>NC_079332.1:17863802-18206302 GCF_029931775.1 Euleptes europaea
TAAAGAGGCAAGGGAAACCCAGTTGACCCCCCCCAAAGTCTTCCCTCACAGGGCTATTGCGAGCATAAAGAGGTAAGGGAAACCCAGCTGTCCCCCCCCTCTGACCTCCCTAACAGGGCTATTGTGAGCATAACAGAGGCAAGGGAAACCCAGCTGTTCCCCCCCACTGTCCTCCCTCACAGGGCTATTGTGAGCATAACAGAGGCAAGGGAAACCCAGCTGCCCCCCATGTCCTCCCTCACAGGGCTATTGTGAGCTTTTGTGAGCATAACAAAGATAAGGAAACCCAGCAACCCCCCCCCCGAATGACCTCCCTCACAGGGCTAATTGTGAGCATAACAGAGGCAAGGGACACCCAGCTGTTCCCCCCCACTGTCCTCCCTCACAGGGCTATTGTGAGCATAACAGAGGGCAAGGGAAACCCAGATGCCCACCCATGACCTCCCTCACAGGGCTATTGTGAGAATAACAGAGGCAAGGGAAACCCAGCTGTTCCCCGCCACTGTCCTCCCTCACAGGGCTATTGGTGAGCATACAGAAGCAGGGGAAACCCAGCTGTTCCCCCCCACTGTCCTCCCTCACAGGGCTATTGTGAGCATACTGAGGTAGGGGAAACCCTGCGGTTCCCCCCTCCGTCCTCCCTCACAGGGCTATGTGAGCATACAGAGGCAAGGGAAACCCAGCTGTCCCCCCCCTCTGACCTCCTAACAGGGCTATTGTGAGCATAACAGAGGCAAGGGAAACCCAGCTGCCCCCCATGTTCCTCCCTCACAGGGCTATTGTGTGCATAAAAGAGGCAAGGGAAACCCAGCTGCCCCCCCCCCCAAAGACCTCCCTGACAGGGCTATTGTGAGCATAAAGAGGTAAGGGAAACTCAGCTGTCCCCCCCTCTGACCTCCCTAACAGGGCTATTGTGAGCATAACAGAGGCAAGGGAAACCCAGCTGCCACCCCATGACCTCCCTCACAGGGCTATTGTGAGCATAACAGAGGCAAGGGAAACCCAGCTGTTCCCCCCCACTGTCCTCCCTCACAGGGCTATTGTGAGCATAACAGAGGCAAGGGAAACCCAGATGCCCACCCCCATGACCTCCCTCACAGGGCTATTGTGAGAATAACAGAGGCAAGGGAAACCCAGTTGGCCCCCAATGACCTCCCTCACAGAGCTATTGTGTGCATAAAAGAGGCAAGGGAAACCCAGCTGCCCCCCCCCAAAGACCTCCCTCACAGGGATATTGTGAGCATAACAGAGGCAAGGGAAACCCAGCTGTTCCCCGCCACTGTCCTCCCTCACAGGGCTATTGTGATCATACAGAAGCAGGGGAAACCCAGCTGTTCCCCCCCACTGTCCTCCCTCACAGAGCTATTGTGAGCACACTGAGGTAGGGGAAACCCTGCGGTTCCCCCCTCCGTCCTCCCTCAGAGGGCTATTGTGAGCATACAGAGGCAAGGGAAACCCAGCTGTCCCGCCCCTCTGACCTCCCTAACAGGGCTATTGTGAGCATAACAGAGGCAAGGGAAACCCACCAGCTGCCCCCATGTCCTCCCTCACAGGGCTATTGTGAGCTTTTGTGAGCATAACAAAGATAAGGGAAACCCAGCAACCCCCCCCAATGACCTCCCTCAAAGGGCTATTGTGTGCATAACAGAGGCAAGGGAAACCCAGCTGTTCCCCCCCCCCCACTGTCCTCCCTCACAGGGCTATTGTGAGCATAACAGAGGCAAGGGAAACCCAGCTGCCCACCCCAATGACCTCCCTCACAGGGTTATTGTGTGCATAACTGAGGCAAGGGAAACCCAGCTGCACCCCCCCCCAAATGACCTCCCTCACAGGGCTATTGTGAGCAAAACAGACACAAGGGAAACCAAGTTCCCCTCCCCAAAGTCCTCCCACACAGGGCTATTGTGAGCTTGAAAGAGGCAAGGGAAACCCAGCTTCCCCCCATAGACCTCCCTCACAGGGCTATTGTGAGCATAACAGAGGCAAGGGAACCCCAGCTACCCCCCATGACCTCCCTCACAGGGTTATTGTGAGAATAACAGAGGGAAAGGAAACCCAGCTGCCCCCCCCCAATGACCTCCCTCACAGGGAAATTGTGAGCATAACAGAGGCAAGGGAAACCCAGCTGCCCCCCCAATGACCTCCCTCACAGGGCAATTGTGAGCATAACAGAGGCAAGGGTAACCCAGCTGCCCCCCCAATGACCTCCCTCACAGTGCTATTGTGTGCATAACAGAGGCAAGGGAAACCCAGGTTCCCCCCAATGACCTCCCTCACAGGGCTATTGTGTGCATAACAGAGGCAAGGGAAACCCAGCTGCCCCCCCGAAGTCCTCCCTCACAGGGCTATTGTGTGCATAACAGAGGCAAGGGAAACCCAGCTGCACCCCCACACTGACCTCCCTCACAGGGCTATTGTGAGCATAACAGAGGCAGGGGAAACCCAGCTGCCCCCCCAATGACCTCCCTCAAAGGGCTATTGTGAGCATAACAGAGGCAAGGGAAACCCAGCTGCCCCCCCCAATGACCTCCCTCACAGGGCTATAGTGAGCATAACAGAGGTAAGGGAAACCCAGCCTCCCCCCCCCAATGACCTCCCTCACAGGGCTATTGTGAGCATAACAGAGGCAAGGGAAACCCAGTTGGCCCCACAATGACCTCCCTCACAGAGCTATTGTGTGCATAAAACAGGCAAGGGAAACCCAGCTGCCCCCCCCCCCCAAAGACCTCCCTCACAGGGATATTGTGAGCATAACAGAGGCAAGGGAAACCCAGCTGTTCCCCCCCACTGTCCTCCCTCACAGGGCTATTGTGAGCATACAGAAGCAGGGGAAACCCAGCTGTTCCCCCCCACTGTCCTCCCTCACAGGGCTATTGTGAGCATAAAAGAGGCAAGGGAAACCCAGTTGCCCCCCCCAAAGTCCTCCCTCACAGGGCTATTGTGAGCATACAGAGGCAAGGGAAACCCAGCTGTCCCCCCCCTCTGACCTCCCTAACGGGGCTATTGTGAGCATAACAGAGGCAAGGGAAACCCAGCTGCCCCCCATGTCCTCCCTCACAGGGCTATTGTGAGCTTTTGTGAGCATAACAAAGATAAGGGAAACCCAGCAACCCCCCCCCCCAATGACCTCCCTCACAGGGCTATTGTGAGCATAAGAGAGGCAAGGGAAACCCAGTTGCCCCCCCCCCAAAGTCCTCCCTCACAGGGCTATTGTGAGCATAACAGAGGCAAGGGAATCCCAGCTGCCCCCCCCCATTGACCTCCCTCACAGGGCTATTGTGAGCAAAACAGAGACAAGGGAAACCCAGCTTCCCCCAATGACCTCCCTGACCGGGCTATTGTGAGCATAACAGAGGCAGGGGAAACCCAGTGCCCCCCCCCAAGTCCTCCCTCACAGGGCTATTGTGAGCATAACAGAGGCAAGGGTAACCCAGCTCCCCCCCCCCCAAATGACCTCCCTCACAGGGCTATTGTGAGCATACAGAGGCAGGGGAAACCCAGCTGTTCCCCCCCACTGTCCTCCCTCACAGGGCTATTGTGAGCATACAGAGCTAGGGGAAACCCTGCGGTTCCCCCCTCTGTCCTCCCTCACAGGGCTATTGTGAGCATACAGAGGTAGGGAAAACCCAGCTGTCCCCCCCTCTGACCTCCCTAACAGGGTTATTGTGAGCATAAAAGAGGCAAGGGAAACCCAGCTGCCCCACTCAATGACCACCCTCACAGGGATATTGTGAGCATAACAGAGGCAAGGGAAACCCAGCTGTTCCCCCCCACTGTCCTCCCTCACAGGGCTATTGTGAGCATAACAGAGGCAAGGGAAACCCAGATGCCCACCCCCATGACCTCCCTCAAGGGGGTATAGTGAGAATACCAGAGGCAAGGGAAACCCAACTGCCCCCCCCAATGACCTCCCTCACAGGGCTATTGTGAGCATAACAGATGCAAGGGAAACCAAGTTGGCCCCCCCAAATACCTCCCTCAAAGGGCTATAGTGAGCATAACAGAGGTAAGGGAAACCCAGCCTCCCCCCCCCCAATGACCTCCCTCACAGGGCTATTGTGAGCATAACAGAGGCAAGGGAAACCCAGCCGCCTCCCCACACTGACCTCCCTGACAGGGCTATTGTGAGCATAACAGAGGCAGGGGAAACCCAGTTGCCCCCCCCCAAAGTCCTCCCTCACACGGCTATTGTATGCATAAAAGATGCAAGGGAAACCCAGCTTTTCCCCCCCACTGTCCTCCCTCACAGGGCTATTGTGAGCATAACAGAGGCAAGGGAAACCCAGCTGTTCCCCCCCACTGTCCTCCCTCACAGGGCTATTGTGAGCATAACAGAGGCAAGGGAAACCCAGATGCCCACCCCATGACCTCCCTCACAGGGCTATTGTGAGAATAACAGAGGCAAGGGAAACCCAGTTGGCCCCCCAATGACCTCCCTCACAGAGCTATTGTGTGCATAAAAGAGGCAAGGGAAACCCAGCTGCCCCCCCCCAAAGACCTCCCTCACAGGGATATTGTGAGCATAACAGAGGCAAGGGAAACCCAGCTGTTCCCCGCCACTGTCCTCCCTCACAGGGCTATTGTGATCATACAGAAGCAGGGGAAACCCAGCTGTTCCCCCCCACTGTCCTCCCTCACAGGGCTATTGTGAGCATACTGAGGTAGGGGAAACCCAGCTGCCCCCCATGTCCTCCCTCACAGGGCTATTGTGAGCTTTTGTGAGCATAACAAAGATAAGGGAAACCCAGCAACCCCCCCCAATGACCTCCCTCAAAGGGCTATTGTGTGCATAACAGAGGCAAGGGAAACCCAGCTGTTCCCCCCCCCACTGTCCTCCCTCACAGGGCTATTGTGAGCATAACAGAGGCAAGGGAAACCCAGCTGCCCACCCCAATGACCTCCCTCACAGGGTTATTGTGTGCATAACAGAGGCAAGGGAAACCCAGCTGCACCCCCCCCCAAAGTCCTCCCACACAGGGCTATTGTGAGCTTGAAAGAGGCAAGGGAAACCCAGCTTCCCCCCATAGACCTCCCTCACAGGGCTATTGTGAGCATAACAGAGGCAAGGGAACCCCAGCTACCCCCCATGACCTCCCTCACAGGGTTATTGTGAGCATAACAGAGGGAAAGGAAACCCAGCTGCCCCCCCAATGACCTCCCTCACAGGGCTATTGTGAGCATAACAGAGGCAAGGGTAACCCAGCTGCCCCCCCCAATGACCTCCCTCACAGTGCTATTGTGTGCATAACAGAGGCAAGGGAAACCCAGGTTCCCCCCAATGACCTCCCTCACAGGGCTATTGTGTGCATAACAGAGGAAAGGGAAACCCAGCTGCCCCCCCCGAAGTCCTCCCTCACAGGGCTATTGTGTGCATAACAGACGCAAGGGAAACCCAGCTGCACCCCCACACTGACCTCCCTCACAGGGCTATTGTGAGCATAACAGAGGCAGGGGAAACCCAGCTGCCCCCCCCCCAATGACCTCCCTCAAAGGGCTATTGTGAGCATAACAGAGGCAAGGGAAACCCAGCTGCCCCCCCCAATGACCTCCCTCACAGGGCTATAGTGAGCATAACAGAGGTAAGGGAAACCCAGCCTCCCCCCCCCCAATGACCTCCCTCACAGGGCTATTGTGAGCATAACAGAGGCAAGGGAAACCCAGTTGGCCCCACAATGACCTCCCTCACAGAGCTATTGTGTGCATAAAACAGGCAAGGGAAACCCAGCTGCCCCCCCAAAGACCTCCCTCACAGGGATATTGTGAGCATAACAGAGGCAAGGGAAACCCAGCTGTTCCCCCCCACTGTCCTCCCTCACAGGGCTATTGTGAGCATACAGAGGCAAGGGAAACCCAGCTGTCCCCCCCCCTCTGACCTCCCTAACGGGGCTATTGTGAGCATAACAGAGGCAAGGGAAACCCAGCTGCCCCCCATGTCCTCCCTCACAGGGCTATTGTGAGCTTTTGTGAGCATAACAAAGATAAGGGAAACCCAGCAACCCCCCCCCCCAATGACCTCCCTCACAGGGCTATTGTGAGCATAAGAGAGGCAAGGGAAACCCAGTTGCCCCCCCCCCCAAAGTCCTCCCTCACAGGGCTATTGTGAGCATAACAGAGGCAAGGGAATCCCATCTGCCCCCCCCATTGACCTCCCTCACAGGGCTATTGTGAGCAAAACAGAGGCAAGGGAAACCCAGTGCCCCCCCCCAAGTCCTCCCTCACAGGGCTATTGTGAGCATAACAGAGGCAAGGGTAACCCAGCTGTTCCCCCCCACTGTCCTCCCTCACAGGGCTATTGTGAGCATACAGAGCTAGGGGAAACCCTGCGGTTCCCCCCTCTGTCCTCCCTCACAGGGCTATTGTGAGCATACAGAGGTAGGGGAAACCCAGCTGTCCCCCCCTCTGACCTCCCTAACAGGGTTATTGTGAGCATAAAAGAGGCAAGGGAAACCCAGCTGCCCCACTCAATGACCACCCTCACAGGGATATTGTGTGCATTACAGAGGCAAGGGAAACCCAGCTGCCCCCCCAATGACCACCCTCACAGGGATATTGTGAGCATAACAGAGAAAATGGAAATCCAGCTGCCCCCCCAATGACCTCCCTCACAGGGCGATTGTGAGCATAACAGAGGCAAGGGAAAACCATCTGTTCCCTTCCACTGTCCTCCCTCACAGGGCTATTGTGAGCATAACAGAGGCAAGGGAAACCCAGCTGTTCCCCCCCCCCACTGTCCTCCCTCACAGGGCTATTGTAAGCATAACAGAGGCAAGGGAAACCCAGATGCCCACCCCCATGACCTCCCTCACAGGGCTATTGTGAGCTATTGTGAGCATAACAAAGATAAGGGAAACCCAGCAACCCCCCCCAATGACCTCCCTCACAGGGCTATTGTGTGCATAAAAGAGGCAAGGGAAACACAGCTGTTCCCCCCCCCCCACTGTCCTCCCTCACAGGGCTATTGTGAGCATAACAGAGGCAAGGGAAACCCAGCGCCCCCCCCCCAATGACCTCCCTCACAGTGCTATTGTGAGCATAACAGAGGCAAGGGAACCCCAGCTGCCCCCCCCATGACCTCCCTCACAGGGTTATTGTGAGCATAACAGAGGGAAGGGAAACCCAGCTGCCCCCCCCCAATGACCTCCCTCACAGGGCTATTGTGAGCATAACAGAGGCAAGGGAAACCCAGCTGCCCCCCCAATGACCTCCCTCACAGGGCTATTGTGAGCATAACAGAGGCAAGGGAAACCCAGCTGTCCCCCCCCTCTGACCTCCCTAACGGGGCTATTGTGAGCATAACAGAGGCAAGGGAAACCCAGCTGCCCCCCATGTCCTCCCTCACAGGGCTATTGTGAGCTTTTGTGAGCATAACAAAGATAAGGGAAACCCAGCAACCCCCCCCCATGACCTCCCTCACAGGGTTATTGTGAGCATAACAGAGGGAAGGGAAACCCAGCTGCCCCCCCCCCAATGACCTCCCTCACAGGGCTATTGTGAGCATAACAGAGGCAAGGGAACCCCAGCTGCCCCCCCCATGACCTCCCTCACAGGGTTATTGTGAGCATAACAGAGGGAAGGGAAACCCAGCTGCCCCCCCCCCAATGACCTCCCTCACAGGGCTATTGTGAGCATAACAGAGGCTAGGGAAACCGAGCTGTTTCCCCCCCCCCCACTGTCCTCCCTCACAGGGCTATTGTGAGCATAACAGAGACAAGGGAAACCCAGCTGCCCCCCCAATGACCTCCCTCACAGGGCTATTGTGTGCATAACAGAGCCAAGGGAAACCCAGCTGCCTCCCCCCAATGACCTCCCTCACAGGGCTATTGTGAGCATAACAGAGGCAAGGTAAACCCAGCTGTTCCCCCCACTGTCCTCCCTCACAGGGCTATTGTGAGCATAACAGAGGCAAGGGAAACCCAGGTGTTCCCCCCTCACTGTCCTCCCTCACAGGGCTATTGTGAGCATAACAGAGACAAGGGAAACCCAGCTGCCCCCCCCATGTCCTCCCTCACAGGGGTATTGTGAGCTATTGTGAGCATAACAAAGACAAGGGAAACCCAGCTACCCCCCTACCACTGTTCTCCCTCACTGGGCTATTGTGAGCATAACAGAGGCAAGGGAAACCCAGCTGCCCCCCCCAATGACCTCCCTCACAGGGCTATTGTGAGCTATTGTGAGCATAACAAAGACAAGGGAAACCCAGCTGCCCCTCCCATGACCTCCCTCACAGGGCTATTGTGAGCATAACAGAGGCAAAGGAAACCCAGCTGCCCCCCCCATGACCTCCTTCACAGGGCTATTGTGAGCATAACAGAGGCAAGGGAAACCCAGCTGCCCCCCCATGACCTCCCTCACAGGGCTATTGTGAGCATAACAGAGGCAAGGGAAACCCAGCTGCCCCCCCATGACCTCCCTCACAGGGCTATTGTGAGCATAACAGAGGCAAGGGAAACCCAGCTGCCCCCCCATGACCTCCTTCACAGGGCTATTGTGAGCATAACAGAGGCAAGGGAAACCCAGCTGCCCCCCCATGACCTCCCTCACAGGGCTATTGGGAGCATAACAGAGACAAGGGAAACCCAGCTGCCCCCCCCATGACCTCCCTTACAGGGCTATTGTGAGCATAACAGAAGCAAGGGAAACCCAGCTGCACCCCCCCAATGACCTCCCTCACAGGGCTATTGTGAGCAAAACCGAGGCAAGGGAAACCGAGCTGCCCCCCCCCCCATGACCTCCCTCACAGGGCTATTGTGAGCAAAACCGAGGCAAGGGAAACCCAGCTGCACCCCCCAATTTCCTCCCTCACAGGGCTATTGTGAGCATGAAAGAGGCAAGGGAAACCCAGCTGTTCCCCCCCACTGACCTCCCTCACTGGGCTATTGTAAGCATAAGAGAGACAAGGGAAACCAAGCTGACCCCCCCAATGACCTCCCTCACAGGGCTATTGTAAGCATAACAGAGGCATGGGAAACCCAGCTGCCCCCCCATGACCTCCCTCACAGGGCTATTGTAAGCATAACAGAGGCAAGGGAAACCCAGCTGCCCCCCCAATGACCTCCCTCACAGGGCTATTGTGAGCATAATAGAGGCAAGGGAAACCCAGCTGCCTCCACATGACCTCCCTTACAGGCCTATTGTGAGCATGAAAGAGGCAAGGGAACCCCAGCTGTTCCCCCCCACTGACCTCCCTAACAGGGCTATTGTGAGCATAAAAGATGCAAGGGAAACCCAGCTGCCCCCCCCATGTCCTCCCTCACAGGGGTATTGTGAGCTATTGTGAGCATAACAAAGACAAGGGAAACCCAGCTACCCCCCCACCACTGTTCTCCCTCACTGGGCTATTGTGAGCATAACAGAGGCAAGGGAAACCCAGCTGCCCCCCCATGACCTCCCTCACAGGGCTATTGTGAGCATAACAGAGGCAAGGGAAACCCAGCTGCCCCCCCCATGACCTCCTTCACAGGGCTATTGTGAGCATAACAGAGGCAAGGGAAACCCAGCTGCCCCCCCATGACCTCCCTCACAGGGCTATTGGGAGCATAACAGAGACAAGGGAAACCCAGCTGCCCCCCCCATGACCTCCCTTACAGGGCTATTGTGAGCATAACAGAAGCAAGGGAAACCCAGCTGCACCCCCCCAATGACCTCCCTCACAGGGCTATTGTGAGCAAAACCGAGGCAAGGGAAACCGAGCTGCCCCCCCCCCCATGACCTCCCTCACAGGGCTATTGTGAGCAAAACCGAGGCAAGGGAAACCCAGCTGCACCCCCCAATTTCCTCCCTCACAGGGCTATTGTGAGCATGAAAGAGGCAAGGGAAACCCAGCTGTTCCCCCCCACTGACCTCCCTCACTGGGCTATTGTAAGCATAAGAGAGACAAGGGAAACCAAGCTGACCCCCCCAATGACCTCCCTCACAGGGCTATTGTAAGCATAACAGAGGCATGGGAAACCCAGCTGCCCCCCCATGACCTCCCTCACAGGGCTATTGTAAGCATAACAGAGGCAAGGGAAACCCAGCTGCCCCCCCAATGACCTCCCTCACAGGGCTATTGTGAGCATAATAGAGGCAAGGGAAACCCAGCTGCCCCCACATGACCTCCCTTACAGGCCTATTGTGAGCATGAAAGAGGCAAGGGAACCCCAGCTGTTCCCCCCCACTGACCTCCCTAACAGGGCTATTGTGAGCATAAAAGATGCAAGGGAAACCCAGCTGCCCCCCCCATGTCCTCCCTCACAGGGGTATTGTGAGCTATTGTGAGCATAACAAAGACAAGGGAAACCCAGCTACCCCCCCACCACTGTTCTCCCTCACTGGGCTATTGTGAGCATAACAGAGGCAAGGGAAACCCAGCTGCCCCCCCCCCAATGACGTCCCTCACAGGGCTATTGTGTGCATAACAGAGACAAGGGAAACCCAGCTGTTCCCCCCCACTGTCCTCCTTCACAGGGCTATTGTGAGCATAACAGAGGCAAGGGAAACCCAGCTGCCCCCCCATGACCTCCCTCACAGGGCTATTGTGGGCAAAGCAGAGGCAAGGGAAACCCAGCTTCTTCCTCCCCTCCACAGACCTCCCTCACAGGGCTATTGTGAGCATAACAGAGGCAAGGTAAACCCAGCTGCCCCCCCCCACTGACCTCCCTCACAGGGCAATTGTGAGCATAACAGAGGCAAGGGAAACCCGGCTGCTTCCCCCCCACTGACCTCCCTCACAGGGCTATTGTGAGCATTACAGAGGCAAGGGAAACCCGGCTGCTTCCCCCCCACCCCACTGACCTCCCTCACAGGGCTATTGTGAGCATAACAGAGGCAAGGGAAACCCGGCTGCTTCCCCCCCCCACCCCACTGACCTCCCTCACAGGGCTATTGTGAGCATAACAGAGGCAAGGGAAACCCAGCCACACAGCTCACCATTCCAGTAGGGGAGGCAAATTCACCGGCTTGGAGCTCGTGGTGAATTCTGTGGATGGACGTCCCTCTGGGAGACTCGACCCTACCAATTCCTCCCCATCCTCTTCCCCAAGTGCTTCCCTGGTAAGAATACTACTTGAGACGCAAGGCTGAAGGTTCCCACGGAGGCTGGATCCAGGCGTGATGGAGGGGGTGGGCGTGGCTGCCTTTATCCATAGGTTCACCCTTTGGGATTAAACTCTTCCCTGGACCTTACCTGGTTTTTATAATTTGGAATAGATCATGAGTTATTGCTGTATCTGAAATAAAAGATACCAAACATTAGCTGTATTGCACAAGAACACTAGGATTGTATAAATTATGAGGAGCCCTTTATAGTAAGAGTGATCAGTTTTTCAGAATACTTACCTGATATTGACAAACTGAATGTAGGCACTTGATGCTTACTCTGTGATCCTCTGTGATCCTTCTAATAAGGTATAGGCTTGTTAGTGGTCATAGGTCTTCTCTAGACCTTACCTGTTTTATAATTGGGTATAGATTATGGGTAATTGCTGTGTCTGAGAAAAAACATACCAAACATTAACTGTATTGCATCAAAACACTAGGACTGTATAAATGTTTAGGAGCCTTATATAGTAAGAGTGATACGTTTTTCAGAATACTTACCTGATATTGAAAAAACTGAATGTAAGCACCTGGTACTTACTCTGTGATCCTTCTAATAAGGTATATGCTTATTATATAGCAGTTATAGGTGCCTACAAGGCTGACAGATTTGGATGTGTGAACCACAAAATGGTGGTCGGGTAAGATTAATAAGGAATTATAATATGAAATTAAATTTTAATGTTTAGAAATATTTTCATAATCGTGATGTTGTATAATTGTAATGTTGTGTTTTAGATGTAGAAATTATTAATCTGATGAAGCAATCACCAGCGAAACAAAGCTTAAACCGGTGGCTTGTCCTATGGTGGACATAACTTCTGGCTGTGATTTTTACCACGGTGCTTGCTGCACACAGACAACGATACAGCCTCGAGAAAGAGAGAAAGAGACATTATTGGTCAGCCACCATCAGCTGACTACGGAGGAGCCCAGTGCTTATACAACACAGAGGATCGCAGCAAGTGAATGTGCTGCTGTAGAGACTTGTGTGACTCTGATGAACAGTAATTCGATCCTGTCTCTTTATAGTTATTGGATAAGCTTGTGTTAGTTGTAGTATTACAAGGTTTCTTTGTTTATAATGATGATTCTGTGAACTGGAAGAACTTGTCTATGTGAGCATAAGAAAAATATTTATAAAAAAACAAAAGGAATTTTTGTGGCTGCGTGTTGAAATACTGTGTGAGAACATGTCAGGCTGCTATCTCGGTTTCGTTATTGCCTCTGTCTCTGTGCTGTATTGTCTGCCCCCCAAGGTCGCATGCCTAAGCCTGGGAACTCAGCTCCTGGGAAACTGTATTCCTGCATGTAATCTCCCGCCTTTCCTGCCTTATAATATCTCCCAGCTAGTGAGCCTTTCATAGCTGTCATTTTATTCGTTTTGCACTGTATGCCTATTTGATCAGTAAAAGCCATCTGTTTGGACTCTATATGACTTTGTGGTGATTTCTGGTTCTGTGGGCCAAGGGCTGACATTATGACAGCTATCCCACATCTTCACCGTTCTCCTAGCCAGGCTGGAGCCCAGGGGGGTTCGCCTGCCACTTGGATGGGAGCTGTGCAGCTCTCCAGGTGATCTACTACCCTGGAGCCCTTCTCAGAGGACCCTACTCTGTTACAGGACTTAATCGCTGAACTTTTCCGGACGAACCGAGAGGTTTGCCGCTTGAGGGGACTGGTACACGCGCAGTGGCAATCTCTTACAGGACGTCTCTGGATGTTAACATCGGAGGATACTGATGCTCGTTTAGATCTTCAGGACTTGGATCAATTACTGGACGATGCCCGATTGGCGACTGAGGATTTACAAATATTAACTGGACTTTTGGATAATCTTATTTCTCGACAAACTCTTTCTACCATGGCGGGAGCCCCGCCGGAGGGTTTTTCCCTGATCCCGGATGCGGCCAGCTGCCAGGCTGAGGCCAAGCGAGTCGCTATTAGCACCGCTCTTCTCCTTGTGGAATGTACAAAGGACACCCCGGTAGCC
The DNA here is from genome assembly GCF_029931775.1 of Euleptes europaea. NCBI lineage: Eukaryota > Metazoa > Chordata > Lepidosauria > Squamata > Sphaerodactylidae > Euleptes > Euleptes europaea. The sequence goes on from NC_079332.1 coordinate 17,876,872, forward strand.
ACCTTGGCTCAAGTTTTGACCCCGACGTTTGGAGCCGAGGCATCCGCACTAGCGGTTCGAGTACAACCTCTGCTGGGCGGGGAACCTGACCCCATACTCTTGCTCCTCGAGACAGAACTTTTGCCGCGCATTACGGCAGAGGCTGCCCTAAGACTTGAGAACGCCAAAGTTCTTGCGGATCAGCAAGCCGCCGAAGCGGCTAGGGTCGCAAGAGAGAGAGAGGCGGCGGAAGCAGCCAGGGCGGCTGCAGCAAGGAATCAGGCGAACGTGGACACGCGCCCCAAGGACTATGTACTGGGACTATCAGGTCTAACTTTTTCCCCGGCGTTTGTCCCGTCGCGTGCGACCCAACGCGCACGCCGTTTGGCTGACCGACGTCGAGACTCAGATGAGTCTGAAGACGAGGATTTATATGGGGATAGCTCTCAATGGGCCACGAGCTTCCGAACCAGTAAGCCTCATCTTACTGGTGGCCCAAGTGAGGAGGTTCATCTTTTACGAGCCCAGAATCGGGAGCTCTCCGACCGTGTTGATCAACTCCAAGAAGTAATGGAACTTATGCTTCACGAGAACAGGCAATTACAACAAACCCTGATAGCTCAGAGACAGCCCGTTCCGATACCGGGTCAGGGGGTACCCGTACAACCACCCGCTAATGTGCCTGCTCCACCCTTACCTCCTGGAGCTCCTGTTGCTCCTCCGCCCGGACCACCCGTGCAACCACCTGCTAATGTGCCTGCTCCACCCTTGCCTCCTGGAGCTCCTGTTGCTCCTCGGCCCGAGACCACCCTAATCCATCATTTCAGGGAAGCCTTGCATCCTGACATTCTGAACTGGTCTTACATGCGGGGCGACCCCGATACCCTCGAAGGCTGGATCCTATTAGCCGAGGAAGTGGAAAGCCGCCGCCGCTTTATTTCTCTCGTCCGTCAAAAGCACAAGGAGAAGGGCACCCCAAAGCCTCAACCCAAGGCACCACTGCTCGTCCCACGAAATCCCCCACGTCCGCTCCAGGAACGTGAAGCCCGATTTCAGAGGGGTGCCTGTCTTACATGCGGAGAAATGGGCCACTTTGCAGCCGTTTGCCCACGCCGCCAGGAATTATTTCGTCCCAGCACGACAACCCGCGCCCGAGGTCGTCCACCACGCAGAGGCACCGCGGCCACCCGCAGCGCAGCTCCGGGAAGGCCCACACCCTCTGCACTCCATGCCGGGGACCCAGCCTCCCTGCCTGCTTCCAACGACCCCGCCGGGTCTCGGATTACAAGTGCCCCATTGGGGGACAGCTTTCCCTCTTCGGATGAGGAAAATCCTTGGATTTCTCCAGCCTTAAACCTGGAATCTCCCCTCGACTTGTCAAAAAACGGCTCCGGTCTGTGGTGAATGGAGCATCTCCACAGACCTCTCAGGATCTTCCTATCAAACCGAATGCTCCTACCAAAATCAAAGAAGTGGACTCCACCATCTACGTAGATGCAGTTTTACAACAACTTAACGGAGGTCCACAAATCCCCGTCAAAGCACTAATTGACTCCGGTTGCTGTCGCACTCTCATAAGCGAAGCCACGTTTGCTGCACTCAGAGCCGACTCAGAGACTTTACCCGCCCCCGTCCAATTTGCTCAAATGGACGGGAGCCAATTCCAGGGGGGTCCAGTTGATCATCGCACCATAGGGGTGGCAATGGGAATTGGTTCCCACTGGGAACAAATAGACTTCACTATAGCCCCTATCCGATTTGAAGTGGTCTTGGGAATTAACTGGATTAAAGGACATAGTCCCAGTATTGATTGGGAAACAAACACTATCTCTTTCGCTAGTCCCACCTGCGACCAGCATCGGCAAAACTTTGCTCTGCCATTTCCGCCCGTTCCAGCATTAACCTCTACTGCCCCAGTACCACCGGCTCTACCCGCTGTGTACCGGGACTTTGAAGATGTCTTCGACCTTAGGGAATGTGATGCCTTACCCCCCCACCGGGCCTCAGATTGTGCGATTGAAGTAGTAAAGGACTGCACATTAACCAAAAGTAAGATTTACCCTATGAGCGCTTCCGAGCGCACTGTCCTCCGGGACTTTTTGGACAAAAACCTCGCCAGAGGGTTCATTCGCCCTTCGAATGCCCCAAACTCGGCCCCCGCGTTTTTCGTCCGGAAAAAAGAGGGCGACCTTCGCCTGTGCATTGACTTCAGAAAGCTCAATGCGGTTACCCAGACCAACGCCTATCCTATCCCATTAATATCGGATATTTTGGGACAATTACAGGAAGGCCGTGTGTTCTCTAAATTAGACTTGGTGGAAGCCTACTACCGAGTCCGTATCCGCGAAGGAGATGAGCACCTCACTGCCTTCTCTAGCTGTTTCGGAATGTACGAATTCCTTGTAATGCCGTTCGGATTAAAAGGGGCCCCGGGGGTCTTCATGCAACTCATCAATGAAATCCTACATGACCTTCTATATCGTGGGGTGGTGGTCTACTTAGATGACATTCTCATTTATTCAAAAACTATGGACGAGCATGTGACTCTGGTCAGGGAAGTTCTACAACGCCTGCGTAACCATCAACTGTTCGCTAAACTAGCTAAGTGTGAATTTCACCAAAGCAAACTCACGTTTTTGGGATACATCATCTCCCACCAAGGTCTTCGCATGGACCCCGCCAAAGTCCAAGCCGTCCTTGATTGGACTCCCCCCACCAACCGCAAGCAAGTAATGTCAGCCCTTGGCCCACAGAACCAGAAATCACCACAAAGTCATATAGAGTCCAAACAGATGGCTTTTACTGATCAAATAGGCATACAGTGCAAAACGAATAAAATGACAGCTATGAAAGGCTCACTAGCTGGGAGATATTATAAGGCAGGAAAGGCGGGAGATTACACGCAGGAATACAGTTTCCCAGGAGCTGAGTTCCCAGGCTTAGGCATGCGACCTTGGGGGGCAGACAATACAGCACAGAGACAGAGGCAATAACGAAACCGAGATAGCAGCCTGACATTCTGCTCCCCTCAAGGCCCCCTCCCAGTTCGCAAGGGGGCTGGCCTGTCCGGGTAAGCAATGTGAAAGGCGTCGACGAGGTCGGGGGCGGAGACATCCCGTGCGCGCACCCATTCGTCATAGGCAGGGGGGAAATGTTTCCAACGAACTAGATATTGGAGAGTGCCATGGTGAATACGGGAGTCAAGGATCTTGGAGACTTCGAAGTGTTCTTCCCCCCCCCACCATGATGGGTTGCGCAGGCGGTGGGTCCGGATGCCACCGTGGAGAAGCAACATGGGGTTTGAGGAGGCTTATGTGGAAAACAGGATGCACACGCCTCAAGGATTTGGGGAGAGCCAGTTCCACTGTGACAGGGTTTATGACCCGAGTAATGGGGAAAGGGCCAATGAATTTGGCGCTGAGTTTATGGCACGGTTGGGTGGAACGGAGGTTTTTGGTGGAAAGGTAAACCAAAGCACCCACTTGCAGATCACCCCCGGGGGAGCGATGTTTGTCAGCTTGCGCTTTGTATTTACGTTTGGCCCGGTCGAGGTTGCTAACGAGCCAGGGCCAAGTGGTACGGAGGGCGTGTGCCCAGGAGGCAATGTCGGGGTTCCCCTCCCCCTCTACATCATCTGTAGGAACGATGGGACTGAAATCTTGTCCATACACAGCAAAAAACGGGCTAAAACCTGTGGATTGATGCATGGCATTATTGTAGGCATATTCTGCTAAAGGTAACAGTTCCACCCAGTTATCCTGGTGGTAGTTAACATAACAACGCAAATAACATTCAAGTACAGCATTGACACGTTCAGTTTGACCATCAGTTTGAGGATGGTATGCGCTAGACAATCCCTGTTCCACCCCCACCAACTTGAGGAAAGCTTTCCAAAACTTAGAAACGAAACCACTTCCGCGGTCACAAATTATTTTACGCGGAAACGAATGTAAACGAAATATATGCGTCACGAAGAGGCGGGCCAGTTTCTGCGCAGAAGGGATCCCTGCACATGGAATCAAATGTATTTGCTTAGAAAACAAATCAGTAACAACCCACAACACAGTTTTACCCCCACTGAGAGGGAGATCAGTCATGAAGTCCATAGCAATCACTTCCCAAGGTCTGTTGGGCGTTTCAAGAGGTTGTAGCAGTCCCGGGGGTTTGCCCTGCGATCGTTTCGCAGCGGCACAAACGGGACAGCTGCGGATGAAGGAGTCAATGTCGGAACGCATTCCCCCCCACCAGAACTGTCTGCGCAATAAGTGAAGGGTCTTCAGAAACCCAAAGTGTCCAGCTGTTTTGGCTCCATGAGCTAAATGTAAAACGTCCTTCCGGAGAGCTTTGGGTACATACAATTTTGAGTCTTTGTACCAGGACCCCCCTTGTTCCAAAACACCAGGAGGTAGGGTATGAGCGGAACGTTCTAAAAGGCACTGGTCCCGAAGGACAGTTAAAAAGGATTCGGAGATGGGGATTTTGGAGGGAGCCCCCCCGTCGGTCCTGGAGATCTGAGAAGTAGTTATAGGGTTAGTGCTTACGTGCGGTGGCGCGCAGACTGCAGGCGGCTGAGCGGTCGGAGGGGTAGGAGGGGCGGGAACTCCGGTCTGTTGCGGTGGCGGCTGGGCAGCCGGATGGGCTGGCGGAGCTTGCGAGTTAGGGAAGGTGTGTTGATGCTGGGATCGGGTTTGCACAGCCAGCATAGGTAGGGCCCCACGTTGCATAGGGGTGAACAGAGAGTTGGTAGGTCTTTCGAGTTTTACCGGATATTGTGGTAAACGGGAGAGGGCATCCGCGAGAACGTTCTGCTTCCCAGGGACGTGCTTCAGGGTGAAACGGAACTGAGCAAAGAACTCCGCCCACCGTTGCTGTTTCGCCGATAGCTTATGGGACCCCGTGAGGGCAGCTAGATTTTTGTGATCGGTCCAAACTTCAAAGGGTACTTTAGACCCTTCCAAGAACTGCCGCCATAAAGTCAGTGCATGATGAACTGCAGAGGCCTCTTTCTCCCAGATGGGCCAGTTTAATTGAGCGTGCGCAAATTTTTTTGAAAAGTAAGCGCAAGGGTGAAGAAGACCGTCCGGTCCTTGTTGGAGGAGAGCCCCTCCCATGGCTACATCGGAAGCATCGACTTGCACAATAAACATTTGATTTGGGTCTGGGTGCCGTAGCACCGGCTCCGAAGTGAAAAGGCGTTTGAGGGCCAGAAAGGCGGCTTGGCATTGCTCAGTCCATAGGATTTTTGCGGAGGGCAAGGCAGCCGAGCTTACTTTTCCCTTAGTTTTCAGCAGGTCCGTAATGGGTAGAGCCACTTGGGCGAAGTTAGGGATGAATCCCCGATAGAAGTTTGCAAATCCCAGAAATTGCTGTACTTGCTTGCGGTTGGTGGGGGGAGTCCAATCAGATGGCTTTTACTGATCAAATAGGCATACAGTGCAAAACGAATAAAATGACAGCTATGAAAGGCTCACTAGCTGGGAGATATTATAAGGCAGGAAAGGCGGGAGATTACACGCAGGAATACAGTTTCCCAGGAGCTGAGTTCCCAGGCTTAGGCATGCGACCTTGGGGGGCAGACAATACAGCACAGAGACAGAGGCAATAACGAAACCGAGATAGCAGCCTGACAGAACAGGAGATTTAGCCAGCTATTATATGCAACACGCCCTTGCTTAACAGTTAAACCTCCAGATACTAGCTGGAGATCTCCTGCTACTACAACCGATCTCCAGCCGATAGAGATCAGTTCACCTGGAGAAAATGGCCTCTTTGGCCATTGGTCTCTATGGCATTGAAGTCCCTCCCCTCTCTAAACCCCGCCCTCCTCTGGCTCCTCCCCCAAAATCTCCAGGTATTTCCCAACCTGGAGCTGGCAGCCCTACCTCCCCAGAAAACTTTTGCACCTTTCCAGAATCTTTCGCTAAAGATGTCCTCAGAATCGCCAACGTTAAGCTTCAGGAAAATGGAGGAAATGCAAACCGGGAAAAGCTGTGTGGTCAACTGAGGAGGGCCTGGTGCTGAAGGGGGCAGTTTTCTTATGAAAAATATTGCCCCCCCCCCCCGGATAGCAGCAGAGCTTCTTGGATCAGGGGAAAGAGCTTTTGGGAAGTCCAGAAGCGGAGGCCGTTTTGTTTCGGAGGTGGGGAATCCAGTGCAAAAACCAGTCTGTACACATCCGAGGACAGCTTGGAGGGGAAAACAGGACCGGGACCGACTTTATGGTTGTGCAAGAGGAGGTGACCTGCCTCCGACCACTGAAGACCCTTCAAGGCCAACAAACTGCCGTCTCTTTTACTGTACTTTTACTGTGACATTTATTGTCACAGATATGACATGACGGTCTGCAGTAGAAAAGCAGACCAGGAGAACACGGCTACCCTCCGAAAATATCTAACATGATAGAACCGATTTATAACAATATTTTTACCACCCGTTTTAGATTTCCCCCCTTTGGCCCGCCCAATCTCTCTAGCTTTTCCACTATGCCAGTGGCATTTCTCTGTGTGCCCCCACAAGCCTCCCAACCTGTAGAAAGGGAGAGAAAATCTTCCATACCATTTACTCAGCCATGACTCAGGACTCTGAGCTATAGATATAATAATACTAGGATTGTGCTATAGTGACAGTACTGCATTATAATGATGCAGAACAGTAGTAACGGTAGATGGTATTGTTGATCGTTCAATAAATGATCTAGCTTTTCCTGGCATCAGATGGGATGCTAGCCCAAGCGCCGGTTGACCCACCGTCCAACCTGGGCTGGGCTCCCAACTAACAAGGCAGGCATCCCAATGGTGTTCTAGATTTGTTCTCTGCTCAAGAATCCATCCCTTTCCATGTTGCTTTGGTAACCCACAAAACGGGAGGAAAACAGATCTCAACGCCTAATGCTTGAATGGGAGCGAACTGGGGTTAAGAATGGCCTCCTGTTGGTGGCAACTCAGGAATCAGAGAGCCACGTTTCCCATCCGCCACAAGAGCCACGTGACGATGGCATGCCGTGTGCCAGCCCAGACACATGCATCTACCGAAACAGAACGATGAATCGGGGGTATATAATAATGTTCTCTGAGCATGCAGGGTGGTTTCTCCTCCAGGGACCTTTGTGTCTCCGGAGGGAAGAGAAGGGCTCTCTGTAGGGCTGCCAACTCCAGATGGGGAAATCCCTGGAGATTTTGGGGGTGGAGCCTGGGGAGGGCAGGGTTTGGGGAGGAGAGGGACCTCAGTGGGGTGCCATGCCATAGACCACCCCCTCCACAGCAGCTGTTTTCTCCAGCGGAGCTGATCTCGGAGGCCTGGAGATCCATTGCAATTCTGGGAGATTCCCAGGGGAGGGTTGCCTGCCTCCCGGTGGGAGAATGAAGTCAGCCCCTTCGGGACCCCATTGGGCAGAAAGGCCCATGAATTCAATCCATGAATTCAATACATACAAACAAATGAAAGCTGGGGACATCATGAACAGAGACAAAGACAACCTGGTTCCCGTGACATACCATTTATTCGGTCAGCTGCCAGAAGACATGGAAATGGTCGGAGCTGAAAGGACCTTGGAAAAGAACTCGGTGGAGGAGGAACGTCGATGGCCATGCTTCAGTGGAACCTCCATTCTCAGAGGCAGTTTGCTGCTGATGCCGGCGGCTGGGAGGCCTCTGTGAGGAAGGTCTGTGGCTTCTTCTTGCCCGGCTTTCCCTGGCTTTTCCGGAGGCGACCGGATGGGCCTGGGTCTTGTGCCTCAGGGCAGTTTTTCTGTTCTCCTTTCCTATGGTAAGGATTGGATTTGGGGATGACCGGGAAGAGCCTTTGTGCTTATTTTTCTCCCCACCCTTTCCTCTCTCCCCCTCTCTGTTTCCATTCTTGACTCACAGATAGGGCTGCCAGATCCAGGGTGGGAAACACCTGGAGCTTTGGGGATGGAGACTGGGGAGGACTGGGACCTCTCTGGAGTACAGGGCCATAGATCGGGTTGCCAGGTGCCGCTTTGCCACCGGTGGGAGGTTTTGGGGGCGGAGCCTGAGGAGGGGAGGGACTTCAATGCCATAGAGTCCAATGGCCAAAGCGCCCATTTTCTCAAGGGGAACTGATCTCTATTGGCTGGAGATCAGTTGTAATAGCAGGAGATCTCCAGCTAGTACCTGGAGGTTGGCAACCCTAGCCATAGAGTCCACCCCCTCCAAAGCATCCATTTTCTCCAGGGGAACTGACCTCTTTAGTCTGGAGAATCGCTTTAATTCCGGGGGATGCCAGGCTCCAGGTCCCACCTGGAGCCTGGCATCCCTACCCTCAGGAAAAGGACCGTGTGTGTCTCACATCTCTCTGCCATTTCCCTGAAAGGTTTGCTAACTGCAGATTGGGAAATTCCTGGAGATTTGGGGGTGGGACCTGAGGAGGGTGGGGTTCGGGGAGGGAAGGGAAGGGAAGGGATCCCAGGGGTATATGCCCAGAGGGCCCTATTGCAGACTTCAAATCAATGCATGGAGGTTGGGAGTGGCACAGATCCCACCGGGACCAAGAACTTGAAACAGTGTTGTAGTTGTTGTTGTTGTTTGTACAAAATGTGTCACTTTAAACAGTTTTGAAAATGGCTCCCTCTTGCGGCCACACCTTGAAATAATCTCAGAGGTGGGCTTGGGACCTGCCTTCTTGACCCTGGTCTTCTGTGCCCCGGACTCTCTGTGGGGCATGTCAAAAATCTGGTGACGACTCATGGAAAGCAGTGTCACAAAACCAGATCCCCGGAAGCGGTAATTTGTGAGAGCTACCAAATTTCTTCTTCTATTTTTTAAGGAATACCTAACCCTTACATGGAATTACAATTCAGAAAGTCCTTGTCACAGGGCTGTGACTGAATTGAGATTCGGTGCAAATGTCTAGGATGCGGACTTGAACCAAGCCCTGACCGGTATGGGCCAGGCTAGCCCGATCTTGCCAGATCTCAGAAGCCAAGCAGGACTGGCCCTGGTTAGGGATGCCAGGTCCCTCTTTGCCACCGGCAGGAGGTTTTTGGGGCGGAGCCTGAGGAGGGCGGGGTTTGGGGAGGGATTTCAACGCCATAGTGTCCAATGGCCAAAGCGGCCATTTTCTCCAGGGGAACTGATCTCTATCGGAGGGAGATCTGCTGTAATAGCGGGAGATCTCCAGCTAGTACCTGGAGGCTGGCAACCCTGGCCCTGGTGGGAACTTGGACGGGAGACCACCAAGGAGTTCCAGGGTTGCTACGCAGAGGTAGGCGACAGCAAAGCACCTTTGCCGTGAAAACACTTCACAGGGTCGCCGAAAGTGAGCTGGGACTTAATGGCACTTTCTTCCCAGGATAGAACAATAGAACCATCCGATGTGGAAAATGCCCACTGACCCTTAAGCACCGTTTTTCTTAGACCTCACGTAGAGTACTGTGCTCAGTTTGGGGCACCACAATTTAAGAAGGCTGTAGATAAGCTGGAACGTGACCACAGGAGGGCCACAAAATGGTGGGGGGTCTGGAGAAGAAATCATAGAATCATAGAGTTGGAAGGGACCACCAGGGTCATCTAGTCCAACCCCCTGCACAATGCTGGACATTTACAACTACTTCCCCCCCCACACACCCCCAGATGATGGCCAAGATGCCCTTCCTCTCATCATCTGCCTAAAGTCACAGAATCAGCATTGCTGACAAATGGCCATCTAACCTCTTCTTAAAAACCTCCAGGGAAGGCGAGCTTACCACCTCCCAAGGAAGCCTGTTGCACTGAGGAACCGCTCTAACTGTTAGAAAATTCTTCCTAATGTCAAGACAGAAAATGTTCTGATTTATCAGTTCTTGTAGGTTATCCGGGCTGTGTGACTGTGTTGGTATTTTCTTTCCTGATGTTTCGCCAGCAGCTGTGGCAGGCATCTTCAGAGGAGTAACGCTGAAGGAGTAACTCCTCTGAAGTGTTACTCCTCTGAGGATGCCTGCCACCGCTGCTGGCGAAACGTCAGGAAAGAAAATACCAAGACCACGGTCACACAGCCCGGATAACCTACAAGAACGGATGAACTCTGACCGTGAAAGCCTTCGACAATATTTTGTTCTGATCTAATTTCAGCCCATTGGTTCTGGTCCGACCTCCTGGGGCAACAGAAAACAACTCGGTACCATCCTCTCTATGACAGCCTTTCAAGGACTTGAAGATGGTCATCATATCCCCTCTCAGTCTTCTCCTCTTCAGGCTAAACATACCCAGCTCCTTCAACCTTTCCTCACAGGACTTGGTCTCTAGACCCCTCGCCATCTTTGTTGACCTCCTCTGGACATGTCCCAACTTGTCTACATCTACATCTAAATCTAAAAAGGATGGTGCCAAGTTGTTTTCTGTTGCCCCAGAAGGTCGGACCAGAACCAAAGGGTTGAAATTAAATCAAAAGAGTTTCGTCAAGACATTAGGAAGAACTTTCTAACTGTTAGAGCGGTTCCTCAGTGGAACAGGCTTCCTTGGGAGGTGGTAAGCTCGCTTCCCTGGAGGTTTTGAAGCAGAGGCTAGATGGCCATCTGTAAGCAATGCTGATTCTGTGACCTTAGGCAGTTCATGAGAGGGAGGGCATCTTGGCCCACTTCTGGCCATGGAGTAGGGGTCACTGGCCGGGCAGGTACATCACTGTTCTGTCAGCAGCCCTTTCGAGCAGATGCTGAGCTCCGCCTGGCCAAGAGAGAGGGTGTCTGCCAGGATGGAGCGTCCAGCAAGAGCTCTTCTCTGCTTCTTCCCCAGAGCGGTCTGGGTTCTAAAGGGGGAAGGGTCTGCCTGTTGGGGAGGGGATGCAACGGTTGAAATGCAGGAATGAGGAGGCTAGAAATCTTGGTGCATAAAGTGAAACATTTATTTTGGCAGGTTCTCATTTCAAACATTGTCCCCAAACATACCCCAACAAAACATGCACAGAGATGTATATTGGAGGAGCCATTTGCACAGAAGAGGGCAATCGTATGCACACAGAAAAAAACCCATCCCCTTTTCCTTTACAAGATGCCAGACAGATAATGAATTAATTAATAGATCGATTAATTAATTCTAGGTGCCCTGGGGTGCTGCTCTTTCTCAGCTGGGAGGGACGCAGAATTCTGGCAGGGAAACCTCTGGTAGCCCCAAAGGGACTGCCAAGGATGCCCAAGGATTTCTTGGTTGGGGCCTGCATGCAAAAAGCCCGCGTCCCTCCCCCTCCATGGGAACTGGCCATTTGGCGCCCGCCCCCCAGCTCTGGGCGATCCCTCTTGAGAGACGAGACCCAGACTGCTACTGCCAACATGGAAGACTATTGCCCAGGCATGATTGTTGCCCGTTGCCTTAGACCCCTTTTCAGAGCGGAGCAGGCAAAAACCCCGCCCAGCGTAGCGTCAATCTGCCGGAGGGGGGGAAATTCCTACTCGGCCCCCAAACGGGCGACCAGATTGCGCCCACTCTGAAATAAAGGGTCGGCGTGTGTCTCCCTTGCCGATTGAAGGTTCCCCCCCCCCCAATGCTACACCTAGGAGGCATCCTCAGTGCTGTTTGACTCCTGCTTCCGCCAACTCTGGCCAACCACCCTCCTTTTCCAGCGCCTCTCTGAGTCTTTCCTGTCTCTGTGGATTTTCCTCCGTGGCATCCGCTAAGCCCCCCGCCCCATTGACCGATCTCTTTCTGTCTTCATCTCATGTACAATTTTCGGTCCCCCAAAGATCGTCTCCCCTTTCCTTCTCTCCCACTCACTGAGCTTCCAACTGTCCAGAAGGCAGGCTGGTCTGGAAAAAAATCCCTCAGTTTATATGGAAGCTGCATAGTTGTAGGGCTTCTCTGCTTTTAAGACGTATTCTATATGTGATGGACTAAATGTCATTGTCCGCTGAGAAAAATATCTACGTATCACCTTTCCACGATGACTGTTGGTTTTGGGTTCTCCTTTCAGGTACATCGTTCGGTTCGTTGCATTTTGGCACTGGTGCCTCTGTTCTTGGGTTCCGGTCTGTGTTGCTCTCCGTTTGTTATTGTTCCCAGAGGAGTTTCGAACGGTCGGCCGTTGCAAGCACAGACCGAGAGGAGCAGCTTGCTATTGTGTCTGATGGCCCCGGGAACAGAAGACATCTCGGAGGACCGATCCTCACAAGAGAGTTCTTTCCCTCAAAGACCGCAAATCCAGAAGGTTCAAGGCCAGTTGGCTGCTCTTGCCGGACGTGGCACGGGGGAGAGGAAGGTGATCCTCCCGAAGGAGAGGAAGGTTGTCTTGCTCTTGCCGAGGTGGAGGCTGAAAGTTCATGCTCGCGTCGCTCTGGGATACTGTGGTCGGGATGGGGGAAGGAGAGGACCAGAGGGTTGTCCGTCCAAATGCCTGCCCCCGAGGTGAGAAAGTCTGGTGGATCAGCCTCTCCACAGGGGTCACTCCGGCCCGACACGGACTGGGCCCTCTGGAACATGCTTCGATGTGGTGGAACGTGGCGGCCAGCTGCTCTGGGGGTCTCCAGCTGTTCTGCTGCATCTGTGAGGCTTCCTGGAAGAGCCCCACGGCCTCTCTGCAGAGACGGGAAAGTGAGGGTTGGGGGTGGGCGTTCCAAGGCAGGAAGGAGCAGAGAGAGAGAGAGAGAGAGAGAGAGAGAGAGAGAGAGAGAGAGAGAGAGAGAGAGAGAGAGAGAGAGAGAGAGAGAGAAATGGCTCCCAGAGTTGAACACAGACAGGTGAAGGGAAGCGTCCCCCCAGCATCCAGCCTCCTTCAGTGCTATCCACTGTCCCCCAGGACTCTATGGCTCAGACCCCCCTGAGGCTACAGTACTGCTCTGGACTCCTGCCTTGGCAAGGGAGGGGGCCCCACTGGCCTCACCAGGGAAGCCACAAAGCCGGTGTAGCAAGTCCAGCGAATGGAGGATGCTCCCGAGCCCAACGGAGGAAACAAGAGGCCAGAGAGGGAACAGGGGAGCAGGTTCTCTGAAACAGGTTCCCATGGCTCCCTCTTTGCAAAGGTGCAACACAGACAGGCCGGCTCCTGGACAAATGTGTCCCCTTCCCAAACTACATCCTACCCCACACAGAGACACCACAGGCCCCACGAGATTCCCTCTTTGCTGCTAACAGGGCTCCTACCTTAAGAAGCCCCATCCCCTGGCCGACTGGCTTTCTTCTGGCGCATAGTGACAGTGGGAAGCCCTCTCCACCATGCGCCAGAGATCATCCACTTGGCCCATTCCTGGTCGGGGGGGGGGGTTCAGGAGTGGGGGATGTGCCCCTCCTTCACTCACCTCCAGGTGTTCAGGATTCTGCGGCTGCAGGGAATTGGGAAGGCCACCTCCCTTCAGGCCTTTCGCCCCTTCCTCAGAAGTCCAAGGGTGGTCCGGGGCATGGCTGTCCTCTTCAGCGGGCGATCCCTGTCAGGAAAGGAGAGGAAGGGCTGGGGTTTCCTCTTTGTCAATGCACCACATCAGTCTCCTCTCTCGGTTCGAGAAATGCAGGATGACCAACGGGGGTTTCCTCATTTCATCCTCTAACCATCTCTGGGCTACCTGTCGGGACCCTAATCTTTCGGGAGGCACCAAACACCCATTTCAATTGCTGTCACTCTTCATCCTGGAAAACCACTTCCAGCTCTTCGCAGAAGGGAAGAGGCATAAAAACGAAATAAATAGTCAACAGGAACACACAACGTGCACCTTGATGATGCCCGCTTCCCCCGCCTGACAACCGGGGTCTTGACCCACACCGACCGATGCCAAAGCAACCCCCCTTCCCCCCATCTTTAAGGCGCTTGAAGCTTCAAGGCGGCTGTTGTGCCTCCGTCTCTCACAGAGCTCTTGGTGAAAGGGGTTGGCCAAGACCTCCTTGGCTCGAGAATTTCAAGCCAGGCCTCTTGAACCCGAGCCCTTCCCTCTGTGGGAAGGGGCCGTCCCTCCCTCAGCCCCGGGCAGGAAAGACGGGGGGGGGGGGAAGATCCCTGGGAAGCCCTTGTGTCTCAGCTGAGGCCTGCCAAGCAGTGCTGGTGGGAATCCAGGAAGGCAGGAGAGAATCTCTCTTGCCCGGAGGGGATGCGACCCCTCAGCACCGAGAGAAAAATCCTCGGCAAGCAGTGTGTTGAAAGGGTGGTCCATCCCCCCTTCCCTCGAGGCACTGGGCATGCTGAGCACCAGAGGGCAGTGTTGCCTAAGCACTTGGCTGAGCCTGGCACCCAGTCACCCGAGGAGGGCTGGGGGGGGGGACTTTGGCTCCTGTGGCTTGCTGTTCTTCCCCCTCCGCTTGGCCTTTCCTTCTAGCCCAAAGGTGGGGAACGTCAGGCCCGGACCCGTTGAAGGCCCATGAAATCATTTAGTCTGGCCCTTTGTGGGTCCTGGCAGATCTCTAGCTCAGAAGGATCTAAGACTGGTGATCTGCCCCCTCCCGCGGACAGGAATAGCCTCTGTTCAAGGCGGATGTGAGTTTGTTTTGCCAAGAAAAGGAACCTTTCCCCCCTTGCAGAAGAATCATTAGATATAGAGCATCTAGGACCGCCCATGAAACTGTGTTGACCATTTCCCACCCGGGCCATGGAGAAACGTATTCCCTCTCTACTACAAGAGGGCTGGGGGTGGAAGTGGTGACACTAGAGGGGTTAAAGGGGGCAGGGCCAGAATGCACAGGGGGGGGGTGTTGCAAGTTCTCAGCCAGTGTGTCCTCATTTAATCCCTGCAGGCAGAGGTAGCAGAAGCCAGCTGTAGAATCCGGCCCCAACCATGAAGAGCAGGACCAACTCTGGCATGCAGCTGGACGGCTATGACCGGCTGGTTCAACAGACCATCCTGTGCCTCCAGGTGGGCGAGTGCACCACTGGTTGGATGCCTGCCTGCTTGTCCACGCGGGGTGGTGGTGCCATCTGGGGCAGTTGCCTGCTTGGGGCTTGGTCGGCTAATTTTTAAGGTGATAATTTTGTGTGGCCTGCAAATGATGTTATAAATATCCAAATGGCCCTTGGAGAGGAAAAGGTTCCCCACCCCTGTTCTGGCCACTCTCCTCGCAGATGTCATCCGAGGAACCAGACAGCCACTTGGCCAAGAGAGGTTTCCTTGTCTGCTGGCTAGCCCTGCAAGACCCAGCAGGGAAAGGGAGGGGCGAGGGAGGAAGGGAAGGAGACCCTTTGGCCCTGGGGGGTACCTGGTCATCGATGGAGCTGGTGAGATCCTCGGCTGGCCACGGAGGTGCCTGCCGGCCCGTCTCGTTGCTCTCCTCTGGCAGCTGGTCCCAGACACCCGCATCTGACTGACACAAAGAAGGAAAAAAGCCAGGAAGGGCCCCAATCCCCACAACACAGAGAACAGAAATCTCCCTGGGAGTAAAAAGGGTGGGACGAGTGTCTTGGGCATCTCCCTGAGATAAGGGCTTCAAGCCACCCAGCACCTTCGGTGCGAGACTCTTGGCTCCCGCTCAAGCGTTCCTCAACAGCCTCCCCCATTCTGTTCCTCCAGCCTGCTGCTCCTTCCTTTGGAGGGGGGGCTCTCTTGGGGGCTCCCAAAACTCTTTGGGGTGGCTGCATCAGGAGTCTGGGTGGGGAGGGGGAAGAGAGGATCTCTTTCTCAAGGGGGGTAGGTCTGTCATTCTGCGGAGGGGAGGGAGCCGTTTCACAGGGTGACCTGCTTGCAAGGAGATGCAAAAAAAACCCCCAAGGACAAAAACAAAAGCAACATCGAGAAGAGGAGGAGGAAGAAAAAGGAGAGGAACAAGGTGACAACTATGGGCTAAAATAATCACAGAAACGATTTACAAAGAAGTATGTACAGAAGCGCACAGAGGGGTCCTGCCCCAAGCTTTCTGAGGGCGGAGTTTACATCTCCTGCTTGGGGTGCCAGGCCCCCACCAGAGGCGGGGTAAACCCCGCCCCGGGGCCCCTCCCCCAGCCGTCAATCAGCTGGCCAGCGGGTGGACTTACCGGGAGCAAAAGGACGCCTACGCCGGTGTCGCCAGCAACAAGGTGATCTCAGTTCCATCTGGCCTAGGCCTCTCTTTGGTCCCGGTAAGTCCCCCCGCACCCACCCCCCGGTTGGAAGGGGGACCTGGCAACTCTACAGGTCCGTACTCCACCCTCTTTACTTTTCCCTACCTTCTCTACCTCCCTCCCTCTCTCGCTCTCACCTTGGAGACCTAGCAACCCTTGCTCTCCTTGCTAGCCTTCCTTCTTTGCCTTTCCCTCCCTCCCTCCCTGGAGACCTGGAAACCCTGGCTTAACTTCCTATACCCTTCTTTTCTTTTCCCTTTCTTCTCACCCTCCCTCCCTCCCTCCCTCCCTCCCTGGAGACGTGGAAACCCTGTCTTAACTTCCAAGACTCCCTTCTTTTCCTTTCCTTCTCTCCCTCCCGCCCTCCCTCTCACCCTGGAGACCTGGAAACCCTGGCTTAACTTCCTAGACTCCTTTCTTTTCCCTTCCCTTCCCTTCCTTTCTTCCTTCCCTCTCTCCCTCCCTGGAGACCTGGAAACCCTGGCTTAACTTCCAAGACTCCTTTCTTTTCTTTTCCCTGCCTTCTCTACCTCCCTACCTCCCTCTAACCCTGGAGTCCTGGAAACCCTGGCTAAACTTCCTAGACCCTTCTTTTCTTTTCCCTTTCTTCTCACCCTCCCTCCCTCCCTCCCTCACTGGAGACCTGGAAACCCTGTCTTAACTTCCAAGACTCCCTTCTTTTCTTTTCCCTTCCTTCTCTCCCTCCCTCCCTCCCTCTCACCCTGGAGACCTGGAAACCCTGGCTTAACTTCCTAGACTCCTTTCTTTTCCCTTCCTTTCCTTCCTTCCTTCCTCCCTCCCTCTCACCCTGGAGACCTGGAAACCCTGGCTAAACTTCCTAGACTCCTTTTTTTCCCTTCCCCTCCTTCCTTCTCTCCCTCCCTCCCTCCTTCTAACCTTGAAGACCTGGAAACCCTGGCTTTCCTTGCTAGCCTTCCTTCTTTGCCTTTCCCTCCCTCCCTCCCTCCCTGGAGACCTGGAAACCCTGTCTTAACTTCCTAGACTCCCTTCTTTTCTTTTCCCTTCCTTCTCTACCTTCCTCCCTCCCTCTCACCCTGGAGACCTGGAAACCCTGGCTTAACTTCCTAGACTCCCTTCTTTTCTTTTCCCTTCCTTCTCTACCTTCCTCCCTCCCTCCCTCCCTCCCTGGAGACCTGGAAACCCTGGCTTAACTTCCTAGACTCCTTTCTTTTCTTTTCCCTTCCTTTTCTATTTTCCTCCCTCCCTCTCACCCTGGAGACCTGGAAACCCTGGCTAAACTTCCTAGACTCCTTTTTTCCCCTTCCCCTCCTTCCTTCTCTCCCTCCCTCCCTCTAACCCTGAAGACCTGGAAACCCTGGCTTTCCTTGCTAGCCTTCCTTCTTTGCCTTTCCCTCCCTCCCTCCCTGGAGACCTGGAAACCCTGTCTTAACTTCCTAGACTCCCTTCTTTTCTTTTCCCTTCCTTCTCTCCCTCCCTCCCTCTAACCCTGAAGACCTGGAAACCCTGGCTTAACTTCCTCGACCCTTCTTTTCTTTTCCCTTTCTTCTCACCCTCCCTCCCTCCCTCCCCCCCTGGAGACCTGGAGACCCTGGCTTAACTTCCAAGACTCCCTTCTTTTCCTTTCCTTTCCCTTCCTTCCCTCCCTCCCTCCCCCCCTGGAGACCTGGAGACCCTGGCTTAACTTCCAAGACTCCCTTCTTTTCCTTTCCTTTCCCTTCCTTCCCTCCCTCCCTCCCTTCCTGCAGACCTGGCAACCCTGGCTTTCCTTCCAAACCTTCCTTCTTTTCTTTTCCCTCCCTTCTCTCCCTCCCTCCCTCCCTGGAGGTTTTTTTTTTTTTTTTTTTTTGGCTTTTATGATTTTTTTTTATTTTTAACTGGGATAATTTTCTATTAACAACAAATAACTTAATGAACTAATTGAGTCTAAAATAGCTGAAAGTCTAATATAGTGGCGATTACCATTACAACAATAACCAATAACCAATGGATTAACTAATTTTAACTGATGATTTTTTATCATTAATGAAGATAATGGGGATTGGTTCTTGTAGGTTATCCGGGCTGTGTAACCGTGGTCTTGGAATTTTCTTTCCTGACGTTTCGCCAGCAACTGTGGCAGGCATCTTCAGAGTAGTAACACTGAAGGACAGTGTCTCTCAGTGTCAAGGGTGTAGGAAGAGTAATATATAGTCAGAAAGGGATTGGGTTTGAGCTGAGTATTGTCCTGCAAAAGTATTGTCCTGTAAGTATCAAGATAATGTGCTAATGAGGGTATGGTATGTTAATATGGAACCATTGTATCCTGAAGTGATCTGTTAATGTGTGTAATCCAAAGCTAATCTGTATGGCTATTGTTGAATGTTGTCTTTGTCTGGAGGTTTTTCAGGGCAGGAAGCCAAGCCTTATTCATTCTTAAACTCTCCTCTTTTCTGTTAAGAGAGTTTAAGAATGAATAAGGCTTGGCTTCCTGCCCTGAAAAACCTCCAGACAAAGACAACATTCAACAATAGCCATACAGATTAGCTTTGGATTACACACATTAACAGATCACTTCAGGATACAATGGTTCCATATTAACATACCATACCCTCATTAGCACATTATCTTGATACTTACAGGACAATACTTTTGCAGGACAATACTCAGCTCAAACCCAATCCCTTTCTGACTATATATTACTCTTCCTACACCCTTGACACTGAGAGACACTGTCCTTCAGTGTTACTACTCTGAAGATGCCTGCCACAGTTGCTGGCGAAACGTCAGGAAAGAAAATTCCAAGACCACGGTTACACAGCCCGGATAACCTACAAGAACCAATGAACTCTGACCGTGAAAGCCTTCGACAATATAATGGGGATTATTTTACCTTTAATGGGGATAATATTTTTGCTTTTTTATTTTTTATCTTTAATGGGGATAATTTTACCTTCAATATTTTTATAATGTTATAATGTTAAAAAGAACAACAATATCATTGGATAAAAGAATCAGAGAACTATTTACACACAAAAATATTTACAAAATATTTACAGATCCCCCATACTTTCCTGCTCATGGATCTTCTGAGCGCTGCCTCCCCAATCCTCGCTCTGATGGTTTACCTGTCCCTGGGCAGAGAGTGGCTTCAGACATCTAGAGGTGAGAAAGATGGAGAGGGATCTGTAGCTGGATTTGAATTACAACCTCTCCACCGAGCAGCTAATCTCCGCTCTCCGAGCATCACTGGAGACACCTTGAGGAGATGTTGTGGAGCTCACGTGGGCTGGTGAGCATGTGAAGAAAGCAATGTGGAGAATCATTGCCACGTGGAAGCATCTCAGCATGTTGCACTCAGCGATGTGCGCTGCGATCCAGAGAACAGGGCTGCTTTGACAGCAAGGGTTCCCCACCTTTCAGCCACCCAACTGGGGTGGGTTTTTTCACGTTTCCACATGACGTGGTCCTCTGGGAATAGACCTTTCACAACCCGTTCCTCCCTCCAAAACAACAACGAGAACCCCAACAAAGATTGTTTCCTGAACATCCCTGTTCAAGTGTGGATGGCTGCACGGGGGCCCGTCCCCTGCAGAAGAGAATGGCCAGTGCTGGAAACAGCAGGGAGGGGCTCCCGGGAGGAGGACTTTTGGAAAGGGGGTCAAGGGAGGTCTTCATCCCTATCTGTCAGATTCTAGGACTCCGTTGCCTCTCAGGAATCATCAACTTTACTCCAGACGTTAGCAGAGAGTTAAAGTAGAATTTATTTGAAAGGAAGGGTACAGTAATCTATGAAACACAACGTTACAATGGCGCCAAATCATTTGGAGGGTATTCTTATAGAGTACACACGCTAGCATGTTTACAAGTAACATCTTTGAAATGCAAAACATCAGAGGTTCCCCAATACCAAGAGAGAGAATTCACACCTTAAGATCAGAGCAGGATTACAATCAGGAAGTCACTTTGAAGTGGAGATCTCTCGAGCCTTTTGGCTGTTGCCTCTTCCTTCCCACGGGAAGGAGAGATGAAACGAAAGTCACCTCGCTATCCCGGGTCCGATTGCATGCCCTCGCTGACACTCCGCCTCCCCAAAGGCCCCCCCTCCAGATTTCCTGGTTTGTCCGGGTAATGGCGATGGAAATCCGCTACAAGGGTTGGAGCCTGTACGTGAACAGCGGACACCCACTCATCGTGACTGGAATTTAAATGTTTCCAACGCACAAGATATTCCAGTCGGCCCCTGCGCCTCCGAGAATCGAGCACCCTGGAGATTTCAAAGTGCCGTTCGCCCTGTACCATGATGGGAGTTGCCGCTTCGGGTTCGGGGTGCCATTCTGGTGCTTGTAGAAAGGGTTTTAGTAGACTCACGTGAAACACTGGGTGCACCCCTTGTAAGGATTTGGGTAGCTCCAGCTCTACCGTAACCTCATTGATAACTCTGGAGATAGAAAATGGGCCCACAAACCGTTGGCTCAATTTTTTACACGGGCGTAAAGACCTGAGGTTCTTAGTGGAAAGATACACCTTTTCTCCGACCCTCAATTCCCACTGAGGTGTTCTGTGTTTGTCTGCTTGTAGTTTGTACCTATCTTTAGCCTGTTCCAGGTTTTTTACAAGCCAGGGCCAAGTGTTCCTCACTGTGTGAGCCCATTTAGACACCTCGGGGGGATCGCCTTCTGGCGGGGTGGGTACAGCCCCTAATGGTCCAAAATCCATTCCATAAACTGCTTTGAATGGGCTCACCCCGGTTGCAGAGTGCACCGAGTTATTGTAGGCATATTCTGCCAGTGGCAGCAGATCAACCCAATTGTCTTGGTGATAATTAACAAAACAACGCAAATAACATTCCATCACCGCATTAACCCTTTCGGTCTGCCCATCCGTCTGGGGGTGATAGGCAGATGACAAACCCAACTGCACACCTACAATTCCTAAAAACGCTTTCCAGAACTTGGACACAAACACGGAGCCCCTGTCACTCAGGACCTTCCGTGGAAATCCGTGCAATTTGAATATGCAGTGCACAAACAAGCGAGCCAGTTTATGTGCAGATGGCATCCCTTCACACGGCACGAGATGAACTTGCTTAGAGAAAAGATCCGTGATAACCCACAGGACAGTCTTCCCCTGACTGGATGGGAGGTCTGTTATGAAATCCATCCCAATCACTCGCCAGGGTGCCTCGGGAGTTTCTAGGGGCTTTAATAATCCCGGGGGTTTTCCCATCAAACGTTTACTAGTTGCGCACACAGGGCAGGATTTGATAAACACTTCGATGTCTTGGCGCATCCCAGGCCACCAAAACTGTCTTCTTATTAGATGTAAGGATTTAGCAAACCCAAAATGTCCCCCTATTGTTGAACTGTGGCTCCGTTCCAATATCTCCCGCCTCAGTTCCCTGGGCACGTAATGTTTGTTCTTACAGATACCGTTTTTGTCCGTCATCTGGGACGGGATAGATTCTTCCTCCCGCTCTCGCTGAAGGGCCTCCCCCCACCTCGTCCTGACTATCTCTGGGAGGCTTTCTGGAACTGCCCAGAGGCGGGGAATGGCAGCATCCGACCCCGGCAAGGGGGTGGGTACCGGCCCTTCAGCCTGGTCCCTTCGCTCTATTTGGGAGTTTCCCCCCCCCTCCCCAGCGGTAGTGGTTGAGAGTTCTCCGGGGACTGCTGGGGATGAGAAGGTGGGAGCGACCACTTCACGAGGGGAACTCGAACTCGAGTCCTGTGCCGCCGCGCGGCTTTGCGCTCTGGTCAGAACTCCTGCACTATTCCCCTCTGCAGTCAAACCCAGGTGTTCCCGTGTGAAAAGAGAACCCACCGGCCGCTCAACCTGACACTCATATTGCGGCATGCGAGACAGTCCGTCTGCTAAGCAGTTTTCTTTCCCAGGCATGTGTTTGATGGTAAAATTAAACTTAGAGAAAAAGGTAGACCAACGCACTTGTTTGGCTGACAGCTTCCGCTGACCCAAAATAGATTCGAGGTTGCGGTGATCAGTACATACCACAAAGGGCTCGGCAGCCCCCTCCAGGAACTGTCGCCAAACCGTGAGTGCATGTTTAATCGCCATTGCCTCTTTTTCCCCAATTGGCCAGTTGAGTTCAGGGCCAGAGAACTTCTTAGAAAAATATGCGCAGGGTCTAAGTCTCCCTTGATCATCCCTCTGAAGGAGCGCGCCTCCCATCGCCTTGTCAGAGGCATCTACCTGTAAGGTGAATGGCCTGGAGCAATCTGGGTGCGCCAGAATGGGTTCAGAGGTAAAGCGCTCCTTAAGAATTTCGAAAGCCGCCTGACACCTGGCGGTCCAAGGTACCTGGTATTGTGCAAATGTGGCCTCTTGCCCCTTCCCCTTGGTTTTAAGCAAATCCGTAATAGGCAAGGCTATTTGAGCGAAATCCTGAATAAAATTTCTATAAAAGTTCGCAAACCCCAGAAACTGCTGAACTTGTTTGCGAGTTCTGGGAGGTTCCCATTCTAACACTGCCTGCACTTTCTCCGGATCCATGCTTAACCCTTGGGGAGATATCACATAACCCAAAAACGACAATTGGTCTTGGTTGAATGCACATTTTGATAACTTAGCATACAAATGATTGTCCCTTAGACGACTCAACACCTCCCGCACCAACTCTCTGTGCTCTGCGGGATCCTTGGAGTAAATTAATAAATCGTCGAGAAATACTATTACACCTTTAAATAGGAGGTCGTGTAGGATCTCATTAATCAATTGCATGAAGCACGAGGGCCCCCCAGACAGACCGAATGGCATGACTAAAAATTCAAACAAACCATAGCAACAAGAAAAGGCTGTTTTAGCTTCATCCCCCTCCTTGATCCGGACCCTGTAGTAGGCTTCCGCCAGGTCAATTTTCGAAAAAACACAACCCTCCTGTAACGCACTCAGGAGATCCGGGATTAAGGGAAGGGGGTAGGCATTAGTTTCAGTAATCGCGTTAAGCCCCCTGTAGTCTACACACAGTCTGAGATCAGATGTACCTTCTTCACAAAGAAGCAGGGAGAAGAAAATGCAGCCTTGGACGGCCGTATGAAACCCCGCTTCAAGTTCTTGTCCAGAAATTCTCGCAGCACTGTTTTCTCGTGAGGACTCATGGCATAAACTCGAGCCTTGGACGGTTTCACATCCTTAATCAGTTCGATGGCACAGTCCGTTGTGCGATGAGGAGGCAATAAATCACAATCCGTCCCTTCAAATACATCGGAAAAGTCACTATACTCTGGGGGTAACGTGGGCGTCTCCAAAGCAGCGGCGTCTCCCCCTTCCCCTCCAGGTAAATCATCCCGGCTGTGTCTCTCGCACTGGGGAGCTCCAAATACCACCTGCCTTTGTTCCCAATCAATGCTCGGGTTATGCCCCACCAACCAATTGATGCCGAGCACCACCGGGTAGGAAATTTTAGGAACTACCGTGAAGTGGATCTGTTCCCAGTGATTTCCCACCCCCAACCACATCTTGCGAGTGCGCAAATGAACCGGCCCCCCCCGCAGGTCACTCCCATCCATTTGATGGAAGTGTAGGGACTGGTCCAGTTCTCGAGTCCCAATTTTCAGACGCTCTACCACCGCCTGATCAATTAGGGTCCGGGAGCACCCGGAATCCACTATAGCCACAACAGCCACAGGTTCCCCCCCTTGGGGGTTTCGTAACACCACAGGTATCAGTAATGTCTCTCCCTGATCACTCACCCTACATGGAGCCGGTTTGGTTTCTTCCGCGGGTGCCCTCTGTGCCGGTTCCCTCACAGAAGGCCGTCCTCGTTTTTTGCCGGTGAGGGGCTTCGGAAACTATCTCGGGTACAACGGTTGTGGAGATCCGATGAGGTTTCAGCTTGCAGGGCCGCCGCCCCACGGCGACCGTTCATCCCCTCCGCTCTCCTGTGCTCCAGGTTCCGAGGTGCTGTCGCCTCCCGCTCTTGTGTCGCCCTGTTGCTCGTCCCTTCTGACGGCGTGTTGGTACATTTTGCTGCAAAATGGCCCATCTTCCCACACTGGAGGCAAGCTCCCTCCCTGAACCGACGCGCCCTGTCGAGATTGTAGACTCCTCGATGTCTTCCCTCTCGCCGGGGGCCTACTGCGTTGTCCCCTCTCGCGGGCGGGATAGGGGTTGTCTTCGAAGGACGATCCCTGGAGAACTGGAGGGTAAGCTTGCGATTCTCTACCAGAGCTGCCAAACTTATCCACTCCTCCACCGATTCTGGATCTCCCAAAGTCAAACAGCCATCCAGCACTTCCCACCGCAACCCTTCGCGGAAATGCTGGACCTTTGTGGCCTCGCTCCACTCCCGTATCTTGCACGACAAAGATAAAAAGTCTTGTGCATACTCACTTACTGAGCGGGTTCCCTGCTTCAAACGACGCAGGGCAACCTTTGCCTTTTCCCCCCGGTGGGGGTCTTCGAACCTGCGTCGCAGAGCGGACAAGAACTCATCCAGGGATGCCAAAACCCTAGGCATAGTCTCTGCCGCCGTCACTGCCCACTCCACCGCTTCCTTCTCCAGCAGGCTCATCACATACCTGACCCGAGCCTCTTCCGAGGCAAAGGTCTCCCCCTGGTCCTTCATGAAGCCGGAAATTTGGAGTAAGAAGTGAGGCAACTGTGAGCTGGATCCGTCGAAAGATACCTTCAGGTCTCTGGCCGTAGGGCGTCTGGGCGTGGGAGCCTCCCCAACAACGAGCGGTCCAGTAGTCGGCCGCGAATCCGTTTGGGGTGGTTGCACGGGCTGTCCAAGCCCCCTCACTGCCCCTAGAACAGCTGCGAGATCCCGCTGCAAGGTGTCTAGCTGAGTTTGCAGGTCCCGATTCTGCAGAACGAGCATCTGATTCTGTCTGCGTATCAGAGTGGCCGCTTCTGCCGTGAGGGTAGGGGTGTGAGCGAGCGTGGGGTCCTTCCACCCTTCCCCCTCTCCATACCAAGCGGCCAGCGGTCCCCGGTAGAAGTCGCCTCCTGGTTCTGACGCTGCTCTCTGCCGCTGCCCGGCCCCCGAGAGTCGGGGGGTCCACGTCAGCCTTCCAGGGACATCGGTAGGCCCGGGTGGGCGCTGCTCCGGGGTCGCTTCTCCTTGGCCAACCTCAATATCAGCGGGAGTCTGCCGACTTTCCTCTCCCGCGTTGAGCGGCCCCGAGGGTGGTACAGACATCCTAATACTACTTCTGACCCGAAAACAAAAAAGGTTGGGATTGTAACGTACTATCAGATTCTAGGACTCCGTTGCCTCTCAGGAATCATCAACTTTACTCCAGACGTTAGCAGAGAGTTAAAGTAGAATTTATTTGAAAGGAAGGGTACAGTAATCTATGAAACACAATGTTACAATGGCGCCAAATCATTTGGAGGGTATTCTTATAGAGTACACACGCTAGCATGTTTACAAGTAACATCTTTGAAATGCAAAACATCAGAGGTTCCCCAATACCAAGAGAGAGAATTCACACCTTAAGATCAGAGCAGGATTACAATCAGGAAGTCACTTTGAAGTGGAGATCTCTCGAGCCTTTTGGCTGTTGCCTCTTCCTTCCCACGGGAAGGAGAGATGAAACGAAAGTCACCTCGCTATCCCGGGTCCGATTGCATGCCCTCGCTGACACTATCTCAAGTTGGTTTTATTTTTTGTTTTCTTCAAGAACAGAAGAGAATCACCCTCGGCTCAGCCTGCCTTTCAGGAAGGGAGGGTGGGGTCATTGGAGGTGTCCACAAATACCCAGAGGTCTTTTCAAAAGTTGAGCTTGAAGGATGCTTTGTTACTCCAGTGTTATAACAGGGTGGGCGGAGAATCTGAATGGTCACACAGCGCTGGTGTGTGTGTGTGTGTGTGTGTGTGTGGCCTCTATGTGAAAAGGAGAGAAATAGTGGAGAGAAAAAGGATTGCCCTGGGCTACCTGAAATCTCTGTCCAAGGGCAGAGAATTGGATCTAGCAGCTGAAGTTCTAATTTTGCAAGGACAAGAACCCATTTGTCACGGCGATCAGCTACCAGCATTAGAACTGGGGGGGGGGGGTAAGTCCCTCAACCCTGCTTTTTGTGAGGGGAAGGAGTCTGTAGGTTTCAGAAGCAGATCTCAACCTCAAGTCACCCCGGGGGTGGGGAGTGTCCCTTTCCTCCTCCTTACTTTTCAAGGCACCCCCAGTCTTCTGGCTCCCTCCATGACTTTTCCTTTCTCATTTCCCCAGCTTTCCTGTCTCTTTCTTCTGTCCTTTATTTTCCCTTCCTCCCAGCCTGCCTGTCTCTACCCCTTTTCAG
Organism: Euleptes europaea; assembly: GCF_029931775.1. Classification (NCBI taxonomy): domain Eukaryota; kingdom Metazoa; phylum Chordata; class Lepidosauria; order Squamata; family Sphaerodactylidae; genus Euleptes; species Euleptes europaea. The sequence continues at coordinate 17,903,005 of NC_079332.1, forward strand.
ATGCTACAGTCAAGGAGTGCCACGCGGAGCTCTTCCTGATACGCTCAGTCCCCATGTTGTCTGAAAGGGGAAGGCACAGATTTTCAGGTTCGGCACATGCAACCCAGAACCCTGAAAAACCACGTCGAGAGGTCTTTTGTATGCGCCAAATCCATGCAGTGGCCTTTTCAGGCATCATTTCAGCCATCTGCCTCTCGGGAGGATCGAGGGCAGTGCTTCATCTCAGCCATGGAAGGTGGGGGGCTGGAAGGCGGGGAGAGGTGCAGCCTGTCGGAAGTGAAGGACTTTGCGCTCTCTCTTAACCTCAGACTCCAGAGGGGGACAAGACTAGTGAGTCAGAGAGATAGAGGGGACAAGACGCTGGGGCATCCTTTTCTCTACTGCCCTTTGATATGGAGATGGCTACTCTTCGGGAAACTTCCTTCCTTCCTTCCTGTTTCTTTCCCCACCTCCTCACACTCACTGGCACCTCTTCTCCATCTTGCCACCATGAGGGAAGGACGCATGTCCTGGATCTCCCTCCATCCCAGTTAGTTAGAATAGATAGGCAACTATACTTTATCCTACCCAGAAATGGATTTCCTACAAAGAGTGAAGTATATTAGTTAAGTAGACAAAAGGCTCCTAGCAATTTTGTTCCTGGCACACACACAGGTTTGGATGGGCTTCTCTGCGCACAACAGCCTTTGTGCACTCTGCTAATTTAACAGGGATTTGGGATTCACAAAGCCCTCACAATCCAACACAGCCTCTGCTCTGGGTACCCCCCAGGCCCCAGCCAAGGCTTACCTTCTGCAGGTGAGCAGCAGCCCCTCAACCTCCGCCTCAGCCTTTCCCAGAGGCTCCAGCAGGGGGAGACCCCTTCATTCATAGCCTCCAGGACGTCCACAGTATGGAGGGCCAGGGTGCCGATGGATGGATCCTTATCCCGCCTCATGTCTCGCAGGGCTAAGAAGGAAGGAAAGGAAGGAAGGGTCAAAAGCCACGCAGCTGAAGAGGACACACCAAGAGGGTCCCATTCATGGGGTGGAAGGGGGCCTGGGGGGGTCTGATCCCTCATGCCAGGCGGGAGCTTTTCTCCGAGCTCACTTCCAGGATTGGGGATGGGAAGAAAGCGGGCAGGGAAGAGGGACGCTGCCGCTCCCTTTGCCCACACGCCTCGCCTGATGCAAAGAGCCCTCCCTTGGAAATACTAACTGGAGAATCGCCTGGCTAAACCAACATGGCCGCTGGCCATGTTATCCCCTTCTCTGAGGAGGGGGAGAAAGCAGGTCTGCGGACCATTGATCTCCTGGCAGGGTGGGCTAGTGGCTAGAGCACCAAGCTCCGACAGGAGCGACTTGGGTGGAGTCTCCGTTCAGCCACGGAGCTGGACGGACAGTCCTTGGCCCAATGTCCTACCTCACAGGGCTACTGTCAGGATACACTACCCTGAGATCTTTCCAGGAAAGAAGGGTCCCAGGGTGACGGATAGACAGACAGGTATCTCCAGATGCTCCAGCCAAAAGAAGAGCCAAACTCACCCTGGTAGATGATGGTCATCTTTCTTTTATCCTTGGTCTCCTGCCCTACCAAGCCTACGAAGAGAAAAGGATGTTCTTAAGAGTCGGACGTCAGGGGGAGAGTCCACTTGGTCGTGGTCCTGGGACGCCAGGGCCACATGGCCACACAGAGACTCCCACCTCACTCCCACATCACGGGGATGACAGGGAAGGCTCTTCAAGAAATGCGGGCCACCCTAAGCCTCAGGACATCTCAGCTTGAGGGTGAAGAACCATTCGCGTTTTTCTTCCTTTCCATTTTCAGAGAGAGAAAAGGGAGAGCCAGCTGGAAAAGGAAAGAGCAGACGTACCCAGGATCCTGACCGCCGCCTCTCGGATGTTCGCTTGAGGGCTCCTCAGGTGCTCCAGGATCTGCTGCAGGAAGCGGCACTTCGGGACCTTCCTGAACCGCTTTACCTAGGAGACGAGCCAAAGAAGGACCGGGCCGTTAGCGTGGGTGCGAGGAGACTCTCCTCTCCTTCCTTGGGGAAAGGAACCCGATTCTAACCCAGGCCCAAACTCTCTTTTGATGACAACTGCGCGCGGGGGTGGTGGTGGTGAACCACCCTTGGATCTGTGCTTGCTGACCCGCATCAGGATCCACTGGGGATGCGTATCTTTCACCCTCTGCTCAAACAGAGGGCTATGAAATAACTCCAACATCTGGCTCACCCAGATCGATAAGGCCAAAGAAGAAGACTTGGTTTGGGTATGCCGACTTTCTCTACCACTCAAGGGAGAACCAAACTGTCTTACAATCACCTTCCCTTCTCCTCCCCTTAACAGACACCCTGTGAGGGAGGTGGGGCTGAGAGAGTGTGACTAGCCCAAGGTCACCCAGCTGGCTTCACGTGGAGGAGTGGGGAAACCAACCCGGTTCACCAGATTAGCCTCCGTTGCTCATGTGGAGGAGTGGGGGATTGAGCCCGGTTCTACAGATCAGACTCTTCCACTCCAAGCCACCGCTCTTAACCACTACACCACGCTGGCTTTAACACAAAGGTGTGAAATCAACCCTCTCTTGACCAGGCGACCTTCGGGGCTCTGCAAAAAGCCCCTGGCCTCCCCGGCCGGAGGGAGAGGGGTCCAGAAAGGCAGAGCGGGGCGACTTACGATGACAAGCCAGACGGCCCAGGAGTCCCGCTTTGGGATCAGCCAGCGCAGCTTCTCGTGCCCCAGGAGGACAGCCACAGTTCTCAGGGTGTCCCAACAAGCCTGCCGAGGAGGAGGGGGAGGGGAGGGTCAAGCGTCGTACGGCTCCATCTTCCCCCTCCGGACAGACAGAGAGGGGGGCTCCAGGGAGAGCTCTCCACCTGTGGGCCTGCAACGGCCTCTGCCTCCCCCAGGTGTGCCCAGGTGCCTACCTCGATGACGTCGATGTTCTCGTCGTGCAGGTGCAGCAGGAGAGGCACCAGGCTGCTGAGGGCCAGGTCTTTCATGGCCCTTTCTGTAGCTCCTCTTCTCAGCATTGTCCCAAAGGTGTCAAATCCAAAGGCGCGGGCCTGGGGGGACTCCTGTGGGGGAACAAGGCACCCAAACGGGCCTGGCTGTGCTGCTCTGGCGCCCACTTGGCACCTCCTAGCTCCTCCCCCCAGCCAGCAGGGGCCGACCCTGGCAGAGCGGGACTTACTGCGTGAAAGAGGGGGACCAGCTGGCCAGCAGCGGCCACGGCCAGAGAGGGGTCGGTGGTCTGGGCCAAGCAGTGGTGCAGCTGGCCAAAGAGCCTCTGGGCCTTTTGTTCGTCCGGCTCCTGCAAGGTCTTGGCCGCCTCTGGCAGTAGAGGCAGCAGCTTCCACACCTGAGGGAGACAAAACACTCCTTGAAGCTGCCCACCTGGCTCTCTGGAAGGGCCCCACAAGGCCAGCCGGGCAGGTGGGGCAGCCTCCGAAGAAGCTTTGAGTTCTTCATGCTGAACCGTCATTCCAGAAGCCACTGGAAAGCCGGTGGATACCTGCTTCACATTTCTTAAGAGCCCCTTTAACGCAACCTTTTTTTATTTGCTCCTTCCCCGCCTTGAAGCATCCAGTCAAGGAAGCATGAAGAATCGCAGCCGAGGGTTAGCTATGCAAAAGATGATTGCGAATGGCTATGCTAACAAAGGAGCAGCCGAGTGGAGGGGGGGTTGGAATTGGTTTGACTTTCTCCTCTTGCATTGGGACAGTGAATAGGCATTTTAAAAGTCGGATTTAAAAAAGGAGTTTTGAGGGAGCATCAAAATCGACCCTGCATCAATGGCCTTTGAGATTTCTCTCCCTTCCAGTCATTCTCCTTCTCTCTCTCCCTTTTGTCCACCATGAGGGCTGGAGATGCGTTCTGCAATCCCTCTTAGATAGACAGCTAGAAGCCTTTACTCTGCCTTTCCTGACCAGCATGCAGTTCTCCTACCATAAAGAGCTTCGATTTCTTTCCTAAAGCAACAAGGCTGAGCGTGAACTTCTTCCTCAAGCAGCCAGACCAGACAATTCTGCTGTGCCCAGACTCAGCTCTGCTTTCAGCCAGCCCTTTTGGAGCCGCTTCGCTTCCAGCAGTCCCTGAGCGGCCAGTTCCCGCTCTCCGCCCCAGGAGAGATGGAGCGTGGAAGAGAAACCGGGACCCCCACATCTGCCCACTACAGCCCGCTTGGAGGGTTCCCCCACTTCTGGCTCTGGGGAAATGAAGGCACAGCCAAGACGGCACACGGGTGAACGGGGAAGGAGGGAGTCAACATCACCACCATTCCTTTATTAGCATAAAAACGTAAGGCAGAAGGGTACAAGAGGAATGGAGATATTAAAAAGTGCCCTTTACAGAATAATTAAAAGACAGTTACACCGAATAGCGCTGTTTGTTGGTCCTGCCATCTCATTAACCGTTTGGCGGGCTTTGAAAACAAACTTTAAAAACTGTGCCACCGTCTCCAATGTATGGGGCAAACGATTGCTCAATCATTAGGAAACGTTAAAAGAATCGGAGACTTTCTGTCTATTACCCAACAAGGGGCTTAAACGTTTGTTACGAGATTCTGTGTAGAAACTACAATAAAATAAGACATGAGCCACCGTTTCAATACAATTGTTGCCACAAGGGCAGAGCCTGTCAGACAGAGGGATTTTCCGAAATCTGCCTTCAAGTAGGGCAGATGGCAAAACATTAAATCTGGCCAGGGAAATGGCTCTACATTGAGAAGGATCACACAGGTGAGATAAGTATGGGGAGGGCTGATAAAAGTCAAGAGGTCCCCCTAAATTTGATGGGGAGCATGTTTTATTAGCAGCCCTATTTCGGTCTTGAAGTCCTATTTCTAAGAGTCTGCATTTTATCCTTTGGAAAGCTTCTGCCTCAGTAAGCATAAGCAAGAAGTCCAACTTAAAGCCGGTAGATTTAATTTTGCTCTCAATATGTTGAAGCCACTTAGCAGCGTGTGACTCGACGGTGGAATGCGCTGCCTCGGAGGGCGGTGGAGTCCCCGTCTTTGGAGGTCTTTAAGCAGAGGCTAGATGGCCATCTGTGGGGAGTGCTTTGATTGTGGGATCCTGCATGGCGGGGGGAGAATTGGGGTCACTGGGGATGTGGGGGGGAGGTAGTTGCAAATGTCCTGCATTGTGCAGGGGGTTGGACTAGATGACCCTAGTGGTCCCTTCCAACTCTGTGATTCCATGAGCATATAATAGATAAGGGAAGAGGAATCTGCCTTAAAGCGGAGGCGTAACTGGAATTTTACAGTCACAGAATCATAGAACCATAGAGTTGGAAGGGACCACCAGGGTCATCTAGTCCAACCCAGTCATGAGCCACGATTTTGTTTCAAGTAGCATTTGGCCAGATTCCAACCACAATGCAGCATATGGGACACAACAGGGCATACCTGTTATTGTTCTGAGGAATGTGGCTTGGGTGCATTCCAGTGGATAACCTGGTGCACTAATCCAGACAGGAATACCATACATTAAATTGCACCTTGACTTTGGCGTTAAAGACCTTAAGGGCAGCAGGAATATATTGATTCCCTCTATTGAAAAATCATCAATGAATAATTGCTAATGAGCTAAGTTCTGCTGATTTAGTTGCAAATTGATCATGGCTTTTCCAAGATGCATTATGATGAAAATAAATGCCTAAATATTTAAAATATTTGACCTGCTCAAGTGAGTTGCCACCAATTATCCATTTAAGTCAGGGGTGTCAAACTCATTTTTAAGGAGGGCCGGAGATGACATCAATGTCACTTGGTCGGGCCAGGCCATGTGTACCAAATCAAATCAATAAATCAATGACATAAAGTGTACTGCCAGGTACTGGAGATACGGCCTTTATAGAAGACACAGGCAAAGGCAGTTAAAGGTATTATATTGTACTTAAAATACAAACAAGCTTACAACAATGACACTCTTACAGTATTTTTCTTTAATTATCATTCTTTGATAACTGACACCTCTTGCTCTGAAACACTGCATCCAAATCTGAAGTCAAAGTCTGTGCTGTAGCAATTTTGACCAGGTACTTCTCTGCAGTGGCACCCAAACTATGGAGACACTACTCAAGGGAAGTTCTCTCTGACACATCATTGCTCAGACACAAAAGAAAAAGCAGTCCTACTCCGTCAAACAACTGGTATCTGAAACATGTCTGGGAGTTGCTCTCTGCTTGGTTTTCAGCTGTTTGGCTCACTGGTTTATCCTTTTACTTATTATATATTTTTCTGATTTTTATGAGGACTTTATTTATGCTTGTCCCAGGGGCTCTCATTCCACTCTTGGGACTGTCATTCCAGTCCCAGAACACTTTTGCTTCTCTAAGGGGCTGTCATTCCTGTCCAAAATGCTTCTGCTAATCCCAGGGGCTCTCATTCCACTCTGGGGGCTGTCATTCCAGTCCCAGAACACTTCTGCTACTCTAAGTGGCTGTCATTCCCGTCCAGAAGGCTTCTGCTAGTTCCAGGAGCTCTCATTCCTCTCTTGGGGCTGACATTCCAGTCCCAGAACACTTCTGCTACTCTAAGGGGCTGTCATTCCCGTCCAGAAGGCTTCTGCTAGTTCCAGGAGCTCTCATTCATCTCTTGGGGCTGTCATTCCAGTCCAGAATGCTTCTGCTAGTATACAATGCTTCTGCTAGTCCCACAGGCTCTCATTCCACTCTGGGGGCTGCTATTTCAGTCCCAGAATGTTTCTGCTTGTCCCAGGGGCTCTCATTCCACTCTGGGGGCTGCCATTCTAGTCCCAGAACACTTCTGCTACTCTAAGGGGCTGTCATTCCAGTCGAGAACGCTTCTGCTAGTCCCAGGGGCTCTCATGCCACTCTGGGGGCTGTCATTCCAGTCCCAGAGTAATTGATCTTGGCCTAGATAGCTTAATGGAAAACCCATTCCATATTTTCTTTGCAACTCTTTTGGTGCTGTAATGTGTTTCAGCGGAGCCCATGCAAGTCAAGGTGCAATCCTGGCTCCCATTATCTTCAGTGGGCTGTGCAGCCTCTCCCATTGTTTCTAATGGGCAATCCTGTCCGTCGTTTTAGTACATCCCACCAAAATCTAACAAATTGCCGCCAAAGAAAGAAAAGGGAACATATCAACACTCCAAGTTCAGCCATAAGAAACAGTTGACCACACCAGACCTCGGAAACAGAATGTTAAAACTGTCACTGACCATTAGATTGGTTCTTTCCCATCTTTGAAAATGACGAGCAGGTGAACTGGGAAGTAATGTGTTTGTTGTGTGTCAATGGCACCCACTACTGCTCCTCTATATATTATTGATTTAAGCTAACTATATGAAAAGCAGGATCTACCAGGCAAAAACTACAAATGAAAATCGTGGGCAGGGGAGGTCATGCAAAGAAGAATCGGGGGAAGGCTGTCTCTTTCTCCCTCCTCTGTGAGCACAACGAAATCCCTCTCGGGCTGAACTGCACCAAGCAGCAGGACGGAGGTGTAGGAAAAAGAAACGCCAGAAAGGCAGGACACTTGGGAGTCTGCAGTGGATTTGCTGCAGTAAAACTGTGGTGGCTGGCTGGGCGGCTGGGGCTTCTGCCACAACCCAGGCACCTCGTCTTTAAAAAGAGGGGGAGGAGAGAAGGCACACTTTGGAGATACTGTGAAGCACAGGGACCAGGGCAAGGCATGGCTCAGAAGCCAGAGGAAGCGAATGCCCCACTCTGCACCGAGAAGGTCGAAGCTGCCCAAAAGCTGCGGCCGTGTGTGTGCACTGAAGAGCCGCGGGTGCCCCTCTCCCTCCTAGCGCCTCTACGCGGTATTGTGCACCCCGTTCCAACCGCCCCTGCGCATGCCAGCCTCCCTTTTGAGCCAAGCAGCTCACGTGGTTCCCAGTGCGAGGCACCCTCCTTCCCCAGCTGTTCCTCTGCTTGAACCTAGCCTGGTCTGCGCCAAGCGCCGCGTGCTCCCAGGGACGGTGCAGAGACGGCGGCTTGGCTGGGATGAAGCAACCCGCGCTGAGGCTTGCATGCTCCCAAGCCTGCAAACGGTTCCAGGCTGTGTTCTGATTGGCGCGGCTTCAACGCTCCAGCGAGGGGGGGAGGGGGAAGAGGGGGAAGGGGAGGGGGGCCGCCTCAGCTCTGCGGGCCGGAGAACAGCCCCCAAAGGGCCGGATCCGGCCCCTGGGCCTTATGTTTGACACCCCTGATTTAAGTGGTTTCCAGGACTTTGAGAATACCAGGACCTTAGATTTTGCATCGTTCCACACCAGACCATTTGCAGTACAATGCTCATGGTCCCGGTTTAGTAATCTCTTTAAGCCAACCCTTGAACATGACAATAGCACAGCATCGTCAGCGTAAAGTAACAGGGGAGTATGTACGGAGCTGAGTTTGGGACAATGGCCCTCAATCTTTCTTAACCCATTAGCCAGATCATTTAGGAAGAGGTTGAAAAGAGTTGGGGCCAGGATACAGCCCTGCTTAACCCTTTTATTGATATTGATTTTCGGGGATAGTTGGTTGATGTTCATGCTCATTAACTTATCCCATAGAAGGTTTCTTGGGATGGAATCAAATGCTCCCTTAAGGTCCAGGAAGGCTGAGTATAATCCCTAGCGTACTTGTTAACTAGATGTGCCAGTACAATGCAGTGGTCTAAAGTGGATTTCCCCTGGCAGAAGCCCACTTTTTCAGGGCCTAGAGTCTTATGTTCTGCCATCCAAGCTAAGAGTTTATTCAATAGATGTTTGGCGTTGAGTTTCCCTACAATCGAGAGGAGACTAGTCTCTCTCTCTCTCTCTCACTCACCTGCCGAGGCTTGTCCGCCAGATGGTGCAAGCCGTCAAGGGCCAGCGAGTGGATGGCAGCGTTAGGTGATGACAACTGCCCCATCAGAAGATGGAAGGTGTCCTCTGGTATGGTGGAATCAGAGGTTTGTAGGAGCTGAAAGGAACAGGAGGAGAGATCAGCCTCGGAACACCCCGGAGAACCTGAGACAAGGTCTCCTCCAACCTCCCCCCCCCCAACTAAGCCTCTTCTCTGGCTCACCCTAGAGTGGGACCTCTGCGGAGGACCCCCACCCTCCAAGCAGCAAGTAACCCCCCCCCCACTAATCGGCTGCCTGGAGGCCAGCAAAGACTTCCGGGAGGAACCAGAGCTCAGGGACTCTGGGCAAGAGACCCCGGGCTCAATTCCCCACTTCTCCTGATTCCCCTGGGGGCACTCGGGTGGGAAGGATTGGGCCTAGGGTTGCCAACCTCCAGGTGGTTACACGGTCAAGGTATCACCAATACTGTAAGGTAAGTTAAGCAAAGTCACAGTACAAGGCTCTAAATTGATATGAAACACGAATCAAACTTAAATAAGTGCAAGCGTTTTACATGAAAATGTACTTAGCATAACAACAACCAACACAAAAGGTGAATAGTGCAGAACACAGACATGATAGTTCAAACTTGGTTTTCAGCCAATAGTTCAAGCTTGGTTTCTCAAAACTTCAAGCTTAAATATTCAAAGTTTGGTTCATCAAAGATAAATGCATGAGAAGCTATGAAGGAATGAACAGCCGCAGAGGTGCTCTAAGATCCTCATGAACTTATTTTTGACAAACCAAATTTCGAATACTTAAGCTTGAAGTTTTGAAAAACCAAGCTTGAACTATTGGCTGAAGGAGCCACTCTGTAGTGGTGAAAGCGTGTTTGTTAAACCGGACAACGTTTATGTCGTAGAGTCCTTCTGGACTGATATTGGTGTTTCTACATGATATTGTTGAATACATTAAGATACCTGCTTAAAGAAGAAACAAGAAAGAATGGCAGGAAATACTTGCAGAGACTTTGTATTCCAATTGGGACCTTGCATTTTGTCTCACCTGTTTTGTTGTATGTAAATATCATGTCTGTGTTCTGCACTACTCACCTTTTGCATTGCTTGTTGTTATGCTAAGTAAATTTTCATGTTAAACACTTGCACTTATTTGAGTTTGATTCGTGTTTCATATCAGTTTAGAGCCTAGTACCGTGACTTTGCTTAACCTCCAGGTGGTAGGTGGAGCTCTCCCGCGATGACATCTGATCTCCTGCCGATAGAGATCAGTTCACCTGGAGAAAAGGGCCGCTTTGGCCACTGGACTCTATGGCATTGAAGCCTCTCCCCTCCCCAAACCCCGCCCTCCTCAGGCTCCGCCCCAAAAACCTCCAGGTGTTTCCCAACCCGGAGCAGGCAACTCTAATTGGGCCTCATCTCTCGCTCTTCTGAGCGGTCAAAGCTGAAGCCGAAAGCTTCCTGGAGAGCCAGAGGGGCGCCGGGCAGAGACACCCGGATGTGCCCAGGGCCGGGAGAGAGAATCCGCACCGACGGGCCGGCCTCCCCCGGGAGCTATGTCTGGGGACCGCCGAGCTCCCTCTGGGGCAGAGGAAGCATTCCCCCCACCAACCCCTTTGCCAAGAAGGCTTACCTCAGCAAGGATGGCCATGGCGGTGACCTGCTGGTATTCCTCATGGCCGTGGAGAACGGCCGCGAGGTGGTCCACCACCTGCTGCCCCTCTCGGGAGGGGAGACTGATGTTGAGGGCTCTGCAAGAGGAAAAGGACCAAGGTGGCCTTGTGAGCCAGGGTGGGCAGCAGGCCATGCAGCCCAGAACATTGTGTGTGTGTGTGTTTGTGTGCGCGTGTGAGTGAGTGATCTTCCCCACACCCATTGACGGCTTCTATGCTCATGCCCAGAGAGTCGAACTGGACACGGACGCCTGTGTCGCCGTCCTCCGCCCGGCCCGCCTCTCTCTCCAGCCCTCCTCTCCCAACGGAGGAAGCCCCCTAAGAGACTCAGCCCCAGCACTTCTCCCTTCCCCAGCTCTTACCGAAAGAAGAGAGTCACGCCGCTGTTGAAAGACTCTGCGTTTTCCAGGAGTGGCCAGATGCTGCTGGCCTTGGGCAGGAGCTCCGGCCTGACCTGTCCCAGGAGCTTTCGGAGAGTGCCGGCAGCTGACCTGTGTGCAGAGCCAAGGCCCGGTTAGGCACCCCAGGCCTCTCCCATCTTGCGGAGGGGAGGGAGTAATTGCTAAGTCACATCTGGGGGGATACCCGGAAGTAGCGTAGGGTAGCTCTAGGAACCACCAGAAACAAGGCTGTGGCGATTGCTAGAGCTACCACAAGTCTCTCCTGGGGTCCTCGGAAGTGAGGCAGACAAGGCTAGGTGACCCCCGCTTCCCAGCCCGCAACCCTCCCGCCAATTGCCAGGGGGGCAACCCTGGCAGGACTCACTTGACAAGCTCCTCAGAGGCAGGCTCGGCACTCTCCAGCACGGGGCTCGGGGGGATCTCCTGGACCCCTCGGTGGAAGTGGGACATCCAGAAGACCCAGGCCAGGCAAACAGCCTCCCACTGATCTTCAAGAGCCACACGCAAGCTCAAGAGAGGCTGGTCCATGAGCGCTGGGAGGACGTGGGCAGCCTGGAAAGGACACTGCTGTGAGTTGGGCTCCTCCGCTCATTGGGCGGGGCTCTGGGCAGCTGCCTCTCCAGACCTGGAAGCCATCGCTCCTCAGAGCCTGGGAAGGGGGGGCTGGCTCAGTGGTAGAGCCTCTGAATGGCATGCAGAAGGTCCCAGGTTCAATCCCCGACATCTCCAGTTCAAGGGACTAGGCAAGCGAGGTGATGGGAAAGACCTCTGCCTGAGACCCTGGAGGGCCGCTGCCGGTCTGAGTAGACAATACTGACACTGATGGCCCGAGGGTCTGATTCACTATAAGGCAGCTTCATGTGCTCAAGGGAGGGGGCAGGAGGAGGAGGAGACCGGGAGGGAAAGCACCCTGGGCGAGGGAAGCACCTTTTGGCGCCAGCAGATCTCTGGGGGACCCTGTGCGGTGCTGTGCATGCTGATGGGAGAACGAAGGCCAGTTGTGCAAAGCCACCACCAGGAGGCTCAGAGGCAGACCCCAAAGGAAGCTCACAGCGCTACACAAAGTCTCGGAGCTTCCTCTGGAACAGGGGTGACCTTGCCGCCTAGGAGTGGACCCGACTCATTGGTGAAGGGCCTGGTGGCTTCTGCCTCCTCCTCCTCCTTCTCCTCTCCATCCCTTTGCTGGGCATCCAGGTGCTGTCTTGGGCACTCAGGTGCAGGCAAGACCCCTTCACACACCCCCGGGAGGAGGGGGCGGGCTGAGCAGCTCAAACCAGCTGCGGGGGCCTCATCCCCCCAGACAGAGGTGGCAGACAGAGAGGGGGTGGCAAAGAAACAAGCGGCCATCCCTGTTGGATCCACTCTGGATCTCAATTGGAGGGGGGGGCTTCACAGCACTCCCCCCCCATATTGGTATGTCATAAAATTGCTGTGTATTTTTAAAAAGCGATAAAATATCGATATAAAACAGTAATGATAGGTTTAGAAGTTTCTCTGAATTTCCAGTAAAGTAAGTCTCTAGCCCCCTCCCCTTATGCAGACATGTTGTTTTCCTTACGTCTTTGTGACGGAAGGCGGTAGGGGCTTCCCTTTTTTAAAAAAACGAAAGCTGGGGATTCAGAGAACCACAACATGTTAGAAAAAAGGGTGGGTGAGGGGCTCGCCTATTGAATCGGGCATTGGAGGTGGGGAGGGGTCCTTCCTACCATACTCACCGCCACGCGCAGAGGGGCAGCCTCCTCTGCGGTGAGATGGGGCTTGAGCGGCTGCCCCTGCAAGCAGGCCATCAGATGTTCAAGGACTTCGGCTGCGCTTCTGTCCCGGTCCACCAGCATCCTCCACAAGGTGGCCGCTGAGCTGTGAAGAGAGACAAGGAGGACCTTGGGCAGCTGAGGGGACACGGCAGCAGGACCTTCTGGAGAAGACGGGGGCATTTGGGGGGGGGCACAGGAGGATCGCTGGGCGGTACCTGTCACACTGGGGTGACCAGCTCAGCAGGGTGTAGGCCACCTCGCTCAATCGATGGTCCTGGAGCTCCTGAAGGACGCCAGTGGCATGGGTCCTGGCGTGACGGTTGGTGATGTCGTCCAGGTTCCCATGCATGAACCTGATGATCTCTGGCGCCTGGAGGGAAAGCACAGGGACCGGCGTGAGACGGATGTCTGCCTTCTGGCTCAGGGGACGGTCTGGTCCTGCTGTGCCCTTTGCTGACTACCTTTGACGCTACGGGGAGAGTCTCTGGGGAGTTTGGGGGTCACGCGACGCCAAAGGGGATGCAGCCAATCAGCACTGCACAGAACCAGCTTCCGCTCAAAACTGGGACTGGTCCTCAAGGGCTGGCATGCCCCCTCCCTCCCCAGCAGGAGCCCCAAGCTAAGGGAACGCCAAAGGCCACGTTCTTTGGGTGCCGCTCGCACCATCGGTTCCTCTAAACGGCCTTCTAACTACTGCAAGGCACTCTGCGAAAAGGGTTGCCAACCTCCAGGTACTGGAAGTAAAACAAACACCTCTGTGCTTATACCGAAGAGGTTTGGGGTATAATTGTAATAAAAATTATTTATCCATTTTGGTATATCAAGAGGGGTTAGCCAGTTCCCAACAGGGTTACAAAGTGTAGGTTGGCACCCCGACCCCTACGCCATGCTGACTACACCACATTCGCAGAAGCGAAAAGCGCCACCATACGAAGAATTCCCTCCATCAGTATGGATGGATAAATAATAAATAAAAATATACCAGGATGGATCAATAATTTTATTACAATTATACCCCTCAGGGGAACTGTTAACTTTCCTGATATTTGAATCCCTTGTTGGAAGTATATGTATATGTAAACCATGAAATTGAGATTTATTATTGGAAGTGGGACTGTTGAAGAACTGAAGAATCGAAACGGCCGTGTCCCCTTCTATTTCTTCTGGTTCCAGCATTGGACTTCAATGGTTTATGAACAAACTGTGAATGACTTAGCTGTCTGAGTGAGTGGCTTTTTGGGAATTGCCCAGGTTGGCTGGAGAACCTGACAGATATCACACAGGATTGTGTGTATATAATTGAAACCAGAGACATTTTGGATATAGTTCTGTTTTGTAGCACTCAATACATTTGCACTTTGTTCTATCTCCTTGGCTCTGTGCTCATTTCCAAACCTCCAGGTACTAGCTGGAGATGTCCTGCTATTACAAATGATCCCCAGGCGATAGCGATCACCTGGAGAAAGTGGCCGCTTTGGCAATTGGACTCTATGGAATGGAAAGGCCCTCCTCAGGCTTCACCCCCAAAACCTCCCACCAATGGCAAAGAGGGACCTGGCAACCCTATCTGCGAGGGGCTGCCCATGAAGATTAGCCAGAGGCTAAGGGGGGGGGGCTGCTGGGGGGCAGTGCCATGGGTAGAACGGGTAACGTCAGGGCCTCCGTGCCATGCGCCTGGAGGGCAGCTCGACCTGTGTCTCCAGAACGCCACCTGAAATGAAGAGGCTCCCAGGGAGGGACCCGGGAGAGCCGCCCGGGGTCACCCGAAGGGGAAAAGCCCCCCAGCGAGGGCTGCGAGCAGCTCACCTTGCCCAAGGCCACGGAGGGGACCCCATGGAGGGCCCTCTCTACGCAGACTGCGGCTTGGGTGTTGCAGGCGGTGTTCTCTGGAAGCCCGTGGAGGGCGGAGAGGTAGACGTCAGCCAGTTCTTCCGGGCTGAGGACTTTCTTGAAGAACTGCAGCGGAAGGGGAGAGAAAAGGGTGGCTGGAGCAGGAAGGTGTCCGGAGGCCTGCAGAGGGCCAGCATAGCAGGATCTCCCAGGCCAGTGGGATCAGGATCCCCTCTCCTCGCCTGGAGATCTCGCCAGGCACAGAACCCGCTTTGCAAACAGGGGACCAAGTGGAAGGTGGCAGGTATGCGGGGGACCTGTCCTGGATTTTGGCCAACAAGGCCCGGAATCACAGCCCCTGCCGGATCGCGCCAGGCACTGGTCCTGGTTTGCAAACCACGCTCTCTCCGGATGACCAAGAGCGCTTCCTGGGGTCTGCCACACTTCTGGGGAGGGGGTAGTTACCGTGGCGATGATGCCAGCGTTCTCCAAGGAGTCCTCGCTGTTGCCAACTTCCTCCTCTCGCTCTCGCTCTCTCTTCAGAAATTGAGCCATGATGTCTTGCTCCGTCTTGCTGTGACCTGGGAGATGCACAGACCATCCTGAGCCTGGCTAGAAGCCACCGGAAGCTCTGCTCCTGGCAGGGCCAAGGAGGGCTTGCGGGCTTCCCCGGCGCACCCCTCCGTCCACAGAAGGGCACTCCGCAGTAAGCCAAGCTCCCAGAGCTCCCTTCTCTCCACAAAGGATCAGGGAAGAGCCTCGTCCAAGAGCCTTGAAACAGAACGGTCTCTGGTCATTTATGCACGGGTACGTTCGCTCATGTTCGCCCCCAGTGTGTCTCAGTTGTTCCTTGGAGTTATGCAGGAGTTTTCCCTCCATTAGAGATGACCTCGCTGCCAGCCCTCACAAATCCCGGGACTTCCCTTCCCTCTGTTAACCCAATTCTTCCCTCTCCCCTGAGCTCAGCGCGGGTGAAATCCCCATGCATAGGTCAAGCAAGCTTGGTTTCTCTCACAGCCAATTACAAAGCAGCATGTCCAGAGGCGGGGATTCAAATGCTTCCCGCTTCCTCCTCGGAGCTCTTTCTGAGCAGAAGAAAAAAAATTTAAAACCGAGGCTTGGACTCCCCCCACCCCCAGATTGCTCTGTTTCTTTGTTTTTTCTTCTTCTTAAAATGTTTTTTTAGGCAGCAATTGGTTTTTTTTAGGGGGGGACTTTTCTCTCACAGTCAGCATTACAAGTAAGCCAATTGCAAAGCAGCATTTAAAGAGACTGGACTCGATTTGAGCCTGGAGGATGCCGGTGCAGAGATTCCCAACAGGACAGTGTGGGTCCAGCCAACAACGAGCCTCAGGCAAAACTCCTCTGCATAAATGACCTAGGACTACCAGTCAGGGCGACTTCCAGGTTTCGGAGACCCCTGGCCCCCCTGCACCTCCCTCTTTGCCCCCCCCCCCAAATTCCCCACAGGCCTCTGCCCACCCGCGAACTCTCCCACAACCTCCAGCCGACACCACTGGGTGCATCTCGAAGTGCCACGTCCACCAGGAAGGCTGATGCCTTTCGTGTGCCCTTCCCCAGCAGTGCCGGGCAGCAGATGCAGCTGGGAGCACAGGGGACCAGCGGGCAGGGGAAGGGGCTGAGCCCCAGCCTCGGAGGAGAGGAGTGAGGAGGGAGTCAGTAGCAGTGAGCCCCCTTCCGCCAGAATCCATGGGCCCTGGCCACTGCCCCCCCTCAGGGGATGCTGACGCCGGCCCTGCTACAAGGATGCACAGGAATCAGGATGGCCTCATGCGGCAGTGGGTGAAACCGCAGCGAAGAAGCGTTGGTGAAGGAGGAAGGATTTGTATTCAGGCCCCGAGACTCAGAAGAGGGGGAGCAGCTGGGGAGGAGGATTCTCTCACCCTGACACCGGGCAGCCAAGCCGTACAGGTGGCCGAGGCCTTTGGCTGCCCAATGTGCCACCATCTTGCTGCTGTCAAAGATGCACAGTGTCAAGCACCCAACGAGCGGTCCCATCACTGGGAAGTCGGACGTGGCCTGAAAGGGAGGGGAGGAAACCATATTACCAACGGGAGGAGGAGGGACACAGGAATGACACCCCCGCGGCGAGGTGCAGCTGGTGCAGCTTCCACCGTGCTGATGTGTATAACCCCCCCTCAGCCCACCCTTGGACAACCCCCCTGGCTTCTTACAGGCTGTCTGTGAGTGGAGGGGGGGCTGGATCCTGCAGAGGCCGGGAGACCCACAAACCCCCAATCCCTGTCAGAGAGACCTGGCAGGGCCAGGAAGGGAAGGCAGCTCCACCCTCACCTCTGCCCTCTACCCTTCCCAACAACTACAGCAGAGTTGCTTCTACCCCAGGGTGGTTTTTTGTGGCTGGGGCTGCCCTGGGGGTGGGGGTGGGGGTGGGGAAGGGATTTGACTTCCTTAAGCAAAAGCCCCTCCCCAGAAGATAGGTTATTGGCCCCAGCATGAGGAAAGACTGTCCTTGCTCCAGCACCCAGGTCAGGGCTGACACTCATTTTAGGGACAGGGCATTGCTAGGAACAGATCCCCGACCCCCGTACCATGGGCCCACTCCTTATCAAGGGCCTGGAGGGCAGCTGGTAGATCTGATCCCCTTCTCCTACCTCACTAGGCTTGCCAACCTCCAGGTACTAGCTGGAGATCTCCTGCTATTACAACTGATCTCCAGCCAATAGAGATCCGTTCACCTGGAGGAAAGGGCCGCTTTGGCAATTGGACTCTATGGAATTAAAGTCCCTCCCCTTCCCAAACCCCGCCCTCCTCAGGATCTGCCCCAAAAACCTCCCGCCGGTGGCAAAGAGGGACCTGGCAACCCTAGACCTCACATCCCTGCCCTTCATTCCAGCGGCGTGACTGTGCGGGTGAAGATGCCACCCTGAGACCAGAGTACGGACAGAGAAGGCGCGTGGGGTGGGGATCCCATCCCGCGTTCGGCCAGCAACGGACTGCTGGCCCAGAAGCCAGAGTCACGGGCTGAAAGGCACGCAGGGGCATGCAGCGTGCAACTCACTTGGTAGCCACACCGAAATCTCAGGGCGCTGCAGATCCTGGCGAGCACTTCAGTTGCCCTCTTCCTCTGAAGGGTGTTCCGAGGAGTTGTCCACAGGATCAGGACCTGAGAAGGGGAAAACAGGGCTCCGTGATGCAAACACAAAGAGCGCTTCTCCTGACCTGCATGCAAAGGCTCTGAGTGATGAGGAAAGTTCTTTCTCTGCTGGGACCCCTGCCTGGAGCTTTGCTGCTGGCCAGACAAGGCCACGCAGGGCTAGGGAGACCGGTGGGTTGGGGGGAAAGAGGGTGTTCCTACAGCCCTGGCTACATGGTCGTCTTGCCCCGAGGAACCTGCAGCGCTCGGGTTGAGGCAGGGCTGGACTGTTTGCAAGGTCTTCCCTTCCTCTCTTCACCATGTCTCCACTTCCTTCCCCTCTTCCACTGAGTGGTCACATTGACTTTTTCTCACAAGGTCAGATCAACGGATCGGGCTCATTTCAGTTCAGCCTTCCTCGCTTGCCCTCGGCTTGCCTGCTGAGGCGCCAGAAGGCCCTCGTTTTCATCCCGCGCCTTTCCCCTGGCTGACGCCTGAGGTTGGCGCAGCGTCTCTCCTCGGGCACGCCTTCTCCAGCTGCCCCTGCTCCAAGCGCGCCCCGACTCACCTGGACGACCTGGACGAGCAGATCCGAGGGGAAAAATCGGAACCTGTCCTCGGTGGCGGGCTTGCAGAGGACCTCCACCTGCTCCATGAAGAGCATCTTCTGAGCCATGTCCTGAAGGCCAACCAAGGAAAGCAGGAAATCACCAGGAGAAAAGGGGCCAAAGAGGAGAAGGGAGGGAAATGCGAGAACCGATGAAGCTGCCTCCTCCTATCAAATGTGACCAGGGGGCAATCGGGTCTCTTAACCTGGGGGTGTGGCCTGGGGACCCTGTAAGCCTCTGACAAGTTTTTATATTTTGTATGTGCTGAGTGTTTGGCTTCTTCAAGGAGGGAGCCTTGAAAGGAGGTTTGTCAGGGGAACTATCAAAGTAGCCTTGCAAACCTGATCAGGAGGGCTTTAAACTAAATCCTATGGGGGAGCGAGACCACAACTTAAAGCCTTGTATGCTGACAATATGTGGAGACGAGAACAATAAAGATTTGCAGGGAGTGGCATGTATGCAAAAAAGCATAAACTCAGAGGTAAGTAAAGAAACGAAAACCACTGGGCACAGAAACCACGGATTCCGATGTCTGTACACTAATGCGCAGAGTATGGGAAACAAGCAGGAAGAACTCGAAGCCCTAATACAAGAAGGGGATTTTGACCTAATAGTCATTTCTGAAACTTGGTGGGATGCATGCCACTCCTGATTGGAATATTAAGATTGAGGGGTACAACTTGTTTTAAAGGGATAGACAGATAAGGAAGGGGGGAGGAGTAGCACTGTGTGTCGAGATCTTGGGCTGCATCAACAGGAGTATAGTGTCCAGATCACGCAAAGTGATGGTATCGCTTTACTCCGCTCTGGTTAGACCTCAACTAGAGTACTGTGTCCAGTTTTGGGCACCACAATTTAAGAAAGATGTAGACAAGCTGGAATGTGTCCAGAGGAGGGCAACAAAGATGGTGAGGGGTCTGGAGACCAAGTGTGAGAGATCCCCCTCTCTGAGTTTGCTTCTCCAAATCAGTTGCTCAGACGTTGATACAGAAACAATAGATTTATTGAAGCCTTCAGGAGATGAGACAGGCACAGGTAGAAAGTTGCAAGTGAGGGGCTATACGGGTTTACAGAATATATTGACTCCAGGGCACTGGGGCACTGGGGTTCACACTTATTGTTATGGGAAGTTACAAGCTTGGCATAATACAAAACATCAGACGGATCCCAGGAAGTCTGGTGCGGCTATCACACTTCCAAGGCCGCACCGGCCTGAGGGAGTACTGGCAGGAAGAACAGCGGGGGGGAAGATACATGGGCCATCAGGCCTGGCGCCTGAGACCAGAAGGTGTGAACTGCTTTTACGAGTTCACTGATAACACCGCAGGTGATGGAAAGCAGAGACACAAAGACAGAGACCCTCACATTCTGCCCCCCTTAAGGCCCCCCTCCGAGAGGACGAGGCTTATCGGGATAAGCGAGGTGGAATTCTCGGACCAAGCGAGGAGCTGCCATGTGGGGTGCGGCCACCCATTCGTCATGAGCGGAGCCAAGGTTTTTCCAGCGAACAAAGTAAAACAGTTTCCCTTTCTTCCATTTGGAATCTAAAACCTTGGATATTTCCAAATGGGTATCCCCTCCTACTACGGTAGGAATCTCATGAGCGGGAGGGGGGTGGAACTGGGGAGCTGCTACATAAGGTTTGAGGAGGCTTATATGGAAGACTGGATGAACTCCCTTGAGAGTCTTAGGGAGACTCAGTTCCACGGTAACCTCGTTGATTACTCTGGTAATGGGGAAAGGTCCTACATAACGGTCGCTCAGTTTTTTGCAGGGGCGAAGAGAGCGGAGGTTTTTGGTGGACAGATAGACTTGCTCCCCCACCTTGAGTTCCCATCCCGGAGACCGGTGTTTGTCTGCTTGTTCCTTGTACTTGCTTTTTGCCCTTTCCAGATTTTTGAGCAACCATGGCCAGGTGGATTTAACCACCTGAATCCACTCCTGAAGATCAGGGGTAGACTGGAGCTCTGGCGAGACGGGGGCAGAACCGAAAGGGCCAAAATCCGTCCCGTATATAACTTGGAAGGGACTAAAGCCGGTAGAGGAATGAGGCGCATTGTTGTACGCATATTCGGCAAATGGCAGCAGGTCGACCCAGTCGTCCTGGTGGAAATTTACATAGCAACGCAAATAACATTCTACTACCGCATTTACTCGTTCCGTTTGACCATCCGTTTGGGGGTGATAGGCGGAAGAAAGGCCCTGTTCCTCCACTCCCATTAACTTTAGGAAAGCCCGCCAGAATTTGGCAACAAACTGGACCCCCCGGTCGGAGAGGACCTTCCTCGGGATCGAGTGTAGCCTGAGGACGTGCGTGATGAACAGTTTAGCTAAGCCCTGGGCTGAAGGAAGACCTGCACATGGAACGAAATGAACCTGTTTGGAAAAGAGGTCTGTGATAACCCAGAGAACCGTTTTCCCCCGACTTGGAGGTAGGTCGGTGATAAAATCCATGGCGATGACTTCCCAGGGACGGGAGGGGTTCTCAAGCGGTTTGAGAAGCCCCGGGGGTTTTCCCATCCGTTTCTTGGCTGTGGCGCAGGTGGGGCAGCTGCGCACATACAACTCTACATCAGATCTCATACCGGGCCACCAGAATTGCCTTCGAACCAGGTGAAGCGTTTTTACGAAACCAAAATGACCCGCTAGCCTGGCCCCATGTACAAGTCCCAATACTTCTTTGCGAAGGGAAGATGGGACATATAGTTTCCCCCCTTGCACCCACCAAGTGTTGGTTCGTTCCAAGCCAGTGGGGAGGAGATGGTGCTCCTCCTCCTGTAAGGAGGCGTCCCGGAGTCGCTGTTGGAATGCTTCCGGGATACCTTTGAGCGTAGGGGGGGTCTCCGGTTGGCGGGCTTGGGATCGGGTGGTGACGGCCAAGCCAGGGACTTCCCCTCGCTGTTCGGGAGTGAACAGGGAGTCGACGGGGCGATCGAAATCGTTGCGATACTGGGGAAGTCGTGACAAAGCATCAGCTAGGGCATTTTCTTTGCCAGGGACATGTTTGAGGGTGAACCGGAATTTTGCAAAAAATTGGGCCCACCGAATTTGTTTGGCATTGAGTTTTCTAGCTCCCTTGAGAGCCTCAAGATTCTTGTGATCTGTGCACACTTCGAACGGCAGCTCGGCCCCCTCTAAGAAGTGTCTCCATATGGTAAGGGCATGTTTGACCGCTGCTGCCTCCTTCTCCCAAATGGCCCAGTTGATTTCGGACTGGGAAAACTTCTTGGAGAAGTAGGCGCATGGCCTCAACCGTCCCCCCTCATCCCTCTGCAATAGGGCCCCGCCCATGGCTACATCCGAGGCATCCACCTGCACCACGAAGGGCTTGGTGCAATCCGGGTGAGCCAAAACGGGTTCGGATGAAAAAAGTAGCTTTAAACGTTCAAAAGCTTGCTGGCACTGGGGAGACCATTGCAGACGGGCTGAGGGGAGTGCGGCGCTAGCCCCCCTGTCCTTGGTACGCAACAGGGCAGTGAGGGGAAGCGCAACTTGGGCAAAGTTGGGAATGAAATTCCGGTAAAAGTTGGCAAACCCCAAAAACTGTTGAAGTTGGCGGCGGGTAGTGGGGGTTTCCCAGTCCCGCACCGCCTGGACCTTGGCGGGGTCCATTTCCAACCCTTGGTGGGAAATCACATACCCCAGAAATGTAATAGAAGGTTGGTGGAATTCACACTTGGACACCTTAGCATACAGTTTGTGCTCCCGCAGCCGCTGGAGCACTTCTCGCACTAGGCGCACATGTTCTTCCATGGTCTCAGAGTAAATAAGAATGTCATCGAGAAATACCACCACCCCCCGAAACAGTAAATCATGCAAAACTTCATTAATTAATTGCATAAAGACACTCGGAGCCCCCGAAAGTCCGAACGGCATGACCAGGTACTCAAACATCCCAAAACAACTGGAAAAGGCCGTTTTGGGTTCGTCTCCTTCTTTGATGCGAATGCGGTGGTAGGCTTCTACCAAGTCCAGTTTGGTGAAGATTCGGCCCTCCTTTAATTGTGCTAGAAGGTCAGGAATAAGAGGGAGGGGGTAAGCATTAGACTGGGTGACTGCGTTCAGTCTGCGAAAGTCAATACACAGTCTTAAATCTCCCGTCTTTTTCTTTACAAAGAAAGCTGGTGCTGAATAAGGAGCCTTGGAGGGGCGTATGAAACCCCTCGCCAGATTGACATCCAGATAGTCTCGCAATACAGTCTTTTCACTAGGGCTCATGGGGTAAACCTTTCCCTTAGACAGTTTGCCTTCCCCTACAATCTCGATGGCACAGTCCGTTTCTCTGTGGGGAGGCAGTTCGTCGCACTCTCTAACATCGAAAACATCAGTAAACTGCGAGTACTCAGAGGGTAATTGAGGAGAGACTGGGGCGGGGGACCCTACCAGTGCGGCGGCTGGAGTTCTGAGTACCCGTTCCTTGTCATGCAACCCACAGGGGTTTTCGGGGAAGGAAAGCACCCGTTTAACCCAATCAATGGAGGGATTGTGTCCCCTTAACCAGTTCATCCCTAACACCACAGGGGTTACAATAGGGGCGATGGTGAAATACAACCGTTCCCAATGTTCCCCCACGGACATAATCACGGCTGCAGTTCTGTGGGTCACAGGGCCCCGTTTAAAGTCACTCCCGTCCATTTGGGAAAAACGGAGGGGTCCCGGAAGCCGCTTGCGCCGGACACCCAACTTCTTGGCAGTTTCCTCATTTATCATGGTGCGGGCACACCCCGAGTCGACCAACGCGGGGACCTCTAACGGGGGACCCCCTTTGGGTAGGGACAGATGAACACGCACAAATACATTGTCCTCTTGGGCGCTTACCATCGGTGGAGCTCCTTGCACAACGATAGGGACGGTCTGCTGCGGAGCCCCCTCTACAGCAGACCGACGGCGTTTTTTGCCGGCTGTTCCCACTCTTCCTCCTCGCTGGAAGAGGGGGACGGGGTGGTGGCTTCCGGGGAGCCGTCCGAATCAAAGACGGTATTTGTAATCCGGGACCCCGATGGGACCGTAGAGTCGGATGCCCCATCCTGGGGGCGCGCGTGGAGAGCGGAGGGTGCGCCGGAGCGCCGGCTCAGTGGTCCACTTCTGCGGCGAGGCTGGCTGTCGGCGGCCGGTTTCGTCGGCTCGGCCTGGGTTTGGCGGGGGGGGGTCGGACGGCCTGAGCGAGAGGGGCATTGCGATGCAAAGTGACCCTTTCCCCCGCAGATCAGGCAGACGCCGGCCTCGAACCGCTTGCGGCGTTCCGCGGCCGAGAGACCCCCGCCACCCCCTTGCCGGAGTTCCCGGCCACGGTCACCTCGGGGCCTGGGGTCTCGCCCAAGCCGTTGCTTGGACAAGTTCAGGAGTTGTTTGCGATTCTCGATGTCAGCAGCATGGCGAACCCAACCTTCCACATCCGGGGGGTTCCCTTGCATGAAGGCCCAATGTTGGAGGTCTGGGTTGAGACCCTCCCTGAAACATTGTACCAAGGTAGCTTCACTCCAGTCCAGAATTCGGCTAGCCAGTGACTGGAACTCACTTGCATACTGCGCCACCGACTTAGTCCCTTGGCGCAGTTGCATCAGGGAGGCTTTAGCCCGCTCACCCAGAGTCGGGTCCTCAAAACGGTTTCGGAGTGCTACCATGAACTCGTCCAGGGTTCGCAGCACCGGCGAGCGGAGTTCATACTGCAACACCATCCAGGCAGCCGCCTCCCCTTGCAGTAAGGAAGCCACGTACTGCACCCGGGACTCCTCAGAAACGAAGGTTCGGCCTTGTTCCCGCATAAAAATGTCTACTTGGACCATAAAAAAGGTCAACTGGTCTCCCGACCCGTCATACGTGACTTTCAGGTCCCGACGGGCCGGGGGGGCAGGGGTTGCGGGCGGAACTACCGGCGCCCCGTCTGGGGGAGCACCGGCTGGAGGTTGCAACTTCAGCGCATCTAGGGTCGTGGCCATCTCACCCATTACGCGTTGCATGATCTCCATCTGCTCCTGCATAGCCCGGCGGTCTTCCTGCCACTGCTTTCGTTCTTCCTCCATGAGGGCCTCTTTGCGGGCCGGGTCCCCTTCGAGTCCCGTGCTGGGGAAGGCCAACCGGCGATCCTTCGCCGCAGTCCGCGAGAGCGACCAGCCCTTGGGAGAGTCCAGCCAATAAGTAAGCCCCCGGGGACGTCCGTCCCGATCTTGGTCGGGGGCGCGACCCTTCGGTTTCTTTGGCTTGGCTCCCTCCTCCTTCGGGTCCGGCTTCTCCGGCTCGTCCGGTTCCTTGGGGGCATCGGGGTTAGGGGTGGTGTCCTCGTCGGCTGACATTCTGTCCAAAGCGGTACAGCTGCAGTCCGAGAGGCAATGACTTGCAACTTAATGTGAGAGATCCCCCTCTCTGAGTTTGCTTCTCCAAATCAGTTGCTCAGACGTTGATACAGAAACAATAGATTTATTGAAGCCTTCAGGAGATGAGACAGGCACAGGTAGAAAGTTGCAAGTGAGGGGCTATACGGGTTTACAGAATATATTGACTCCAGGGCACTGGGGCACTGGGGTTCACACTTATTGTTATGGGAAGTTACAAGCTTGGCATAATACAAAACATCAGACGGATCCCAGGAAGTCTGGTGCGGCTATCACACTTCCAAGGCCGCACCGGCCTGAGGGAGTACTGGCAGGAAGAACAGCGGGGGGGAAGATACATGGGCCATCAGGCCTGGCGCCTGAGACCAGAAGGTGTGAACTGCTTTTACGAGTTCACTGATAACACCGCAGGTGATGGAAAGCAGAGACACAAAGACAGAGACCCTCACACCAAGTCCTATGAGGAAAGGTTGAAGGAGCTGGGTATGTTTAGCCTGAAGAGAAGAAGACTGAGAGGGGATATGAGAACCATGTTCAAGTACTTGAGGGGCTGTCATATTGAGGATGGTGCCGAGTTGTTTTCTGTTGCCCAAGAAGGTCGGACCAGAACCAACGAGTTGAAATTAAATCAAAAGAGTTTCCGTCTAGACATTAGGGAGAATTTTCTAACAGTTAGAGCGGTTCCTCAGTGGAACAGGCTTCCTCGGGAGGTGGTAAGCGCCCCTTCCCTGGAGGTTTTTAAGAAGAGGTTAGATGGCCATCTGTCAGCAATGCTGATTCTGTGACCGTAGGCAGATGATGAGAGGAAGGGCATCTTGGCCATCTTCTGGTCACTAGGGGTGTGTGGGGGGGAGGTAGTTGTGCAATTCCTGCATTCTGCAGGGGGTTGGACTTGATGACCCTGGTGGTCCCTTCCAACTCTATGATTCTATGAGTCCACTCCGGGCTCTCTCAGTCTTGGCCAGAGAAAGACCTCCTTCAGAGACTTGCCAGCGTTTCAGAGGGGGCTCCTGGGAATGAACCAGGGAGCAGTGCTATGCCGCTGGACCAGCGCTTGATTTGGAGCTTCTCTGCCTAGCCAAAGAGCCAGGGGATCAACCTGACACCCTTCCGAACTGTCTGGCAGGATTGGATCACCACATCTCAAATCCGGCTTTTGGGAAGCTCTCGAGTAGGAGCTGAAGATGAGGTCCAGGAGGTAGATGAACTTGAGGGAAGACCCCCCATCCCAGCACAAGCCTGGAGAGGAAGCCCTGGATGTCTGCCAGAAAACTCCTCCACATCTTGGGGTCCTGAGGTACGTTTCTGAGGGGAACTCAGAAACGTTTCTCTCCCCGATTCCTGGCTCTTTCTTTCAGCAGGTGACCAGCCCTGCTTGGGGAGAGGAGTCTGTGAGACCCACAGTCCAGAAGGTTCCAAGATACCTGGAGAAAGGCCAAGAATGTGCAAACAATGGGAACAATGGAAATCAAGTTGACTTCTTCACAGAGGAGAAAAGAGAATTGGTACAAGATTTTCTTGAGATGGTATTTTTCGCCCAGGGAACTCAAGCCAAATGTTGGAAATGTTCAGATGCGGAAGGAACTTTCTATCACCAATGGTGGGCTTGTCACAAAAGTCAAAACGTTTGGGGTGCGGTTCATTTGGAACTCCAGAAAATGTTCTGGGAGAAGTATGAATGAGATTCTAAACATATGTTGCTGGGAATGTTTCCCTCACAACTAAATTTGAATTAGAACGAACTTTTTCAATATGCAATTTCCGCTGTATTTGCGAGATATTGGAAATCCAACGTAACTCCTGAGTGGATTGACAAACTTTTCGACTTTGTGTCGATGGCTAAGCTAACACAACAGGTGAATCAGAAGTCAATTGAAGAGTTCGAGTTCACACAGCAACCTTTTTACATTTACTATTCTAACAATTCATAAACATTTCTAGAAGGTAGAGAGTATTTGTAGTGAGAGCAGATGTTGATGTCTTAAGAGTATGTAATGCTTAAATTTCTTGGAAAAGTTTGCTATTCAAATGTTTTATAACCATGTTAGCATTCTAGAAGGTAGTCAATCAATTAATCCATTGAAATATTTAGAAGTTGAAATGTTTAAGTAACTAGAAAGATTTTAAAGTTATCTTAGGCTACAGTAAATGAATTGAAACTTGGATAAATCTGTTATTTTTTACTTTTTTATTAATATAGTTTTGCTAAGGCTCAGAAAACACAATTTGTTTTATCTTGCCTTTTCCCCTATCCCTCCTCTTCTTTTCTGTATCCCTAAGTTTTGTGATTTAAAAAAAAAAAAAGTTAAAAAAAAGAATGTGCATACCTGTTGGGTGTTCAGAAGAAAGGCGCGGACAAAG
Source organism: Euleptes europaea (assembly GCF_029931775.1). Lineage (NCBI taxonomy): Eukaryota > Metazoa > Chordata > Lepidosauria > Squamata > Sphaerodactylidae > Euleptes > Euleptes europaea. Next base: position 17,929,850 of record NC_079332.1, read on the forward strand.
CTCAGGGCCTCTGTCTTCCTCACCCGATGTCCAACTCCTGCAAAGGAAATACCTTGTTCAGGTGATGACAAAAGGGTTTCTCATACAGACCCCAAACAGCTATGAATCTTAGCAGCAAGGGAAGAAGGGAAAAAGAAAAAAAATGCTCCTTTCCCTGCCTTAAACTCCAAAGGGCTCTCCAGATGCAAACAGCCAGGGTCTCTCTCTCACTCCCCCCCCCCGCCGCCACCGTTTGACTTCTTCTGTCTATTCCACCCCTTGAACAGTCAAGGCTTCCACCCAAGAAGTCTGGGGATTGTCGCCTGGGGAGGGGGCCTCGAGAACCCAGCTCCCGGAACCGAACTTCTCAGGGTTTCCTGGGCAGAGGACAGGGCCATGTGGCCGATTGAATGGCTGAATGGCACATGATGTGGGAGGTCCACGAGGCTCAACGGAAGAGAAAGCGAACCTTGAGAAGCAGCTGGGGAAGACCATTGTGCTCCGGAGGGGTCTTTTAACCCACCCCCAGGTTGCTTTCCAGACAGAAATCACACACACAAATGACTGAGTTGTTATAAGCCCCGTTGGAGAAAGGCCGGCTCCTCTATCGGCCCTCTTTTTCTCAGGAGTAGACCAAGGAGCAGTACAGGAAATTCAGTTTCTCTTGAGGAACTGCTGCAGAGGAAAAGAGATAACACTCCCTCTTCCCCCACTCTTGCCCCAGTGCAAATCGGCCGCCTTTGAAAGGTTCAAGAGATGCAGGGAGTTCTCCCGCGGAGCACGCCCTTTGTACCGAAGGGCGGCATGGCGGGATGTCTTCTGGACTCTTCTTCTGTCCCAAGGAGGAACAATCCAGAACCAGCACCAAGCAAATGCCACCCGGACCCTGGGGCCTTTCCTTCCACACAGAGAGACTCTTTCAATCAACAGATCACGAGGGGGAACCGTGTTAGTCTGCTTGTAGCAGCAGAAAAGAGCAAGAGTCCAGTGACGCCTTAAACAGCAACAAAAGTTCTGGCAGGGTAGGAGCTTTTGCCAGTCACAGCTGACGAAATGAGTTGGGAAGGGATCCGAAGAAGCGAGCTGTGACTCACGAAAGCTCATAACCCTGCCAGAAATGTGGTTAGTCTTTAAGTTGCTACTGGACTCTGGCTCTTTTCTTTCGGTCCATGTTTTGGCCCTGGCTGCATAGCCCCTCTAGCGTGGCATCTGAAGCCGAGCACGGGTCTGCCTCCCTCCATTCTCTGGACTTTGGCACTGGATCTTGATCAGATTTATTTTTTAGATAATATATCGTGAATCACACAATCGGATAGGCATTAACATTTACGTAAAACCGACTGATAAAAATTCTGTACTTCCCTTGACATCACATCATCCTCAACATTGGATTAGAAATATTCCTTAGGGACAATTTCTGCGTTTGAAATGGAACTGCACAAATAATGAGGATTTTGACAGAGAGGCAGAGTAAACGTCTACACAATTTTTTCGCAGAAGCTTTCCACAATAATACTGTTAAACAAGCTCTTAAGCAAACAGTGGCCACTTCCAAGCATCAACTGTTGATCACAAACATTTGTCTTTTAGCATTAGCACTATAATCAGAAAACGTTGGCACATTGCTGCTTCTTTAACCAGGATGTGAAAATAAACCGTTGGTTGGATATAAGAGGACAGCTTCATTGAAGGATAGATTAGTACATGCTGACATGAAAAAACCTACCTCTGAGATTTCTTTTACGAGAGGTTTCTTAAAAATGTGTCCTATCTGCCCCTTGCCACGTGAGATTAGAGATTTCATATGGCAGAAAACCAAGTTCAAAATAGGTTGAAGGGATTTTTGCAATTGCAATGCCAAACAGGTGGTGTATGTTATTATATGTAAATACACTCTTTTGTACGTGGGATGAGCTTTGAGATCAATAAAAACTCACATTTTAGAACCTAAATCTAGAATTAGAAATAGAAACATAGAATCTCCGTTGGTGCAGCATTTTATTGAAAACAAATCACTCTGAGAATGATTTTCAATTTTTTGTTGCAGAAAATTCACCATCTTTTGATTATTCTAATATTCAGAAGAAATGACTTCCACAGGAATATAGATTGATTTACACTTTGAATAGTTTGAACCCAGTATAGATGCCGATTGCACAGTTGGCTGTTGCCACTTTCTTCTTACCACCTTCCCACAAGCCTGGAGGCAGGGGGTGTTTGCAGCCTGGGCTTTGCTCAGCCCCAGGAGGGGGTGGATGGGGTGGGGGCTCACCTTCAACAGAGGCCGAAGAGGCCGATGGAGAAGTCACCACTTCCGGGGGCGCCTGATCTTCTGCGGCTGGTCTTCTTGGCCGCCCCGGTTTCTCGGCCCAGGCATGTATGGGGAAAGGATTGGGGGGCTCTTTTTCATCCGGCATGCCTGGGAAAGGCAGGAAAGGAGGGGTCAGGAAGGGTCAGGAAGACAGAAGATACATGGGTGCTCACTCAGGCAGACGGAAACACCCCTCCCTGCAGAGCTCAGTTTCATCCACCCACCCCATCCTCCAAAGAGCTCAGGGTGACGGACGTCATCCTCACTGTTCCACTTCAGTCCTCAAAAAAGCCCCATCCAGTTGATGCCAAAGCAGCCTTTTGAATATCTGCACAGCTTGCAAAGGCCGGAAACTGAATGACTTTTTGAGATATGGAGACTTCATAAAAAAGGAAGGTCAAATAAAATCCTTTCTTCCTTTGAGAAGAAAATTTTCAAATATCATGGTTGGCATATCACCAAGTAATACATGGGCTCAAATCTGACTATCAAATAATTTGACGAAGTTTGAGGAAATAATAACAAAATCACAAGATATCTTATTGTCTAAAATGTACAAAATGGTACTGGTTACAGAGACCGCTGATGAACAAGTCAAGACATGTATGGTCAAAGGGATGCAGAATCTTGGTGAAATGATCCCAATGACTGAGAGGGAGAAACTATGGAAATCTGGAATAAATTTTTCAAAATCTCAGGACATCTGAGAAAATTGGTATAAAATGTTCTATCGTTGGTACCTCGCACCAAAAGACTTACAAAAAATGTATACATCCAAACAAGCGAACTGCTGGAAATGTTCTGAAATTGAAGGAACCTTTTTTCATCAATGGACGACATGTAAAAAAGCCCAGAGATATTGGAAGCAAATACATGATGAAATCACGACCTTACTTCAGACGAACTACGATTTAAATCCCAAATTTATGCTTTTAGGGATGATCCCTACTCAACTACAAACGATTCAAACAGAACTTTTTCAATATGCAACTACCGCGGCTAGGGTCCGATATGCCAGATATTGGAAGAACAAAGAGATACCCAGTTTGACTGAATGGATTACAAAAATGATGGAATTTGCTACTATGGCGAAGCTTACTGATCAAATACAAGATAGACAACATGAAGAACATCAAAAGAAATGGCAATCTTTTTATAATAAATATGGTTGAAAATGATATTTCAGTTTGATACATAATAAATAAGATATTTGTAGGGATTGGATTAATGTGATGTGATTCAATTGAGTGATTATGACTTATTATGACAGATAGTATATTTCATTTCAATACCGGGTTTAACAAAGTGATAGACATGACATATGATTTACAAGATGATGAATAATTATTATGGTAGATAATGATACTTTAGTTTGTTCTATAATCAATAAGAAATGTGTAGTTGATTTAATCTTGTGACACTTAATACAATAAACTCTATATCTGATCCTAGGTATAATATGGTTTGCTAAGAAAGGGTTGCAAGTTACAAACAAGATGTAATACCTTTTTTCTTTTTTCTTATCCCTTTATCCCTTTTGTTCTTCTTTTTGTATCCTAAAAATAAATACAAAATTAATTTAAAAAATGAACATCTGCACAGCTCCACTGGCCAATTAAATGCTCTGATGGACACCCCCCCCACTTGGCCTCACCCACTTTCTAAAAAACACTTGGTGGCCGCCAGAAAAGGTGTTAGCAGGCACCCTGGTACCCGCGGGCGCCACACTGAGGACCCCACATTGAGGACACAGATTGTTAGCAGATTGCAGAATTCCCTTTTTCTCAATGCGGAATTGTGAACACCAGTTTGCGTCTGCGTTCAAAGCCCCCTATCTCAACGTCCCAGCAGCCACGCAGGACCAAGAAATTCCATCCCCCAGGCACCAAAAAAACCATCCCGTCATTACCTGGTCAGATGTCTTCCTCTCTTCTTCTTCTGCTTGCCGGTGCTCTTCCTCTTTCCTCTGAAAGCACAGCGAGTTTCCATGGTCAGAAAATTTAATTTTAAAACAAACAAACATAAAACCAGAATATAAACACAGAATACAGAGGAAAAGAAAAAAGGTGTATCATGACCGCAGAATAAAAAGAAAGAATATAACAGCCAGTATTATTATTATTAATACGCACTGAAAGAGAAATCGTTAACAATTATAAGTGTTACATAATACAATAATGATAATGTAGTAATAATATGCATAGAAGAGCCCCGTGGCACAGAGTGGTAAGCTGCAGTACTGCAGTCCAAGCTCTGCTCACGACCAGAGTTCGATCCCATTGTGGTCAAGAGAAGGTGGGGGTTTCTGGAGACAACCGGGGGCAGGATGCAGGAAGCCAGGAAGGGGGAGGACGGAGGAGATCCCCTCCCTTGCACAAGGGACAATATTCCACAGAAGAGGTCTTCTTCAGGATGAAGCACCCGGGGCTCAGACTCGAGAGGAAGCAACTGTGTTGAAGATAAGGGCCACTTTGGGGTTAGCCCGCAAAGCGTGTCGGGGCAGAGCCCCTAGGAAACTCTCCTCTGCGTGCAGCCAGCTAGAGGGGAGGTGAACGGACGGGCCTAGTAAATACAGAAACGTCCTTCGAGTGGGAAAGAAGGCATTAGGGCTGCCAACCTCCAGGTGGTGGCTGGAGATCTCCCCCTCTCCAGCTGATAGAGATCAGTTCCCCTGGAGAAAATGGCCACTTTGGACTCTATGGCATTGAGCTCCCTCCCTTCCCCAAACCCTGCCCTCCTCAGGCTCCACCCTCAAAACCTCCAGGTATTTCCCAGCCCTGGAGCTGGAAGCCATACTGGGCATCTAAGAGAACGGATAACTCTTTGAACTCCTTCCTGGTTCAACCTGACATCATTTAGGAGGCTGAAGTTGGTTCCCTATTCCCAGTTGGTTCCCTATTCCCAGTTCCTTATTCACATTTCCTAGTTCTTGAATTATTTTGAGGACAATTGAAAAGCTCTGCACCCCAAAATATGGATTGGACCACCACACATCATACACGCCCACATTCAGGGGACTGGGCCCTTCGAGATGGTGCATGCTGGGTCCTGGTGCGAAGTCCGGTTCTTGTGCCAGCTGCTCCCAAGTGGGGGGCCCCCACAACCAATACACATACAGATACTGCACCCCGAAATAATCTTTGGACCACCCCAAATTACATATCCCCACACACCAGAGACTGTCCCCTCCAAGAAGACATACAGCGGTGCCTGGTCCAAACACCGGTTCGGGCACCACTGGCTTCTTGTTGGGTCCCCAGCATGAGGCCTTCGTTTCAATCAAGATTTGAATAAGAAACTGGAACAGTTGTAGGCACAACATCCAGACTTTGGACCAGGACCCAGCATGCACCTCCTTGGAGATGACACCCCCCTGAATGTGGGGTCCACGCAGGACCCAAAAATTCCGTCCCGCCCTCAGAAACCTGTATTGCCAGGAGGATTTGAATAAGGAACTGGAACAGTTGTGTGCCTTCTGCACCTGAAAAGAAAGTTTGGACCACCACATATCATACACCCCCACATTCAGGGGACTGGGCCCTACAAGGCAATGCATGTAGGGATCTGGTCCAAAGTCCGGTTCTTATGCCAGTGTGTCCCAAGTGCAGACACTGGGGCCCAGCTGCACCCCAAAACAATCTTTGGACCACCCCAAACTACACATCCCCACACTCCAGAGACTGTCCCCTGCAAGAAGACATACAGCGGTGGCCGGTCCAAACACCGGTTCTGGTACCACTGACTTGTTTTTGGGTCCCCAGCAATTTTTGGTGCCTTCATTTCAATCAAGATTTGAATAAGAAACTGGAACAGTTGTATGCACAACATCCAGACCTTGTACCAGGACCCAGCATGCACCTCCTTGGAGATGACACCCCCCTGAATGTGGGGTCCACGCAGGACCAAAAATTCCATCCCCCAGGCACCAAAAAAAACCCCCATCCCGTCATTACCTGGTCAGATGTCTTCCTCTCTTCTTCTTCCTCTTTCCTCTGAAAGCACAACAAGTTTCCATGGTCAGAAAATTTAATTTAAAAAAAAAAACACATAAAAAGTCTCTCTTCATAGGGCATGGATTCCAGACCTTTGACTCTTCTGGTCGCCCTCCTCTGGACACGCTCCAACTTGACAACATCCTTCTGAAATTGTGGAGCCCAAAACTGGACACAGTATTCCAAGGGAGGTCTGACCAATGCAGAATATAGTGGTAGTATTAGAACCTGGGTCTTCCAGACACAAGTACAATACTCTGAACCACTGCACCATACAGGTCTTCTGGGAGCAGGAGAGGAACCAGACGTGACAGCCAGGGTGGTGTAGCGATTGGAGTGTCAGTGTAGGACCTGGGAGACCCAGGTTCGAATCCCCACTCTGCCACAAAAACTTCCCAAGTGACCTTGGGCCGGTCACACAATCTCACCCTGTCCTACCTCACAAGGTTGTTCTGAGGGTGACATGGAGCAGAGGAGAATCATAGAATCCTAGAGTTGGAAGGGCCCACCAGGGTCATCTAGTCCAACTCCCTGCACAATGCAGGACATTCACAACTACCTCCCCCCTCCACACCCCCAGTGGCCAGAAGATGGCCAAGATGCCCTCCCTCTCATCATCTGCCTAAGGTCACAGAATCAGCATGGCTGACAAATGGTCATCTAACCTCTTCTTAAAAACCTCCAGGGAAGGGGAGCGTACCAAATACATCGTAACCAAAATGACAAAGAGCTCAAGAAGAGTTCACTACTTTGCAGCTGCCCCCACCCCCCGAAGTCAGATCCCCTTGATCACCCATCTTCAGCCAGTCTACCAGCAGGGCAGCCAATCTACCAAGGGTGAACTGGACACCCAAACACCAAGAAAGGTGACATGTCGATCCCTTGAGGTCAGGGGTGGGGAACCTTTTTTCTGCCAAGGGCCATTTGGATATTGATAACATCATTCGCGGGCCGCGCATTCTGGCCCTGCCCCCTTTAACCCCCTCCATTGGCACCCCTTCCGCCCCCAGCCCTCTTGTAGTGCAGAGGAAATAGGTTTCTCCGCGGCCCAGGAGGGAAAGGGTTCACATAGTTTCTTGGGCGGTCCTAGCAGCTTCATAGCTAAGGACTCTTCTGCAAGGGGGAAAGAAGGTTCCTTTTCTAGGCAAAAGAAACTCAAATCCGCCTTGAATAGAGGCTATTCCTGTCTGTGGGAGGGGGCCTGACGTTCCCCACCCCTGCTTTGGGTCAAGACCCCGAAATTCAATGCAAATCCTAACATGGAATATCGCATTCTGGGCATTAGGGTTGCCAACCTCCAGGTGGTGGCTGGAGATCTCCCACTATTACAACTGATCTTCAGCTGATAGAGATCTGTCCCCCTGGAGAAAAGGGCCACTTTGGCCATTGGACTCGGTGCTAGACTCGGGCCCTCAGGTGAAGCCTGATGGATTCATTTGGGCTTAGCACTGCCAGCGAAAGACTCTCCAGATGTGCTCCATCCCAGAACCTTTAAGGATAGCAAATTAAATGTGGAAAGGCTACCGCCTATTACAGTTTCCATCTAAGCAAGACCTCTCCGTCCAGAATGGGACAACCCAAGGAGATGTCCCCGGGGAATATGCATACTGGTCTGAGCGCAAGGTGAGTACAATAGATTTTATCATGATCTTATAACTCATGAAATGTATCTAGAGTGGAAATGGGCCGACCAACTGGTATTGAAGGGACAGTTTGAGGGACCGGTTTCAAGGGCTCAGGACTGAAACCCGTGTCCCTTCGGTTCAGGTGGCAAGCCTGATCTCCAACAGAGGCTCCAACTGGGGAAGTCAATACAGCTGCTGTCTGAGGAACAGACACCCCACCCTCAGGTCTAAAAGGGCAGTCGAAGGCCCAGGAGGAGGCCGACTTTCTCTACCACTTAAGGAAGAATCAAGCCGGCTTACAATCACCTTCCCTTCCCCTCCCCACAACAGACACCCTGGGAGGTTGGTGGGGCTGAGAGAGCTCTAAGAGAGCTGTGACTCGCCCAAGGTCACCTAGCTGGCTTCACGTGGAGGAGTGGGGAAACAAACCCTGTTCTCCAGATCAGAGTCCACCGCTCCAAACCACTGCTTTTAACCACTACACCACGCTGGCTCGCAAGGAGGGGGGTTGGGGGCCCCGTGGCCAGACCATGAGCCCTACAAAGAGGAGTGTCCCAAGGACACAAATGTTGTCCCCTGGGGAGAGAAAGGGCCCCCCAAAGCAAACACAAAGCCTCCGAAAGGGACCCCAGGCCTCTGCCCCCACCTTGAAGATGGGGAATGATACTCCAACCGCAGGAGACAAAACCACCAGGGTCTTCCTCCTTTTAGCTCCTGGGCGGTTTGAGGGTCTCAGAGCCCCGGCAGGGAACCATGGCAACCGGCATCAACACCTGGGCACCTAGAACCTCCCCTCCCACTGCCGCCTCCAGCAGGGTCTCTGGAAGGGGGGCCAAGGGACCCCTTCCTCCATCAATCCCCCCGCCCCTGACTGAAATAAAGAAGGCTGCCAGCTCTGAATGAAACAGGCCCTTCCCGCCGCCACTGCGAGGTGAGCCTGGTCTGCAGCATTGCTCAGGGGACCTTCTTGAGCTCCAGGCCTTCTAGGCAGTCCCAAGTGCCCCCTTCCAAGGGAGAGGCGCTCTTTCCCGGGCCAGGGGTGAGGCTGGCAGAAGCTCTCAGGGGCGAGGCTGGTCATGGTCTTCCCCGCTCTTCTCAGGGGGGTGGGATTTAGCTCCACCCCCTCCCTCAAAGCCTAGGTAGCAGCCACTACTCGTAGGGGAAGGGTGTGACATGCTCCACTGGTCTGTACGTTCCTCTCGGTATTCACCTAAAACTGTCTTCCTTTAAGCGGTTCAAATGCCCATCACCCACCCCCATAGTTATTGGGTGCCGCAAAAAGGACTTTCATCAGCATCAGCCAGCTTAGCCCAGAGACGGGATCTCAGACCAGAGTCAAAGGCAGCCCTAAGATCCATGAATGCCACGTCAAGACGGCCTCCTGGGAAAGAGGAATATCTGTCAGCTAGTTGTAGGGTTGCCAGCCCCCACTTCACCATCAGTGGGAGGATTTGGGGTGGAGCCTGAGAAGGGTGGGGTTTGGGGAGGAGAAAAGACTTCAATGCCATAGAGCCGAAGTGGCCATTTTCTCCAGGTGAACTGATCTCTATCGGCTGAAGATCAGTTGTAATAGCAGGAGATCTCCTGGAGGTTTGCAGAACTCAGTGTAGGATAACAAAAACCACTTACAATATATTGCATTCAAATAATTCTTAATATTACTAGTTCACAAATCCCTATCACAATATAACCCCATCCCTTCACCTATACATCAGAAAGGATCCTGTCTATAATATCAACAATCCTATGGTCTAACAAAATCCATAAACCATCTTCATTTTGTGCTTTAAACTTCCTTGTAGGCAAGAGGCAAAGTCAATTCTTCCCGTTGACCAGCCGTTCTCACAGCAGAGTTCTCTGAAAGCTGAAGCGCTGATATTCTTGCAAATTTCACAGTGATATTCACCAGAGAAAGTAGCCTAGGTATGGACTTTGTTAGACCATAGGATTGATGATATTATAGATAGCATCATTTTGGAAGTATAGATGAAGGGATGGGGTTATATTGTGATAGGGATTTGTAAACTAGTAATATTAAGCATTATTTGAATGCAATATATTGTAAGTGGTTTTTGTTATCCTATACTGAGTTCTACAAACTTGATTGAATATAGAGGTGTGATTTTCTAGCAGTACCTGGAGGTTGGCAACCCTAGCTAAGCGGCATAGCAAAAGGCCATGGTCCAGAACTGAAACACCCCTCCTAAATCAGGCTTGTTTAGGGTACAATAGAGATCCTGCATCTACCCAATTCCAGACCTTGGAATACAAGTAGGCTGCATCAACCTCACCTATTGTTGACAGTAGGCTAATGGCCCGATCATTTATAGGATTGTTCTTGGGCCCTTTAGGACACAGAACCAACTGTAAAATGGCTGCCACAGGAGGCAGAGCCAAACCTAACACATTAGGGAGCAAGGTGATGCATAACTGTAAAAGCAAGCCTTCATCGTTTCAGGCCGAGCTCTGTTTAGAACAGTGGTTCCCAACCTTTTTTTGGCCAGGGACCCCTAGGACTTTTTTGTTCGGCGCAGGGACCCCAAGGTTCAAAATAAAAATTCCGGGAATTTGAAAAAAAAACTTTAATCAGAACTGTTAGTTAAACATTAAACTTAGAATTATATTTGAATATATATATTTTATAATAGAGAACTTTTAATTGAAAATATTAATTTATTATGGGTTTATAACTTTGTTTCGCGGACCTTAATTTAGTTCACGCGGACCCCTGGGGGTCCATGGACCCCTGGTTGGGAACCAGTGGTTTAGAAGGATGCCTTATAAAATTATATCATTTAAAAGTATTTTCTTGCATACACGTGAAAGAATGCAGTTGATGCCAAAGCAGCCTTTTGAATATCTGCACAGCCCATCAGCTCTCCACTGGCCAATTAAATGCTCTGATGGACAACCCCCCCCACTAGGCCTCGCCCACTTTCTAAAAAATACTTGGTAGGTGCCAGAAAAGGTGTTCGCAGGCACCCTGGTACCCACAGGCGCCACATTGAAGACCCCTGCTGTAGAGTACACACAAACCTAAACTGAGCAGATTGTTAGCAGATTGCAGAATTCCCTTTTTCTCAGTGCGGAATTGTGAGCACCAGTTTGCGAGTGCGTTCAAAGCCCCCTATCTCAACGTCCCAGCAGCCACGCAGGACCAAGAAATTCCATCCCCCAGGCACCAAAAAACCCATCCCGTCATTACCTGGTCAGATTACCTCTCTTCTTCTTCTTCTGCTTTCTGGCACTCTTCCTCTTTCCTCTGAAAGCACAGCGAGTTTCCATGGTCAGAAAATTTAATTTTAAAACAAACATAAAACCAGAATATAAACACAGAATATAGAAGAAAAGAAAAAAGGTGGTATCGAGACTGCAGAATGAAAAGAAAGGATATAACAGCCAGTATTATTATGAGTAATATGCACTGAAAGAGAAATCGTAACAATTGCATAATACAATAATGATAATGTAGTAATAATATGCATAGAAGAGCCCCATGGCGCAGAGTGGTAAGCTGCAGTACTGCAGTCCAAGCTCTGCTCACGACCTGAGTTCGATCCTGACGGCAGTTGGTTTCAGGTAGCCGGCTTTTTGAGATGCGGGAACGATTATTGCATGCTTCTAAACTGCGGGAATAATTCCTGAATCATTAATTTCAGTGAAGAGAGGGGCCAGCGGATGACTCCAGCATACCAAACTAGCTTTCCAAAGACCTACTGGTATTCAACCAGGCCCAGGGGCCTTACCTGATGGCATCTGCTTAATTAAGGGGCCCATTACCTCGGGGAGAACCAGCTGCCATAGGGCAGTCTGTGGGGGCTCAACCAAAACCCAAGCAGCATCAAGTACAGAGGGGTGAAATGATGTTCCCATGTCACGGGACCGATGCATGATGGAATACTACTCTCCACAGACCGGTCTGTGACTCATTATTATTAACAGCAGAGATAAGACCCTTCCAATTTTTACACAGAGCAAGCCACTCTCAAGTCGCAGATCTGAGAGAACAAACCTGGTGAAAGCAACACATAGAATCATAGAGTTGGCAGGGACCACCAGGGTCATCTAGTCCAACCCCCTGCCCAATGCAGGAAATTAACAACGACCTCCCCCCCGCACATCCCCAGTGACCCCAACCCTCCCCCCGCCATGCAGGATCCCACAATCGAAGCACTCCCGACAGATGGCCATTCTGCCTCTGCTTAAAGACCTCCAAAGACGGGGACTCCACCACCCTCCGAGGCAGCGCATTCCACCATCGAACCAGCCCTCACCGTCAGGAAGTTCTTCCTAACGTTTAGGTGGAATCGCTTTTCTCTTAGTTTAAATTCATTACTCCATGTCCTAGTCTCTGAAGCAACAAAGAACAAGCTAGTTCCCTCATCAACATGACGTCCCTTCCAATATTTAAACATGGCTATCGTGTCTCCCCTCAACCTTCTCTTCTCCAAACTAAGCAAACCCAACTCCTTAACAAGAACATGGACTCTGGCACCAAGGCCTGCAACAAACCAAGGTGCCAACTTTGCCCTCATATAGATTCTGGGAACATCATCTCTGGACCCACCAAAGTCAGCCATACTATCTCAGGTTCATACTCCTGCTCATCTTCTAATATGATTTATGCCATCACATGCCAGCAGTGCCCTTCCACAATCTACATTGGACAAACAGGTCAGTCTCTTAGACAAAGATTAAATGGACATAAGTCTGACATCAGAAACCACAATATTCAAAAACCAGTGGGAGAACATTTCAACCTTCCAGGACATTCTGTTGCAGATTTAAGAGTAGCAGTTCTCTTACAAAGAATTTTAAAGGGAGATTGGAAAGAGAAACTGCTGAAATACAGTTGATATTCAAACTAAAGTCAATGCATTTACCTGGGCTCAATAAAGACCTTGCATTCATGGCTCATTACCAATGCTCATTTCTCCACACCCATCTCTCCCCTGGACATCACAGACTCTTCTGCATATCACACCTAATCCCATCACGCCTGCCATTCACATTGACATACTGTTAACATTTACCTACTAATGCTTGTCTGAATTCACTCTCCTCTACTTAAAGACCGATGGATTCACATTCTAGCTGTATCTGAAGAAGTGAGCTGTGGCTCACGAAAGCTCATACCCTACCAGAAAATATTTTTGTTAGTCTTTAAGGGGCTCTTTAAGGGACTCTTGCCCTTTTCTACTTAAACCCAACTCCAGAAGTCTCTCCTCAAAGGGCATGGATTCGAGACCTTTGACCCTTCTGGTCGCCCTCCTCTGGACACGCTCCAAGTTGTCAACATCCTTCTTAAATTGGGAACCCAAAACTGGACACAGTATTCCAAGGGAGGTCTGACCAATGCAGGCTACAGTGGTAGTATTACTTCCCTGGATCGAGACACAATACTCCTATTGATGCAGCCCAGAATAGCCTTGGCCTTCTTAGCCGCCATATCACACTGTTGACTCCTGTTCAGTTTGTGGTCCACTAAGACTCCCAGATCTCTTTCACATGTACTGTTGTCAAGCCAACTCTCTCCCATCCTGTACCTGTGCCTTATGTCGTTTCTGCTTAGGTGAAGTACCTTACACTTGTCCCTATCGAAATCCATTTTATTACTTATTTCCCAGCTCTCCAGTCTAGCAAGGTCATTCCAAAATGACAAAGAGCTCCAGAGTTCACTGCTTTGCAGCTGCACCCCCGCCCCCCGCCCCCCAGTCAGATCCTCTTGATCACCCAACTTCAGCCAATCTACCCAGAACAGACACCCTGGGAGGTTGGTGGGGCTGAGAGAGCTCTAAGAGAGCTGTTACTAGCCCAAGGTCACCCAGCAAACTTCACGTGGAGGAGTGGGGAATCAAACCTTGTTCTCCAGATCAGAGTCCACCGCTCCAGACCACTGCTTTTAACCACGACACCACACTGGCTCTCAAGGAGGGGGGGTTGGGGGCCCCGTGGCCAGACCGTGGCCCCACAAAGAAGAATGTCCCCAGGACACAAATGTTGCCCCCTGGGAAGAGAAAGGGCCCCCCAAAGCAAACACAAAGCATACGAAAGGGTCCCCAGGCCTCTGTCCCCACCTCGAAGATGAGGGGGTGATACTCCAAATGCAGGAGATGAAGTCACCAGCGTCTTCCTCCTCTCAGCTCGTGGGCGGTTGGAGCGGTTGCAACGGTTGGAGCGGTTGGGAACCATGGCAACCGGCACCTAGGCACCTAGAACCCCCCCTCCAACTGGCTCCTCCAGCAGGTTCTCTGGAAGGAGGGCCAAGGGACCCCTTCCTCCATCAATCCCCCCGCCCCTGGACCTGCCTGGACAACGCCCCCCACGCCCCCCACGCCCCTGTCCCGACTAAATCTTCACAGCCCACCACTCCTGGCTGGTGGTTCCTTTTCACCTCCGTCGCGTGGGTCTTTTTGAACCAATGTGTTTTTTTTTCTCTTTAAAAAGCAAACCCTCCCAATTCCATCCCAATTCTCAGGACCCACCAAAACCTTTCCATGGCAGGAATGGGAATTCGAACCCGGGTCTTCCAGATACAAGTACAATGCTCTGAACCACTGCACCATACAGGTCTTCTGGGAGCAGGAAAGGAACCAGGGTGGTGTACCGATTGGAGTGTCAGTGTAGGATCGGGGAGACCCACGTTCGAATCCCCACCCTGCCACAAAAACGTGCCAGGTGACCTTGGGCAGCTCACACAATCTCAGCCTTTCCTACCTCGCAGGGTTGTTCTGAGGATGACATGCAGCAGAGGAGAATCATAGAATCCTAGAGTTGGAAGGGATCACCAGGGTCATCTAGTCCAACCCCCTGCGCAATGCAGGGCATTCACAACTACCTCCCCCTGAAGTGCCCCAAATAAAGGTATTTTACCTGTGGCACTAAAGACTGCCCCTGTGTACATGAACAGGTTCAGGTTTCTCCTTTGAGACGTGACACCCATGTAGATAAATGCGTGTCAAGAATCCCCCCCCTTCCTCTTTTTCCTCTTGCTCTCCATTCACTTAGTTTGCAGAAGCACACAAACAGTCCAAAGTTTGCAACATCCCAAAACAGGGCCGGCTTTCCTGGGCTTTGCTAGTTTGTTATCTTGGTAACGGGAACTTCACGTCTCAGCTAAAGAACTGGCTTAATGCAGAAATTGTTTGTTAAGAATGACAGTATGGGGGGAAAAAAACCAGAAAAGTATCCTTATTGTTAGAAGTCTATAAAGCTTGAGCAATTCTAAACAGCCATGTTTAGCAATTCTTTCTGCACTGTGTCTCTCTGGGGTCTCGGCTGGAGAGATTTGATCCCAGCTTGTATGGTTTCAATTGGTACCATTAAACGGCATAGCTGTAAAACTAACTCCTGATCTCCAGTGCGTTGTCCTTTGCTCTGAACTATCTTGACAGCGTGGCCAAGATGCCTTCCTCCCTCTCATCCTCTGCCTAAGGTCCCAGAACCAGCATGGCTGACTGTGATGGATGAGGGGCTGACGGGCCAAGCGTGGGCGCAGCCAGAGAGCTCTGAGGGACAGAGGAAGCGTTCAGAGCTGGGTGGAGAGGATGGCGCGGGAGCTGGCGGATGGTGCCAAAGTCCAGGAATGAGCACCAGAACCACAAGAGCTGACAAAAATGCAGTTGCTTATTGACAGTGCTAAATACATACTCTGTCCACCATCTCTCCCGACTCATGGAGTCCAACCCTGATCTACACAATGCCTCCACCAGGCATCAGGGAGCAGTTCAGGCGGAGTCACCCTCCAGGTGCCACACATCCCCTCAGCCTCGGGCCAGGGTCCTCAGGCCTCCGAGGGGCTTTGCAGGCCAGGACACCAGCCCAGGTGGACAGGGAGATCCCCTCCATCGAACTCTGCCTGCCACAGCGAATAGGGCAGCCTTGCCTGTCCCCACAGAGGAGGCGAGGAAGAAGCCAGACCAATGTGGTCCTCTGTGAACCTGAGGGGGGTCTGTGAAAGCCACAGCCCTTGACCCACTGAGGGCCCATCCTCAGGCCCCCAAGGGGCAGGAGTCTCTGAGGGAGAGCTGTGGAGGATCCCAGCCCCTGAGGTGGAGGGGGAGAAGTCAGGGAGAGAGCGGGAAGAGGGATGGGGGACATGGCCCCAAACTCTCCCTGAGGAGAATGAGGAGAGAGAGGAGCCCAGACTCCCTTCGCTCCAGTGAGCTGGGCTGGGGACCGAGGCTGTGGTGAGGCTGAAGAACAGCTCTGAGGGACAGAAGGAAGCTTGAAACGAGGAACGGTGAAGAAAACCTCTCAGCCCTTTCTCTGAAGGACTCTGGCCTAGATGAATCTGACTCAGTTTCCCCCCCAAATTCCTTGAAATTTCCTTGAAAACCAGTCTCTGTGAGAACTTCCCTGTTTTGTCTCTCTGAGTTAAAAAGCCTCCTATTTCTCTCTGAGGCAAATACCGGTGTGGTGGGACTGGAGGAGAAGGGAAACCATCTCCTCCCAAATCCACTCAGGCCAGCGCTTTTCCCTCAGCATATATGGCCGGGCTGAGTGAGCGGGATGCTGAAGTGGTGGAAAGGGGGGTGCCTCGTTATACAACCAGCAGGCTGACAGATGGCCATCTAACCTCTTCTGAAAAACCTCCAGGGAAGGGGAGCAAACAGACGTCGTGACCAAACAGACAAAGAGCTCAAGAAGAGTTCACTACTTTGCAGCTGCTCGCAGGGCAGCCAATCTACCAAGGGGGAACTGGACACGCAAACACCAAGAAAGGTGACATGTCGATCCCTTGAGGTCAGGGGTGGGGAACCTTTTTTCTGCCAAGGGCCATTTGGATATTGATAACATCATTCGCGGGCCGCGCATTCTGGCCCGGCCCCCTTTAACCCCCTCCATTGGCGCCACTTCCGCCCCCAGCCCTCTTGTAGTGCAGAGGAAATATGTTTCTCCGCGGCCCAGGTGGGAAAGGGTTCACATAGTTTCTTGGGCGGTCCTAGCAGCTTCATAGCTGACAACTCTTCTGCAAGGGGGAAAGAAGGTTTCTTTTCTAGGCAAAAGAAACTCAAATCCGCCTTGAATAGAGGCTATTCCTGTCTGCGGGAGGGGGCCTGACGTTCCCCACCCCTGCTTTGGGTCAAGACCCCGAAATCCAATGCAAATCCTAACATTGAATATCGCATTCTGGGCATTAGGGTTGCCAACCTCCAGGTGGTGGCTGGAGATCTCCCACTATTACAACTGATCTTCAGCTGATAGAGATCTGTCCCCCTGGAGAAAAGGGCCACTTTGGCCATTGGACTCGGTGCTAGACTCGGGCCCTCAGGTGAAGCCTGATGGACTCATTTGGGCTTAGCACTGCCAGCGAAAGACTCTCCAGATGTGCTCCATCCCAGAACCTTTAAGGATAGCAAATTAAATGTGGAAAGGCTACCGCCTATTACAGCTTCCATCTAAGCGAGACCTCTCCGTCCAGAATGGGACAACCCAAGGCGATGTCCCCGGGGAATATGCATACTGGTCTGAGCGCGAGGCAAGTACAATAGATTTTATCATGATCTTATAACTCATGAAATGTATCTAGAGTGGAAATGGGCCGACCAACTGGTACTGAAGGGACAGTTTGAGGGACCGGTTTCAGGTGGCAAGCCTGATCTCCAACAGAGGCTCCAACTGGGTGATGGCTCTGTGGTCCTTCTGGCCCAAGGGGAAGTCAATACAGCTGCTGTCTGAGGAACAGACACCCCACCCTCAGGTCTAAAAGGGCAGTCGAAGGCCCAGGAGGAGGCCGACTTTCTCTACCACTTAAGGAAGAATCAAGCTGGCTTACAATCACCTTCCCTTCCCCTCCCCACAACAGACACCCTGGGAGGTTGGTGGGGCTGAGAGTAGTGAATAGCCCATGAGAGCTGTGAAGAGAGCTGTGAATAGCCCAAGGTCACCCAGCTGGCTTCCCGTGGAGGAGTGGGGAAACAAACCCTGTTCTCCAGATCAGAGTCCACCACTCCAAACCACTTCTGCTAACCACTACACCACGCTGGCTCTCAAGGAGGGGAGGTTGGGGCCCCCGTGGCCAGACCGTGAGCCCTACAAAGAGGAGTGTCCCAAGGACACAAATGTTGTCCCCTGGGAAGAGAAAGGGCCCCCCAAAGCAAACACAAAGCCTTCGAAAGGGACCCCAGGCCTCTGCCCCCACCTTGAAGATGAGGGATGATACTCCAACCGCAGGAGACAAAATCACCAGGGTCTTCCTCCTTTTAGCTCCTGGGCGGTTGGAGGGTCTCAGAGCCCCGGCAGGGAACCATGGCAACCGGCATCAACACCTGGGCACCTAGAACCTCCCCTCCCATGGCCGCCTCCAGCAGGTTCTCTGGAAGGAGGGCCAAGGGACCCCTTCCTCTATCAATCCCCCCTCCCCTGATTGAAATAAAGAAGGGACCGGGCTGCCAGCTCTGAATGAAACGGGCCCTTCCCGCCGCCCCTGCGAGGTCAGCCTAGTCTTCAGCATTGCTCAGGGGACCTTCTTGAGCTCCAGGCCTTCTAGGAAGCCCCAAGTGCCCCCTTCCAAGGGAGAGGCGCTCTTTCCCTGGCCAGAGGTGAGGCTGGCAGAAGTTCTCAGAGGCGAGGCTGATATAACCTCCTCACTCTTCTCGGGGTGGGATGCAGCTCCACTTCCTCCCTAAAAGCCTAGGCAGCAGCCACTACTCCTAGGGGAAGGGGTGACATGCTCCAATGGTCTGTACGTTCCTCTTGGTATTCACCTAAAACTGTCTTCCTTTAAGAGGTGTAAACGCCCCCCCCCCCCCGACTCCCATAGTTATTGGGTGCCGCAAAAAGGACCTTCCTTCTCAACGCAAAAGCAGCAACCCAGTCCCTAGCCTCAAAGCAGGGCTGCGCAAACTCCACCCTGCGTGCAGTTCTGGCAACAGAACCCGCCAACTTCCCGTGGGAACTGGAGAAGGGTGTTGTCCAAATACTCAGAAACGCCACCTATCCAAATTCCTGTCTCGAACAGAACCTGAGGGATTATTTTTGCATTAAAAACCTCTGTGGCTGCAAGTATATATTGGCCACCTTTTGAACAAAAGCACCTTAGGAGTGCATTGACATCAATCCTAGCAGAGTTAGTTACTGAGCGGACGGGAGCTTCCCAATTAAGATTATACCAAAACATGGTTCTTGAGCATTTACAATACGCCTCCTGCTCTATTTACACTCCCTTAATGTTCCAAACTTTCCGCCTAGAGCGAGACCTACAGAAAACCAATGCTGTTGATTTGTCGTAATTTACAGGAATTCATAAATGCATTTAATGCCCTTCAAAGACCAGCTTCTGCCCTAGATATCAGCACCGGGTCATCTGCACACAGCACTGGCATTTCGTGACCAGCCCATATAGGTGCACGAAGTGATCATTTATGGAGGTAGGGGGTCAGGAGGTTGACATCAAGGATAACAAGCCAAGGGGCTAAGAGAGAGCCTTGCTTAACGCCTTTCCTCAGCGAACTGGTGCTGCTGGGTTCTCCTACAGTTTCAAAATCAACCACAGGAGCCTTTTATCTAACGCTGCATCAGCCAGCTTAGCCCAGAGATGGGATCTCGGACCAGAGTCAAAGGCAGCCCTATGATCCATGAATGCCACGTCAAGACGGCCTCCTGGGAAAGAGGAATATTTGTCAGCTAGTTGTAGGGTTGCCAGCCCCCGCTTCACCATCAGTGGGAGGATTTGGGGTGGAGCCTGAGAAGGGCAGGGTTCGGGGAGGGGAAGGACTTCAATGCCATAGAGCCGAAGCGGCCATTTTCTCCAGGTGAACTGATCTCTATTGGCTGAAGATCGGTTGTAACAGCAGGAGATCTCCAGCTAGTACCTGGAGGTTTGCAGAACTCAGTGTAGGATAACAAAAAGCACTTACAATATATTGCATTCAAATCATTCTTAATATTACTAGTTTACAAATCCCTATCACAATATACACCCATCCCTTCACCTGTACATCAGAAAGGATCCTGTCTATAATATCAACAATCCTATGGTCTAACAAAATCCATAAACCATCTTCATTTTGTGCTTTAAACTTCCTTTTGGCAAGATGCAAAGTCAATTCTTCCCGTTGACCAGCCGTTCTCACAGCAGAGTTCGCTGAACACTGAAGCTCTAATATTCTTGCAAATTTCACAGTGAGATTCACCAGAGAAAGTATCCTAGGTATGGACTTTGTTAGGCCATAGGATTGTTGATATTATAGATAGCATCATTTCGGAAGTATAGATGAAGTGATGGGGTTATATTGTGATAGGGATTTGTAAACTAGTCATGTTAAGCATTATTTGAATGCAATATATTGTAAGTGGTTTTTGTTATCCTATACTGAGTTCTACAAACTTGATTGAATATGTGTGTGTGTGTTAAGTGCCGTCAAGTCGCTTCCGACTCATGGCGACCCTATGAATGAAAGTCCTCCAAAATGTCCTATCTTTGACAGCCTTGCTCAGATCTTGCAAATTGAAGGCTGTGGCTTCCTTTATTGAGTCAATCCATCTCTTGTTGGGTCTTCCTCTTTTCCTGCTGCCCTCTACTTTTCCTAACATGACGGTCTTTTCCAGTGACTCTTGTCGTCTCATGACGTGACCAAAATACGACAGCCTCAGTTTAGTCATTTTAGCTTCTAGGGTCAGTTCAGGCTTGATTTGATCTATAACCCACTGATTTGTTTTTTTGGCAGTCCACGGAATCCGTAACACTCTCCTCCAACACCACATTTCAAAGGAATCTATTTTCTTCCTATCAGCTTTCTTCACTGTCCAGCTTTCACACCCATACATAGTAATAGGGAATATGATGGCATGAATTAATCTAGTCTTGGTGGCCAGAGTCACATCCTTACACTTCAAAATATTTTCTAGCTCCTTCATGGCTGCCCTTCCCAGTCTCAATCTCCTTCTAATTTCTTGGCTGCAGTCTCCCTTTTGGTTGATGGTGGAGCCAAGGAATAGAAAGTCTTGAACAATTTCAATTTCCTCATTGTCAACCTTAAAGTTGTGTAATTCTCCTGTAGTCATTACTTTTGTTTTCTTGATGTTCAGCTGTAGTCCTGCTTTGGCACTTTCTCTTTTAACTTTCAGCAATAGTTGTTTCAAATCTTCACTATTTTCTGCCAATAATGTAGTGTCATCAGCATATCTCAAATTATTAATGTTCCTCCCTCCAATTTTCACTCCACCTTCATCTAAATCTAATCCAGCTTTCCTAATTATATGTTCTGCATATAGATTGAAGAGATAGGGAGATAAAATACAACCTTGTCTGACACCTTTGCCAATTGGAAACCATTCCGTTTCTCCATATTCTGTTCTAACTGAGGCCTCTTGTCCAGAGTACAGGTTGCGCATCAAAACGATCAGATGTTGTGGCACACCCATTTCCTTTAAAACCAGCCATAGCTTTTCATGATCCACACAGTCAAAAGCTTTGCTGTAATCTATGAAACACAAGCTGATTTTCTTCTGAAATTCTCTCGTACACTCCAGTAACCAGCGTATATTTGCAATATGATCTCTAGTGCCTCTTCCTTTTCTGAAACCAGCTTGAACATCAGGCATTTCTCGTTCCATATATGGTAGCAGCCTTTGCTGTAAGATTTTGAGCATCACTTTACTTGCATGAGAAATTAATGCAATGGTCCGATAGTTGTTGCAATCTTTGATGTCTCCTTTCTTGGGAATTGGAATGTAAATGGATTGTTTCCAGTCTGTGGGCCATTGTTTTGTTTTCCATATCTGTTGGCATATTCTTGTCAAGATTTTGATGGACTCCGTTTCTGTGGCTTGGAATAGCTCTATTGATATCCCATCTGCTCCTGGTGATTTGTTTCTCCCGATTGCTCTCAATGCAGCTTTCACTTCACTTTCTAAAACTGTAGGTTCTTCTTCAAAAGATTCTTCTTGGAAAGAATCTTTTATCCTTTCATCTCTTCTGTATAGTTCTTCAGTGTATTGTTCCCACCTTTTCTTTATTTTGTCCTGTTCAGTTAATGTATTTCCATGCTGATCTTTCAGCATGCCTAACCGTGCTTTAAATTTCCCTTTGATTTCTTGGATCTTGTGGAACAGATCTCTTGTTCTTCCTTTTTTGTTGTTCTCTTCTATTTCTTTACACTGGCTATTATAATAGGTCTCTTTGTCTCTACGTGCTAGTCGCTGGAACGTTGCACTTAGACTTTTGATTCTATTTCTGTCACCTTCTACTTTTGCTTCTCGTCTATCTCTGGCAATTTTAAGAGTTTCCTCAGACATCCATCGAGGTTTTTCTTTTCTTTTGGCTACAGGAATAGTCTTTGCACATTCTTCCTTGATAATATCTCTAGTTTCCACCCATAGTTCTTCAGGTTTACATTCACTTGAACTTAGTAATGCAAATCTGTTCCTTACATGGTCTTTAAACTCTTCCGGAATATTGCTTAGATTGTATTTTGGTGCTATGAATGTTTTGGTGTTTTTCTTAAGCTTTATCTTTATTTTTGATATTAGCAATTCATGATCTGTACCGCAGTCGGCTCCTGGTCTTGTTTTGGCCGAGAGAATAGAGCTTCTCCATCTTCTGCTTCCAATTATATAATCTATTTGATTTCTATACTGGCCGTCTGGTGATGTCCATGTATACAATCGTCTATTTGGTTGCCTGAAACATGTGTTTGCAATGAACAGATAGTTGTCTTCACAGAATTCTACAAGGCGTTCTCCTGCTTCATTCCGTGCTCCTAGCCCAAATCTGCCAACAACATTTGATTCTGCTTTGTTTCCTACTTTTGCGTTCCAATCACCTATGATTATCAACATATCTTGTTTAGGTGTGTGATCAATTTCTTCCTGAACACTGGCATAAAAACTTTCAATTTCTTCCTCATCAGCATCTGTAGTTGGGGCATAAACTTGAAGGATGCTTATGTCGATAGGCTTTCCCTGAAGTCTGATTGATATTATTCGGTCAGACTTTGCATTATAGCTCCTGGCTGCCTTTGCTACATCTTGCCTCACTATTAAAGCAACTCCGTTTCTTCTCTTTTTGTCATTCCCTGAATAAAACACTTTGTAATTTTCTGATTGAAAATGTCCTAATCCAGTCCACTTTAATTCACTTATTCCCAGGACTGAAATGTCCATACGTTCCATTTCTTGTTTAACAATTTCAAGCTTACCCTGATTCATGCTTCTCACATTCCATGTTCCTATTTTATGCGTCGAACAGCTTCGGACTTTCCTTTTGCATCTATTCATGTCAACCACTGAACGTCCTTTCGGCTTTAGTCCAATCGCATCATTAAGAACAGCGCTACTCGTACTTGTCCTCTGCTCTACCCCAGTAGCAGATTGAGTGCCATCCGACCTGGGGGTCCCATCTTCCAGCACTATATCTTTTTTCATTTTGGTTTGTCTCATCATAGGGTTTTCAAGGTAAAGGTTGGTCAGAAGTGGTTTACCAGTGCCTTCTTCTGCGCAGTACTAACCAGAGTTAGCCGTAGTGGCACTGCCGTTGTCTACGAAAGATCTTCCGCCAGTGTCACCTTCCACTACTGCTGCTGCCCAGTAGCTAACCTTCAGGGATTCCTCTACCCCCATCCCCATTGGAACTGCCTGTTCTCTTCTGCGGATGTGGCCATTGATCCCTTAAGGGGGTGGATGCATCTTCGTCTGGTGTCTCAGCTGTGACCATTCCGTCTTGAGTGACTCTGCTAGGAGTTTAGTCTCTTGATAGAGTCTAAACCCCTTACGGTATTGCTCTCAGCTTCCCTGACACTCACAAACCCCCTCACCACGTTAAGGTGTGCATCCAGAAGGGGGTGATTGAATATAGAGGTATGATTTTCTAGCAGTACCTGGAGGTTGGCAACCCTAGCTAAGTGGCATAGCAAAAGGCCATGATCCAGAACTGAAACACCCCTCCTAAATCAGGCTTGTTTAGGGTACAATAGAGATTCTACATCTACCCAATTCCAGAGCTTGAAATACAAGAAGGCTGCATAAACCTCACCTATTGTCGACAGTAGGCTAATGGCCCGATCATTTATAGGATTGTTCTTGGGCCCTTTAGGACACAGAGCCAACTGTAAAATGGCTGCCACAGGAGGCAGAGCCATCCCTAACATGTTAGGGAGCAAGGTGATGCATAACTGTAATAGCAAACCTTCATCGTTTCAGGCCGAACTCTGTTTAGAAGGATGCCTTATAAAATTATATCATTTAAAAGTATTTTCTTGCCTTTTTAATATCTGCACAGCCCATCAGATCTCCACTGGCCAATAAAATGCTCTAATGGACAACCCCCCCCCCACTAGCCCTCACCCACATTCTAAAAAACACTTGGTGGGAGATAGAAAAGGTGTTAGCAGGCACCCTGGTACCCGCGGGTGCCACACTGAGGACCCCTGATGTAGAGTACACACAAACCTAAACTGAGCAGATTGTTAGCAGATTGCAGAATTGTTTTTTTCTCAATGCGGAATTGTGAACACCAGTTTGCGTGTGCGTTCAAAGCCCCCTATCTCAACGTCCCAGCAGCCACGCAGGACCAAATAATTCCATCCCCCAGCCACCAAAAAACCCATCCCGTCATTACCTGGTCAGATGTCTTCCTCTCTCTTCTTTTGCTTTCCGGCGCTCTTCCTCTTTCCTCTGAAAGCACAGCAAGTTTCCATGGTCAGAAAATTTAATTTTAAAACAAACAAACATAAAACCAAAATATAAACACAAAATATAGAAGAAAAGAAAAAAGGTGGTATCATGACCGCAGAATAAAAAGAAAGGATATAACAGCCTGCATTATTATGAGTAAAACACACTGAAAGAGAAAGTGTTGCATTATACAATAATGATAATGTAGTAATAATATGCATAGAAGAGCCCCGTGGCGAAGAGAGGTAAGCTGCAGTACTGCAGTCCAAGCTGCTCACGACCTGAGTTCGATTCCGACGGCAGTTGGTTTCAGGTAGCCGGCTTTTTGAGATGTGGGAACTATTATTGCATGTTTCTAAACTGCGGGAATAATTCCTGAATCATTAATTTCAGTGAAGAAAGGGGCCAGCAGTTGACTCCAGCCTACCAAATTAGCTTTCAAAAGGCTTACTGGTATTCATCCAGGCCCAGGGGCCTTACCTGATGGCATTTGCTTAACTAATGGGCCCATTACCTCGGGGAGAACCGGCTGCCATAGGGCAGTCTGTGGGGGCTCAACCTAAACCCAAGCAGCATCGAGTACAGAGGGGTGACTTCTGGCCCAAGGGGAAGTCAATACAGCTGCTGTCTGAGGAACAGACACCCCACCCTCAGGTCCAAAAGGGCAGTCGAAGGCCCAGGAGGAGGAAGAAGAAGTTTTGGTTTTTATATGCCGACTTTCTCTACCACTTAAGGAAGAATCAAACTGGCTTACAATCACCTTCCCTTCCCCTCCCTAGGAGGCTGGTGGGGCTGAGAGAGCTCTAAGAGAGCTGTGAATAGCCCAAGGTCACCCAGCTGGCTTCACGTGGAGGAGTGGGGAAACAAACCCTGTTCTCCAGATCAGAGTCCACCGCTCCAGACCACTGCTTTTAACCACTACACCACGCTGGCTCTCAAGGAGGGGGGGGTTGGGGGTCCCGTGGCCAGACCATGAGCCCTACAAAGAGGAATGTCCCCAGGACACAACTGTTGTCCCCTGGGAAGAGAAAGGCCCCCCCAAAGCAAACACAAAGCATACGAAAGGGTCCCCAGGCCTCTGCCCCCACCTTGAATAATGCCTTTCCTCAGCGAACTGGTGCTGCTGGGTTCTCCTACAGTTTCAAAATCAACCACAGGAGCCTTTTATCTAACGCTGCATCAGCCAGCTTAGCCCAGAGACGGGATCTCGGACCAGAGTCAAAGGCAGCCCTAAGATCCATGAATGCCACGTCAAGACGGCCTCCTGGGAAAGAGGAATATCTGTCAGCTAGTTGTAGGGTTGCCAGCCCCCGCTTCACCATCAGTGGGAGGATTTGGGGTGGAGCCTGAGAAGGGCGGGGTTCGGGGAGGGGAAGGACTTCAATGCCATAGAACCGAAGCGGCCATTTTCTCCAGGTGAACTGATCTCTATTGGCTGAAGATCAGTTGTAACAGCAGGAGATCTCCAGCTAGTACCTGGAGGTTTGCAGAACTCAGTGTAGGATAACAAAAAGCACTTACAATATATTGCATTCAAATCATTCTTAATATTACTAGTTTACAAATCCCTATCACAATATAAACCCATCCCTTCACCTATACATCAGAAAGGATCCTGTCTAGAATATCAACAATCCTATGGTCTAACGAAATCCATAAACCATCTTCATTTTGTGCTTTAAACTTCCTTGTAGGCAAGAGGCAAAGTCAATTCTTCCCGTTGACCAGCCGTTCTCACAGCAGAGTTCGCTGAACACTGAAGCTCTAACAGTTGCTGGCGAAACGTCAGGAAAGAAAATTCCAAGACCACGGTTACACAGCCCGGATAACCTACAGGAACCAATGAACTCTGACCGTGAAAGCCTTCAACAATATACTGAAGCTCTAATATTCTTGCAAATTTCACAGTGAGATTCACCAGAGAAAGTAGCTTAGGTATGGACTTTGTTAGGCCATAGGATTGTTGATATTATAGATAGCATCATTTCGGAAGTATAGATGAAGGGATGGGGTTATATTGTGATAGGGATTTGTAAACTAGTAATGTTAAGCATTATTTGAATGCAATATATTGTAAGTGGTTTTTGTTATCCTATACTGAGTTCTACAAACTTGATTGAATATAGAGGTGTGATTTTCTAGCAGTACCTGGAGGTTGGCAACCCTAGCTAAGTGGCATAGCAAAAGGCCATGGTCCAGAACTGAAACACCCCTCCTAAATCAGGCTTGTTTAGGGTACAATAGAGATTCTACATCTACCCAATTCCAGAGCTTGGAATACAAGAAGGCTGCATAAACCTCACCTATTGTTGACAGTAGGCTAATGGCCCGATCATTTATAGGATTGTTCTTGGGCCCTTTAGGACACAGAGCCAACTGTAAAATGGCTGCCACAGGAGGCAGAACCATCCCTAACCTGTTAGGGAGCAAGGTGATGCATAACTGTAATAGCAAACCTTCATCGTTTCAGGCCGAGCTCTGTTTAGAAGGATGCCTTATAGAATTATATCATTTCAAAGTATTTTCTTGCCTTTTTAATATCTGCACAGCCCAGCAGATCTCCACTGGCCAATTAAATGCTCTGATGGACAACCCCCCCCCCTTCGCCTCGCCCACTTTCTAAAAAACACTTGGTGGGAGACAGAAAAGGTGTTAGCAGGCACCCTGGTACCCGCGGGTGCCACACTGAGGACCCCTGATGTAGAGTACACACAAACCTAAACTGAGCAGATTGCAGAATTCCCTTTTTCTCAGTGCGGAATTGTGAGCACCAGTTTGCGTGTGCGTTCAAAGCCCCCTATCTCAACGTCCCAGCAGCCACGCAGGACCAAGAAATTCCATCCCCCAGGCACTCAAAAACCCATCCCGTCATTACCTGGTCAGATGTCTTCCTCTCTCTTCTTCTGCTTGCCGGCGCTCTTCCTCTTTCCTCTGAAAGCACAGCAAGTTTCCATGGTCAGAAAATTTAATTTTAAAACAAACATAAAACCAAAATATAAACACAAAATATAGAAGAAAAGAAAAAAGGTGGTATCATGACCCCAGAATAAAAAGAAAGGATATAACAGCCTGCATTATTATGAGTAATACACACTGAAGGAGAAAGTGTTGCATTATACAATAATGATAATGTAGTAATAATATGCATAGAAGAGCCCTGTGGCGCAGAGTGGTAAGCTGCAGTACTGCAGTCCAAGCTCTGCTCACGACGGCAGTTGGTTTCAGGTAGCCGGCTTTTTGAGATGTGGGAACTATTATTGCATGTTTCTAAACTGCGGGAATAATTCCTGAATCATTAATTTCAGTGAAGAGAGGGGCCAGCAGATGACTCCAGCCTACCAAAGTAGCTTTCAGAAGACCTACTGGTATTCAACCAGGCCCAGGGGCCTTACCTGATGGCATTTGCTTAACTAAGGGGTCCATTACCTCGGGGAGAACCGGCTGCCATAGGGCAGTCTGTGGGGGCTCAACCAAAACCCAAGCAGCATCGAGTACAGAGGGGTGACTTCTGGCCCAAGGGGAAGTCAATACAGCTGCTGTCTGAGGAACAGACACCCCACCCTCAGGTCCAAAAGGGCAGTCGAAGGCCCAGGAGGAGGAAGAAGAAGTTTTGGTTTTTACATGCCGACTTTCTCTACCACTTAAGGAAGAATCAAACCGGCTTACAATCACCTTCCCTTCCCCTCTGTAGCCTAACGGGTTGCCAATCTCCTGGACTGGTCATGGCAACCCCGGCAGATGTGTGCAGCAGCCTCTCCAGACCAAGTGGCAAGCCTGTGCCGCCATGGAAAAGGACTCCTCTTCATCCCTTGAAACCAGCAGTCAAAGAGCAGCAGCCAAAGTAGTCCCTCCAGCAAACCAGAGGGCAACCATGTTCCTGTGTATCCTGTTCTAGTGAAAGCCATATTGTAGGGAATATGTCCAGGCATGTAGCCTGCACCAGCACCCCCCCCCCTCTTGCAACATCGGACTAGTTCAGCAAAGCCATTCAGCAGACATTAAGATAACAATGACTCGCTCTTCAGCAACGATCTCCAGACATTAGCAGTGATCGCACCTTTTGTTTCAAGCCATTAAGCCAACCAGTGAGACTCCTGACTTCTCCTGGGATTGCAAATGCCATTGGAATTATAATAGATTTCCAAATTCTCACTACCCCACAGCTTAATCCTTTGTCACCTTTTTGCCACCTGGGAACCTAGGAGGAGTTCTCCCTGCCCCCAGAAAAACAGTATAACTGCAATGCTCCCAGCCCACTCTCTCTCTCCCTTGGGCCTTCCCTTCCATACTGCCTGGCACTCTGCCAGAGTGGGTGTTCATGCTTGGACACCTACCCCCCCCCCGTCCCCTTTTTATCCCCCAAAGCTGCATGGAATTCAGGACGGACAACTACTCTGAAGAGAGGTGCAGTATATTTCCTCCTCTGCCTGCCACATTGCAAAAGTCTCTGTAATTCCTCTCTTTGATTTCTTAGTCTCGTTGTATGTTTGTGTTACACCATTTTGAATGCTTGAATACATAAACACTGTTTAATTTGGAACTCCTAGCCTCTGTCTTTATTCAAACGTCTCATTAAACGGATTCTGGTATAGTTGAGTGCGATACCGCTCTAAAAATACATAGTTGCCGATTGCTCAGCTAATTTCCCCATGTAAAGGAGCAATTCGGGTAACACCTCCCTAGGAGGCTGGTGGGGCTGAGAGAGCTGGCTTCACGTGGAGGAGTGGGGAAACAAACCCTGTTCTCCAGATCAGAGCCCACCGCTCCAGACCACTGCTTTTAACCACTACACCACGCTGGCTCTCAAGGAGGGGGGGTTGGGGGCCCCATGGCCAGACTGTGAGCCCCACAAAGAGGAATGTCCCCAGGACACAAAGGTTGTCCCCTGGGGAGAGAAAGGGCCCCCCAAAGCAAGCACAAAGCATACGAAAGGGTCCCCAGGCCTCTGCCCTCACCTTGAATATGGGGGGTGATACCCCAACCGCAGGAGACGAGGCCACCAGCGTCTTCCTCCTTCCAGCTCCTGGGCGGTTGGAGGGTCTCGGAGCCCCGGCAGGGAACCATGGCAACCGTCATAAACACCTGGGCACCTAGAACCCTCCCTCCAACTGCCGCCTCCAGCAGGTTCTCTGGAAGGAGGGCCAAGGGACCCCTTCCTCCATCAATCCCCCCGCCCCTGGACCTGCCTGGCCGCCTCCCCCCACGCCCCCCACGCCCCTGTCCCGGCTAAATCTTCACAGCCCACAACTCCTGGCTGGTGGTTCCTTTTCACCTCCGTCGCGTGGGTCTTTTTGAATAAACATTTTTTTAATTTTTCTCTTTTAACAGCAAACCCTCCCATGCCTTCCCATGCCTTCCTCAGGACCCTCCAAAACCTTCCCATGGCAGGAATGGGAATTCAAACCCGGGTCTTCCAGATACAAGTGCAATACTCTGAACCACTGCACCATACAGGTCTTCTGGGAGCAGGAGAGGAACCAGACATGACAGCCAGGGTAGTGTAGCGATTGGAGTGTCAGTATAGGATCGAGGAGACCCAGGTTCGAATCCCCACCCTGCCACAAAAACGTGCCGGGTGACCGTGGGCCGGTCACACAATCTCAGCCTGTCCTACCTCACAGGGTTGTTCTGGGGATGACATGGAGCAGAGGAGAATCAGAGAATCCTAGAGTTGGAAGGGACCACCAGGGTCATCTAGACCAACCCCCTGCGCAATGCAAGACATTCACAACTACCTCCCCCTGAAGTGCCCCAAATAAAGGTATTTCACCTGTGGCACTAAAGACTGCCCCTGTGTACATGAACAGGTTCAGGTTTCCCCTTTGAGACGTGACACCCATGTAGATAAATGCGTGTCAAGAATCCCCCCTTCCTCTCTTTCCTCTCTATTCACTTAGTTTGCAGAAGCACTCTGACCTATCTGGATATTTAGGCACAACACACACACACACGACCTGTGGGGTGAGAGGCTGAGGGCCCATCCTCAGGCCACCAAGGGGCCTTCGTCTCTGAGGCAGCCGGCAGGTGTGGCGGGAGGATCCCAGCCCCTGAGGTGGAGGGGGAGTAGGCAGGGAGAGAGCGGGAAGAGGGATGGGGGACATGGCCCCAAACTCTCCCTGAGGAGAATGAGGAGAGGAGCCCAGACTCCCTTCGCTCCTGTGAAGAAAACCTCTCAGCTCTTTCTCTGAAGGACTCTGGCCTAGATGAATCTGACTCAGTTCCCCCCCCCCCAAATCCTGCCTTTTCCTTGAAAACCCATCCCAGTGACTTCTGTTCAATAAACTTCCCTGTTTTGTCTCTGTGAGTTAAAAAGCCTCCTATTTCTCTCTGAGGGAAATACCGGTGTGGTGGGACTGGAGGAGAAGGACCAGTATCTCCTCACAAATCCACTCAGGCCAGCGCTTTTCCTTCAGCAGATATGGCCGGGCTGACTGAGCGGGATGTTGAAGTGGTGGAAAGGGGGGTGCGTCCTTATAAAACCAGCATGGCTGACAGATGGCCATCTAACCTCTTCTGAAAAACCTCCAGGGAAGGGAGCGTACCAAATACGTCGTGACCAAAAAGACAAAGAGCTCAAGAAGAGTTCACTACTTTGCAGCTGCTCGCAGGGCAGCCAATCTACCAAGGGGGAACTGGACACCCAAACACCAAGAAAGGTGACATGTCGATCCCTTGAGGTCAGGGGTGGGGAACCTTTTTTCTGCCAAGGGCCATTTGGATATTGATAACATCATTCGCGGGCCGCGCATTCTGGCCCTGCCCCCTTTAACCCCCTCCATTGGCGCCACTTCCGCCCCCAGCTCTCTTGTAGTGCAGAGGAAATCCAATTCAAATCCTAACATGGAATATCGCCTTCTGGGCATTAGGGTTGCCAACCTCCAGGTGGTAAAGAACCTATGCTGAAATGGTGGCTGGAGATCTCCCACTATTACAACTGATCTCCAGCTGATAGAGATCAGTCACCTTGGAGAAAAGGGCCGCTTTGGCCATTGGACTCTATGGCACTGAACTCCCTCCCTTCCCCAAACGCTGCCCTCCTCAGGCTCTGCCCCAAAAACCTCCAGCTATTTCCCAGCCCCGGAGCTGGCAACCATACTGGGCATCTAAGAGAACGGATACCTCTTTGAACTCCTTCCTGGTTCAACCTGACATCAATTTGCCTCCACGAAACCTGGTCCAAAGACCCACGGTCTGTAGACGGATTTACAATAATTACCCTTTCAGCCACTCCAGGGAAAGGCAAAGGAAGGGCCAAGAGAGGCTCCTTATAGCAACCAGGCTGCAGGGAACGGTCATCCCTCTGACAACACGCCAACTTTGGGCACAGGCTGGCACAGTCCAACTAAGGAGAAAAACCCTCTTGAGGATAAATGTCGATTGACCTTCCTAGGGCACTAGACAAGGCTCACGTGAAACCTGGTCCAGGTTTGACCTCTACTTAGCTTCCTGACTCCCGTGTTCCTTAAATGTGTCAGTTTTGGTTGCAGGAGATGCTAGATGCTAGACTCGGGCCCTCAGGTGAAGTCGGATGGACTCATTTGGGCTTAGCACCACCAGCGAAAGACTCCAGATGTGCTCCCTCCCAGAACCTTTAAGGGTAGCAAATTTAACGTGGAAAGGCTACCGCCTGTTACAGCTTCCATCTAAGTGAGACCTCTCTGTCGAGAATGGGATAACCCAAGGAGATGTCCCCAGGTAATGTGCATACTGGTCTGAGCGCGAGGCGAGTACAATAGATTTTATCATGATCTTATAACTCATGAAATGTATCTAGAGTGGAAATGGGCCGACCAACTGGTATTGAAGGGACAGCTCGAGGGACCGGTTTTAAGGGCTCAGGACTGGAACCCGTGTCCCATCCCTTCAGGTGGCAAGCCTGATCTCCAACAGAGGCTCCAACTGGGCATTGGCTTTGTGGTCCTTCTGGCCCAAGGGGAAGTCAATACAGCTGCTGTCTGAGGAACAGACACCCCACCCTCAGGCCCAAAAGGGCAGTCGAAGGCCCAGGAGGAGGAAGAAGAAGTTTTGGTTTTTATATGCCGACTTTCTCTACCACTTAAGGAAGAATCAAACCGGCTTACAATCACCTTCCCTTCTCCTCCCTAGGAGGCTGGTGGGGCTGAGAGAGCTCTAAGAGAGCTGTGAATAGCCCAAGGTCACCCAGCTGGCTTCAGGTGGAGGTTTGAGGGTCTCAGAGCCCTGGCAGGGAACAATGGCAACCGGCATCAACACCTGGGCACCTAGAACCTCCCCTCCCATGGCCGCCCCCAGCAGGTTCTCTGGAAGGAGGGCCAAGGGACCCCTTCCTCCATCAATATCCCCTCCCCTGATTGAAATAAAGAAGGGACAGAGCTGCCAGCTCTGAATGAAACGGGCCCTTCCCGCCACCCCTGCGAGGTCAGCCTGGTCTGCAGCATTGCTCAGGGGACCTTCTTGAGCTCCAGGCCTTCTAGGAAGCCCCAAGTGCCCCCTTCCAAGGGAGAGGCGTTCTTTCCCTGGCCAGGGGTGAGGCTGGCAGAAGCTCTCAGAGGCGAGGCTGGTCATGGCCTTCCCTCTCTTCTCAGGGGGGTGGCATCCAGCTCCACCCCTCGCTCAAAGCCTAGGCAGCAGCCCTATTTGTAGGGGAAGGGTGTGACATGCTCCACTGGTCTGTACGTTCCTCTCGGTATTCTCCTAAAACTGTCTTCCTTTAAGAGGTGCAAACGCCCCCCACCCACCCACCCCCATAGTTATTGGGTGCCGCAAAAAGGACCTTCATTCTCAATGCAAAAGCAGCAACCCAAGGCCTAGACTCAAAGCTGGGCTGCGCAAACTCCACCCTGCCTGCAGTTCCGGCAACAGAACCGGGCACTAGTCCCGCCAACCTCCCGTGGGAACTGGAGAAGGGTGTTGTCCAAATACTCAGAAAAACCACCTATCCAAATTCCTGTCCAGAACAGAACCTGAGGGATTATTTTTGCATTAAAAATCTCTGTGGCTGCAGGTATATATTGGCCACCTTTTGAACAAAAGCACCTTAGGAGTGCATTGACATCAACCCTAGCAGAGTTAGTTACTGAGCGGACGGGAGCTTCCCAATTAAGATTATACCAAAACATGGTTCCCGAGCCTTTACAATACGCCCGCTGCTCTATTTACCCTCCCTTAATGTTGCAAACTTTCCACCTAGAGCGAAACCTACAGAAAACCGTTGCTTTTGATTCCTCAAAAACATTTGTCCTCAAAATCATTCAGGAACTAGGAAATGTGAATAAGGAACTGGGACTAGGGAACCAACTTCAGCCTCCTACAAGAAACCTCTTTGTCGAGAATGGGATAACCCAAGGAGATATCCCCGGGAGATATGCATACTGCTCTGAGCGCGAGGCGAGTACAATAGATTTTATCATAATCAGCTTACTTATGAAATGTACCTAGAGTGGAAATGGGCCGACGAGGCCAGGCAAGCTCATCCTGACTTTGGACAGCCCTTCAGGAAACGAGAGAGAGAGAGCACCCACCCTGTCCACAAGAGTCAAGTGGAGTCGATTTATTAATGTTCTGGTCACGGAGCTCAACAATAGCAAACCCTGGACAAGAATTACAATAACTGCCAAGGCTCTTCTGTTCTACCACGCTGTCGCAGGGGAGATGGAGAACCCAAATCGTGCACCATTGTGTTATTGTTGACTAGGGTTGCCAACCTACAGGTTCTAGGGTAAGAAAGACTCACAAAGAACTGTAAAGTTGGCTGGCAATAAAGAACAGCAGTAGGCTCAGCGTTCATGAAGCAAAATAGAACACAATTCAGGTAAATCTCTGAATTACAAAATATATTCAAACAACGCTCAGAAGGAGCCAATACAGCTAAGGATGTACAAGGAGGATACAAGATTACAATATAACAATAAGTACAAAAGGTGAACAAGCGTCAAAAACAGGGAGCTTTTGCCACGTGAAAAGTAGCTTCTTCAGCCAAACAAGCTTGAATTTTCAATATATAATCAGCAACAGCTAATATGCTCCCCGGACGGGCTGCTTCTCTCATGGAGTCTTACAGTAAAGGTATGAGGGAAGCAGCCTATCCGGGGATGCTTCTCTCTGTAAAATCCATAAATGCATTTAATGCCCTTCAAAGACCAGCTTCTGCCCTAGATAGCAGCACCGGCTCATCTGCACACAGCAAAACCGGCATTTCGTGACCAGCCCATATAGGTGCACAAAGTGATAATTTATGGAGGTAGGGGGTCAGGTGGTTGACATCAAGGATCAAAAGCCGAGGGGCTAAGAGACAGCCTTGCTTAATGCCTTTCCTCAGCGAACTGGTGCTGCTGGGTTCTCCTACAGTTTCAAAATCAACCACAGGAGCCTTTTATCTAACGCTGCATCAGCCAGCTTAGCCCAGAGACGGGATCTCGGACCAGAGTCAAAGGCAGCCCTAAGATCCATGAATGCCACGTCAAGACGGCCTCCTGGGAAAGAGGAATATCTGTCAGCTAGTTGTAGGGTTGCCAGCCCCCGCTTCACCATCAGTGGGAGGATTTGGGGTGGAGCCTGAGAAGGGCGGGGTTCGGGGAGGGGTATTGGGGGATCGGGGCCCCAGTTCCTGTAAAGGGAACCCCGATCTTTAATTTATCTGCTACCAAATCAGAGGGAATGGATCGTTCCTCTTGAACTATGAGAATTGAGATCACACACACGCACAAAAGAGGCAAGACGCATTTGTCTTGAAGTAAAACAATCTTTACTCTAACTCAGGGTAGGGAAAAAGTCACTGGGATACAAAACAAATAATATCTGTCTACATTCTATGTTTCCTATACTTGCCAAAAGCCTTTGGCAAGGCACTAAGCTTACTTACGAGTAGGCACCCTTAGCAAAAGGAGAGCCTCTCTCCATCCTGCCTGTTCAGCAGTCAAGCAAGAAGAAAAGTGATCAACTACTTTCTCTTCTAACAAAGAAATCGAAAGCAGTTGAACATGCAAAGTAGTTGTATACATGACCCTCGGGGCACGACTGCAATGGCCACTACACTGACCAAATGGTCAGTTACAATATTAACCCTTTAACTGTCTGACATGTAACAAAGCTCGCTCTCTAATACCCAACAATCCCCTTTTCGAGGTTTAGTTACATTCAGACATATAAACACAATGCATCACGTAAGTATTCAAACTGTTGTCTAGGCAGTGGCTTCGTCAGGATGTCGGCCACCATCTCTTTACTTTCACAGTACTTCACTACTACGAGACCTCTTTCTTGTTTGTCCTTTACTGAGTCCATTTTGAGTCGAAGAAGTCTCTTCCCTTTCTTAGAGTTCTCGCCATTCAGTAGTGCTATACACGATTGATTGTCCTCAAACATTGTAGCAGGTGTCAGTTCATCTAATCCAAAGTCGCGTAGCAGTTCAATTATCTCTTCCAGCTCCATACATGCACACTTGGCTGCTATGCATTCTGCTTCAGTTGAAGATGTTGACACAACTTGCTGTTTCTGGCTGGTCCAGGAGATCAGGTTTTCTCCAAAGTAGAACAGATATCCACTTGTAGATTTGCTGTCTGTTCTAGTACCACCCAGACTAGCGTCCATGTATCCTATCAGTTTCAGCTCAGTATTTGGAGTTATCTTCAACTTCAAATCAATAGTTTTCTTTAAGTATTGTGTGAGGTGTTTGATTGCATTCCAATCATGTTCTGCAGGTGTGCTGGTCCTTCTACTTAGGATTCCAACTGCTGCACTTATATCCGGTCTACTAACGTTGCTCAAGTATAGAAGTTTTCCAATAGCTTCTCTGTATTTGTGATTGTTAGGCAATAGTTCACCTCCGTCTAGATCCATGTATGAAGGGTCAAGTGGAGTGTTCTTGGTCTTGCACTCCTTCATATTCATGAATTGTAGAAATTCCAGTATCTTGCTCCTTTGATTGATTGAAAATCCATTGTCTTGGTTTCTTTCAATCTCCATTCCAAGATAGTTCTTTACTTCTCCAAGTAGTTTCACTTCTACTGATTCATTCAGTTTGTTTGCAATTTCTTTTGCAGCTTCTTCAGTGTCAGAACAAATCAGAAGATCGTCTGCAAAGGCCAAAACAAAGTCCCATCCATCATCCTTCTTCCTTCTGAATAAGCATTTCTCTATATTTCCTTGTTCAAAGCCTTGAGCTTTCAATAATGAGGTTAGTTTGTGGTTCCATGCTCTAGCTGACTGTTTGAGCCCATACAAAGTCTTTTCAAGTTTACAAACTTGATTTTTAGTATCACAGTCCTTTAATCCTGGTGGAAGTTCCATGTATATTTCTTCTGATAAGTCTCCATTCAGGAAAGCTGTTTTGACGTCGAGTTGCAGTACCACTTTATTCCTGGAGGCGGCTATGCTCAGCAAAGTCCTTATAGCCGTGTGACTAATCACAGGTGCGTAGGTTTCTGTGTAGTCAGTTCCATACTTCTGGGTAAATCCTTTTGCAACTAGTCTTGCTTTGTATTTGTCAACAGTTCCATCCGAATTTTTCTTGACCTTGAACACCCATTTACACCCCACAGTCCTTTTGTTTGGTGGGAGTTTGGTTAGTTTCCAGGTATTATTCTTCTGCAGTGAGTCTAATTCTTCTTGAATTGCCTTCAGCCATCTCGACCGCTCCCCATCGGGCAACTTTTGCAGTTCGTCCCAACTTGAGGGTTCCACGTGGCTGTCAATTCTAGTGAAAAGACTCAGTTTCTCTGCTGGTATTCCTTTTGTAGTCCTTGTAGATCTCCTTAAGGTCTGAGAGGGTTCCGCTGTTCCATCAGCACCGGGATCAACCCCTTTTGAATCTGCAGTCTCTTGCTGTTCCGCAGGAGCAGGTGGATTGCAATCCCATGCTGTAAATGGAATCTCTATGGTTTCCTCTTCACAAACCTCTGGATCATCAAAGTTATTAATTTGTTGATTATTAATAACATTTCTTTCATCTATATATACTGCATTCAATATTTGTAAATTGTAAGTCTTAATGTCCATTATCCTGTATCCTTTTGAGAAAGGATGGTATCCCACAAGAATTCCAAGTTCTGTAGTAGGATCCATTTTTCCCCTTTTCTCCTTTGGGATGTATGCAAACACACGGGATCCAAATGCTTTCAAGTGTTTCAGACTAGGCTTCCTGCCATTCCATCTTTCATATGGAGTCATGTTGATAGCACTTGAAATTGTCCTGTTGTAAAGGTAAGCTGCTGTATTTACACATTCTCCCCAGCAGGGGTAAGGCAAGCCTGCCTGTAGCATTAAACATCTTGCACTTTCCATCAGAGTTCTGTTAAACCTTTCTGACAACCCATTGTTCCTAGGGGTATATGCAACTGAGGTTGCATGCTCTATTCCTTCAGATTCAAGAATTTCTTTCATTTCTTTATTAAGGTACTCACTTCCATTGTCAGTGAACAATAACTGTATACCTCTGTCATGTTTATTCTTCATCAGGGCAACATAAGCTTTAAACTTTTCAGCTACTTCAGTCTTTGATTTCAACAAATACACATATGCAAATCTTGAGGCGCTGTCTATGAAATGCAGAACATATTTTGCCCCTCCTGCTGAAGCCTTGAGTGGGCCAATCAAGTCTGAGTGCACTTCTTCCAAAATTTCTGCCTTAACACTGCTTGGCCTCTGCACGTGCTTAGGCGCTGTTCCCTTTCCTCTGAGACACACTTCACAACGTTCTTTGTCCTTAAAGCATTCCTTAACTGGCATTCCACAATCAATCAGCAGTTGCTTCACTGACTTAAAGTTTTTATGAGCTAGTTTCACGTGCCATTGGTACAAACAGTCCTTGTGGTTACAATCTGCAGCCTTCTGCTCTGTCAATCCTTTATTAAAAGCAACTAGGCACTTTGATTCTTCCTCAACATTATCCTCATTTCCATCAAAATCACTTTCATCAGAATCAACATTGCTCTCAAAATCACTACAAGCATATTCCTCCAATTGACTTGCAACATTCTCCAGGCAATAGTGCGAGCCTACTGATAGCACTGGGTATTCTCTTCCTTTAGAATCAAATAAGCGACATTTGTCTTTTGTTATAGACACTTCAAAGTCTGCATCCACTAATTTATTCACGGACAATAAATTTTCATCTGAATTAGGCATTAGGAATACGTCTTGTAAGGTCAAATGCATTACATTTCCACAATAGCTTTGAATTGCAATAGAAACTTCTCCTTTCTGAGTGCATAGAAATCTTTCTCCACAAGCCATAACTAATGTTTCATCACAAGGCTCTAGAAAGTCAAAAGCTGATCTCAAGCCAGACACATGTACATCTGCACCACTGTCCAGAACAAATGTATTTACACGCCTTAAATAATCTTTGGTTGAAGCTGTATTCGAGACTAGATAAGCCTTTGGGTGACTGTGCCATCTGGGCTTCCCTTGGCTTGTACTTGGGCTCCCTCTTGTGGACGATTGGGGCTGTTGCCTCCCATTTCCATCCCTCTCCCTTTGTGAGGATTTGGCGGGCTTTTCTTCCCGGCGAGAGGGGGGGGGAATTTCTCCCTTTGTTTCACGTCTCTCACATTGAAACGACCGGTGACCATGCCTTCCACACAAGAAGCATCTGATTGTGGATTTGTCATTTACACGCAGTACAGACACTCCACGAGACAATTCCCTCTCTTGGCTCCTGTCTGCTTCAAACTGTTTAAGTGCAGTCACCAGCTTAGTAAGGGTTAAGTCCTCCCTACCCAAAAGATTCCTTTTTTCAGCGTTATATTTAAAATGCAAACTTCCCAGAAATAGTACAAGAAACTCTTCTTCACCGATTTCCCCTCCTACAGCCTTCAACTCTGATTCCATATCTTGCATTTTCTTAAGGTGTTGCAAGAGGGTCATATCTCCAGACATTTTATTTGCATACAGTCTAGTTTTTAAAATCATTTTCTGGGTTTTTGACACAGTTCCAAATTTCTCATTGAGTGCATTTAGCATTTTCCTGGCGCTATCATTATTCAAAATTATCGCAGTTTCTTCCGGATTAATTGAGTTGGCAATCAAATTCATTGCCTGGGCATCTGCAATCTTAAATTTCTTAAGGGCTTCTCTATCTGTGTCAGCTGGCGGGTCTTCATTCAAAACGTGATTCACCCCAATTGCTGTTAAAGCATTTTCCACCATTCTCTTCCATACTGGAAAGGAGGCTTGGGTGATATGGGGGACAGAAACGGATTGGGGTTGTTTTGAATTCATACTTTCCTTATCGTTGCTCATTCCAGCGGCTCAGGGCTGCTTTCTTCCTCACAGGATTCAAGCGCGGCGCGCGGGGTTAAGTTTCCTGCCGTCCTTTGCAGACCAGGCTGCTGGCTCCGTCACAGGAAAATTCCCTCTGGGCGTTTGTAAATCCTTTCGTCTCCAGTGAAGATCCCAAAAGCAAAAAAAAAGGAGTGCGGTGTGATCCTATCTCAATAGCCAAAATAAAAACCAAGCGTACTCAGCTACCACTTATTGGGGGATCGGGGCCCCAGTTCCTGTAAAGGGAACCCCGATCTTTAATTTATCTGCTACCAAATCAGAGGGAATGGATCGTTCCTCTTGAACTATGAGAATTGAGATCACACACACGCACAAAAGAGGCAAGACGCATTTGTCTTGAAGTAAAACAATCTTTACTCTAACTCAGGGTAGGGAAAAAGTCACTGGGATACAAAACAAATAATATCTGTCTACATTCTATGTTTCCTATACTTGCCAAAAGCCTTTGGCAAGGCACTAAGCTTACTTACGAGTAGGCACCCTTAGCAAAAGGAGAGCCTCTCTCCATCCTGCCTGTTCAGCAGTCAAGCAAGGAGAAAAGTGATCAACTACTTTCTCTTCTAACAAAGAAATCGAAAGCAGTTGAACATGCAAAGTAGTTGTATACATGACCCTCGGGGCACGACTGCAATGGCCACTACACTGACCAAATGGTCAGTTACAATATTAACCCTTTAACTGTCTGACATGTAACAAAGCTCGCTCTCTAATACCCAACAAGGGGAAGGACTTCAATGCCATAGAGCCGAAGCGGCCATTTTCTCCAGGTGAACTGATCTCTATTGGCTGAAGATCAGTTGTAACAGCAGGAGATCTCCAGCTAGTACCTGGAGGTTTGCAGAACTCAGTGTAGGATAACAAAAAGCACTTACAATATATTGCATTCAAATCATTCTTAATATTACTAGTTTACAAATCCCTATCACAATATAAACCCATCCCTTCACCTATACATCAGAAAGGATCCTGTCTAGAATATCAACAATCCTATGGTCTAACGAAATCCATAAACCATCTTCATTTTGTGCTTTAAACTTCCTTGTAGGCAAGAGGCAAAGTCAATTCTTCCCGTTGACCAGCCGTTCTCACGGCAGAGTTCGCTGAACACTGAAGCTCTAACAGTTGCTGGCGAAACGTCAGGAAAGAAAATCCCAAGACCACGGTTACACAGCCCGGATAACCTACAGGAACCAATGAACTCTGACCGTGAAAGCCTTCAACAATATACTGAAGCTCTAATATTCTTGCAAATTTCACAGTGAGATTCACCAGAGAAAGTAGCCTAGGTATGGACTTTGTTAGGCCATAGGATTGTTGATATTATAGATAGCATCATTTCGGAAGTATAGATGAAGGGATGGGGTTATATTGTGATAGGGATTTGTAAACTAGTAATGTTAAGCATTATTTGAATGCAATATATTGTAAGTGGTTTTTGTTATCCTATACTGAGTTCTACAAACTTGATTGAATATAGAGGTGTGATTTTCTAGCAGTACCTGGAGGTTGGCAACCCTAGCTAAGTGGCATAGCAAAAGGCCATGGTCCAGAACTGAAACACCCCTCCTAAATCAGGCTTGTTTAGGGTACAATAGAGATTCTACATCTACCCAATTCCAGAGCTTGGAATACAAGAAGGCTGCATAAACCTCACCTATTGTCGACAGTAGGCTAATGGCCCGATCATTTATAGGATTGTTCTTGGGCCCTTTAGGACACAGAGCCAACTGTAAAATGGCTGCCACAGGAGGCAGAACCATCCCTAACCTGTTAGGGAGCAAGGTGATGCATAACTGTAATAGCAAACCTTCATCGTTTCAGGCCGAGCTCTGTTTAGAAGGATGCCTTATAGAATTATATCATTTCAAAGTATTTTCTTGCCTTTTTAATATCTGCAGATCTCCACTGGCCAATTAAATGCTCTGATGGACAACCCCCCCCCTTCGCCTCGCCCACTTTCTAAAAAACACTTGGTGGGAGACAGAAAAGGTGTTAGCAGGCACCCTGGTACCCGCGGGTGCCACACTGAGGACCCCTGATGTAGAGTACACACAAACCTAAACTGAGCAGATTGCAGAATTCCCTTTTTCTCAGTGCGGAATTGTGAGCACCAGTTTGCGTGTGCGTTCAAAGCCCCCTATCTCAACGTCCCAGCAGCCACGCAGGACCAAGAAATTCCATCCCCCAGGCACCCAAAAACCCATCCCGTCATTACCTGGTCAGATGTCTTCCTCTCTCTTCTTCTGCTTGCCGGCGCTCTTCCTCTTTCCTCTGAAAGCACAGCAAGTTTCCATGGTCAGAAAATTTAATTTTAAAACAAACATAAAACCAAAATATAAACACAAAATATAGAAGAAAAGAAAAAAGGTGGTATCATGACCCCAGAATAAAAAGAAAGGATATAACAGCCTGCATTATTATGAGTAATACACACTGAAGGAGAAAGTGTTGCATTATACAATAATGATAATGTAGTAATAATATGCATAGAAGAGCCCTGTGGCGCAGAGTGGTAAGCTGCAGTACTGCAGTCCAAGCTCTGCTCACGACGGCAGTTGGTTTCAGGTAGCCGGCTTTTTGAGATGTGGGAACTATTATTGCATGTTTCTAAACTGCGGGAATAATTCCTGAATCATTAATTTCAGTGAAGAGAGGGGCCAGCAGATGACTCCAGCCTACCAAAGTAGCTTTCAGAAGACCTACTGGTATTCAACCAGGCCCAGGGGCCTTACCTGATGGCATTTGCTTAACTAAGGGGTCCATTACCTCGGGGAGAACCGGCTGCCATAGGGCAGTCTGTGGGGGCTCAACCAAAACCCAAGCAGCATCGAGTACAGAGGGGTGACTTCTGGCCCAAGGGGAAGTCAATACAGCTGCTGTCTGAGGAACAGACACCCCACCCTCAGGTCCAAAAGGGCAGTCGAAGGCCCAGGAGGAGGAAGAAGAAGTTTTGGTTTTTACATGCCGACTTTCTCTACCACTTAAGGAAGAATCAAACCGGCTTACAATCACCTTCCCTTCCCCTCTGTAGCCTAACGGGTTGCCAATCTCCTGGACTGGTCATGGCAACCCCGGCAGATGTGTGCAGCAGCCTCTCCAGACCAAGTGGCAAGCCTGTGCCGCCATGGAAAAGGACTCCTCTTCATCCCTTGAAACCAGCAGTCAAAGAGCAGCAGCCAAAGTAGTCCCTCCAGCAAACCAGAGGGCAACCATGTTCCTGTGTATCCTGTTCTAGTGAAAGCCATATTGTAGGGAATATGTCCAGGCATGTAGCCTGCACCAGCACCCCCCCCCCTCTTGCAACATCGGACTAGTTCAGCAAAGCCATTCAGCAGACATTAAGATAACAATGACTCGCTCTTCAGCAACGATCTCCAGACATTAGCAGTGATCGCACCTTTTGTTTCAAGCCATTAAGCCAATCAGTGAGACTCCTGACTTCTCCTGGGATTGCAAATGCCATTGGAATTATAATAGATTTCCAAATTCTCACTACCCCACAGCTTAATCCTTTGTCACCTTTTTGCCACCTGGGAACCTAGGAGGAGTTCTCCCCGCCCCCAGAAAAACAGTATAACTGCAATGCTCCCAGCCCACTCTCTCTCTCCCTTGGGCCTTCCCTTCCATACTGCCTGGCACTCTGCCAGAGTGGGTG
The DNA here is from genome assembly GCF_029931775.1 of Euleptes europaea. Lineage (NCBI taxonomy): Eukaryota > Metazoa > Chordata > Lepidosauria > Squamata > Sphaerodactylidae > Euleptes > Euleptes europaea. The sequence continues at coordinate 17,973,290 of NC_079332.1, forward strand.
TTCATGCTTGGACACCTACCCCCCCCCCGTCCCCTTTTTATCCCCCAAAGCTGCATGGAATTCAGGACGGACAACTACTCTGAAGAGAGGTGCAGTATATTTCCTCCTCTGCCTGCCACATTGCAAAAGTCTCTGTAATTCCTCTCTTTGATTTCTTAGTCTCGTTGTATGTTTGTGTTACACCATTTTGAATGCTTGAATACATAAACACTGTTTAATTTGGAACTCCTAGCCTCTGTCTTTATTCAAACGTCTCATTAAACGGATTCTGGTATAGTTGAGTGCGATACCGCTCTAAAAATACATAGTTGCCGATTGCTCAGCTAATTTCCCCATGTAAAGGAGCAATTCGGGTAACACCTCCCTAGGAGGCTGGTGGGGCTGAGAGAGCTGGCTTCACGTGGAGGAGTGGGGAAACAAACCCTGTTCTCCAGATCAGAGCCCACCGCTCCAGACCACTGCTTTTAACCACTACACCACGCTGGCTCTCAAGGAGGGGGGGTTGGGGGCCCCATGGCCAGACTGTGAGCCCCACAAAGAGGAATGTCCCCAGGACACAAAGGTTGTCCCCTGGGGAGAGAAAGGGCCCCCCAAAGCAAGCACAAAGCATACGAAAGGGTCCCCAGGCCTCTGCCCTCACCTTGAATATGGGGGGTGATACCCCAACCGCAGGAGACGAGGCCACCAGCGTCTTCCTCCTTCCAGCTCCTGGGCGGTTGGAGGGTCTCGGAGCCCCGGCAGGGAACCGTGGCAACCGTCATCAACACCTGGGCACCTAGAACCCTCCCTCCAACTGCCGCCTCCAGCAGGTTCTCTGGAAGGAGGGCCAAGGGACCCCTTCCTCCATCAATCCCCCCGCCCCTGGACCTGCCTGGCCGCCTCCCCCCACGCCCCTGTCCCGGCTAAATCTTCACAGCCCACAACTCCTGGCTGGTGGTTCCTTTTCACCTCCGTCGCGTGGGTCTTTTTGAATAAACATTTTTTTTATTTTTCTCAATAAAAAGCAAACCCTCCCATGGCTTCCTCAGGACCCTCCCAAACCTTCCCATGGCAGGAATGGGAATTCGAACCCGGGTCTTCCAGATACAAGTACAATGCTCTGAACCACTGCACCATACAGGTGTTCTGGGAGCAGGAGAGGAACCAGTCGTGACAGACAGGGTGGTGTAGCGATTGGAGTGTCTGTGTAGGATCGGGGAGACCCAGGTTCGAATCCCCACCCTGCCACAAAAACGTGCCGGGTGACGTTGGGCAGCTCACACAATCTCAGTCTTTCCTACCTCGCAGGGTTGTTCTGAGGATGACATGGAGCAGAGGAGAATCATAGAATCCTAGAGTTGGAAGGGACCACCAGGGTCATCTAGTCCAACCCCCTGCGCAATGCAGGGCATTCACAACTACCTCCCCCTGAAGTGCCCCAAATAAAGGTATTTTACCTGTGGCACTAAAGACTGCCCCTGTGTACATGATTTGATCCCAGCTTGTATTGTTTCAATTGGTACCATTGAACGGCATAGCAGTAAAACTAACTCCTGATCTCCAGTGCGTTGTCCTTTGCTCTGACCTATCTGGAGATTTAGGCACAACACACACACACAGCCAGTGAGACCAGAAGATGGCCAAGATGCCTTCCTCCCTCTCATCCTCTGCCTAAGGTCCCAGAACCAGCATGGCTGACTGTGATGGATGAGGGGCTGACGGGCCAAGCGTGGGCGCAGCCAGAGAGCTCTGAGGGACAGAGGAAGCGTTCAGAGCTGGGTGGAGAGGATGGCGCGGGAGCTGGCGGATGGTGCCAACGTCCAGGAATGACCACCAGAACCACGAGAGCTGACAGAAATGCAGTTGCTTATTGACAGTGCTAAATACATACTCTGTCCACCATCTCTCCGGACACAGACTCATGGAGTCCAACCCTGATCTACCCCATGCCTCCACCAGGCATCAGTGAGCAGTTCAGGCGGAGTCACCCTACCGGTGCCACACATCCCCTTAGCCTCGGGCCAGGGTCCCCAGGCCTCCGAGGGGCTTTGCAGGCCAGGACACCAGCCCAGGGGGACAGTGAGATCCCCTCCATCGAACTCGGCCTGCCACAGCGAATAGGGCAGCCTTGCCTGTTCCCACAGAGGAGACGAGGAAGAAGCCAGGCCAATGTGGTCCTCTGTGAACCTGAGGGGGCTTCTGTGAAAGCCACAGCCCTTGACCCACTGAGGGCCCATCCTCAGGCCCCCAAGGGGCAGGAGTCTCTGAGGGAGAGCTGTGGAGGATCCCAGCCCCTGAGGTGGAGGGGGAGTAGGCAGGGAGAGAGCGGGAAGAGGGATGGGGGACATGGCCCCAAACTCTCCCTGAGGGGAATGAGGAGAGAGAGGAGCCCAGACTCCCTTCGCTCCCGTGAGCTGGGCTGGGGACCGAGGCTGAGGAGAGGCTGAAGAACAGCTCTGAGGGACAGAAGGAAGCTTGAAAACCTCTCAGCCCTTTCTCTGAAGGACTCTGGCCTAGATGAATCTGACTCAGTTTCCCCCCCCCCAAATCCTGCCTTTTCCTTGAAAACCCATCCCTGTGAGTTCTGTTCAATAAACTTCCCTGTTTTGTCTCTGTGAGTTAAAAAGCCTCCTATTTCTCTCTGAGGGAAATACCGGTGTGGTGGGACTGGAGGAGAAGGACCAGTATCTCCTCACAAATCCACTCAGGCCAGCGCTTTTCCCTCAGCATATATGGCCGGGCTGAGTGAGCGGGATGTTGAAGTGGTGGAAAGGGGGGTGCGTCGTTATACAACCAGCATGGCTGACAGATGGCCATCTAACCTCTTCTGAAAAACCTCCAGGGAAGGGGAGCGTACCAAATACGTCGTGACCAAACAGACAAAGAGCTCAAGAAGAGTTCACTACTTTGCAGCTGCTCGCAGGGCAGCCAATCTACCAAGGGGGAACTGGACACCCAAACACCAAGAAAGGTGACATGTCGATCCCTTGAGGTCAGGGGTGGGGAACCTTTTTTCTGCCAAGGGCCATTTGGATATTGATAACATCATTCGCGGGCCGCGCATTCTGGCCCTGCCCCCTTGAACCCCCTCCATTGGCGCCACTTCCGCCCCCAGCTCTCTTGTAGTGCAGAGGAAATAGGTTTCTCCGCGGCCCAGGAGGGAAAGGGTTCACATAGTTTCTTGGGCGGTCCTAGCAGCTTTCAGGCCGTTTCAGGCCGAGCTCTGTTTAGAAGGATGCCTTATAGAATTATATCATTTAAAAGTATTTTCTTGCATACACACACATGAATGCCAAAGCAGCCTGTTGAATATCTGCACAGCCCATCAGATCTCTACTGGCCAATTAAATGCTCTGATGGACACCCCTCCCCCACTTGGCCTCGCCCACTTTCTAAAAAACACTTGGTGGGCGCCAGAAAAGGTGTTAGCAGGCACCCTGGTACCCACAGGCGCCACATTGAAGACCCCTGCTGTAGAGTACACACAAACCAAAACTGAGCAGATTGTTAGCAGATTGCAGAATTCCCTTTTTCTCAGTGCGGAATTGTGAGCACCAGTTTGCGTCTGCGTTCAAAGCCCCCTATCTCAACCTCCCAGCAGCCACGCAGGACCAAAAAATTGCATCCCCCAGGCACCAAAAAAACCATCCCGTCATTACCTGGTCAGATGTCTTCCTCTCTTCTTCTTCGGCGCTCTTCCTCTTTCCTCTGAAAGCACAGCAAGTTTCCATGGTCAGAAAATTAATTTAAAAAAAAAATAAACATAAAACCAGAATATAAACACAAAATATAGAAGAAAAGAAAAGTGTTATCATGACTGCAGAATAAAAAGAAAGGATATAACAGCCAGTATTATTATGAGTAATATGCACTGAAAAGAGAAATCGTAACAATTATCAGTGTTGCATAAGAGCCCCTGAGGTGGAGGGGGAGTAGGCAGGGAGAGAGCGGGAAGAGGGATGGGGGACATGGCCCCAAACTCTCCCTGAGGAGAATGAAGAAAACCTGTGAAGAAAACCTCTCAGCTCTTTCTCTGAAGGAATCTGGCCTAGATGAATCTGACTCAGTTTTCCCCCCCAAATCCTGCCTTTTCCTTGAAAACCCATCTCTGTGACTTCTGTTCAATGAACTTCCCTGTTTTGTCTCTCTGAGTTAAAAAGCCTCCTATTTCTCTCTGAGGTAAATACTGGTGTGGTGGGACTGGAGGAGAAGGACCATTATCTCCTCCCAAATCCACTCAGGCCAGCGCTTTTCCCTCAGCATATACAGGCGGGCTGAGTGAGCGGGATGTTGAAGTGGTGGGAAGGGGGGTGCGTCCTTATAAAACCAGCATGGCTGACAGATGGCCATCTAACCTCTTCTGAAAAACCTCTGAATATACTCTGAACCACTGCCCCACACAGGTCTTCTGGGAGCAGGAGAGGAACCAGACGTGGCAGCCAGGGTGGTGTAGCGACTGGAGCGTCAGTGCAGGATCGGGGAGACCCAGGTTCGAATCCCCACCCTGCCACAATATCTTACCGGGTGACCTTGGTCCGCTCACGCAATCTCAGCCTGTCCTACCTCGCAGGGTTGTTCTGAGGATGACATGGAGGAGAGGAGAATGCTGTAAGCTGCCTCGGAGGCCCGCTGGAGCAAAAGGTGGGGCGTAAATAAAGTAACGGGACCAAGGACCGGGGCTCCACGCCTCCAGCCTGGCATCTCCTGCCCCCACGCCACTCCCCAGGGGGAAGACCTCTGCCCCAGTCCCCCGCCCCCCCAAAGCTCTGCCCCCCCTGCCCAGGGGCTCAGGAGGAAGACGAGCTGCGCCCCAAAGTGCTCAAAGGCGCTTCGAACTGGACCCGTTGCCGTTGCAATAGATTTATATAAGATACGCTTCGTTTGTACCTCACCTGTCTCCTCTTTGTTCTCCTCTCCTCCATTGCAACCTCACGACAACCCTGTGAGGTTGACCAGGTCGAGTGTGTGTGTGAGAGAGACAGGCCCCAAGTCACCCAGCGAGCTTCCATGGCAGAGCAGGGATTCAAGCCTGGATTCGAACAAGGACCCTGCGGCAGCCATTTTGGGAAATTTTGGAGCCTGAGGAGGGCAGTGTTGGGGAAGGGGCTTCAATGGGGCGTAATGCCACAGAGTCCGCAGTCCAGAGCAGCCCTTTTCTGGAGCTCCGTTGGAAGAGCAGGAGATCTCCAGCCACCCCCTGGAGCTTAGGACAGGAGCGAAAGAAACCTATCTGGTGCAAAATCTATTTTACATGCTACAGTGTCTAATAGTTGATCTTGCAGCCGGGACGGCACAGATGCATACAGTTAACTTTGGAGGCTGGCATCCCTGGGAGGCGGGTGGCCACAGCAAGGCCACGTGATACACTGTGTTGCACAGTGGGGATTTGAACCCTAAATCCTAGCTCAACACTAGCGGCCGCAGCACACACGGGATGCGCACTGTGCGCATGTGCGGGGCAGTGGCTGGCCAGAGAGGTTGCAATGCCCCCCCCCCCGGCTTTAGAGCATCATGGATTTGGCATTAAGAGGCATGCCTGGGGCTGGGGCTCCATGTGGAACGGTGTTCATGAGGGCGCACAAGACATATGAGTTAAAGATGGTACCCCGTACAGTCTTAACAGCTGTGGTAGGAGATTTTTAACGTTCTTAAAAATTAACCAGGAAGCCTGTGGCAACTTTTTAACAGACAAAACAAATTGTAAGGAGGGTCCCTTGAAAGTTTTAGAAGGCATGGGACCCCAGGTAGTCTCTGGGTGGGGGGGGTGCGTGGAAGTGCTGTCAAGTCGCAGCCAGCTTAGAATCATACAATCGTAGAGTTGGAAGGGACCACGGGGGTCCAACCCCCTGCCCAATGCAGGAAATTCACAACTACCTCCCTGCTCCACACCCCTAGTGACCAGAAGATGGCCAAGATGCCCTCCCTTTCATCATCTGTCTAAGGTCACAGAATCAGCATTGCTGACAGATGGCCATCTAACCTCTTCTTAAAAACCTCCAGGGAAGGAGAGCTTACCACCTCCTGAGGAAGCCTGCTCCACTGAGGAACCGCTCTAACATCTGGCAACCCCGTGTGGTTTTCAAAGCAAGAGCTACTCAGAGGTGGTTTGCCATTGCCTTTCTCTGCGTGGCAACCCTGGACTTCCTTGGGGGTCTCCCATCCAGGTCGTCACCAGGGACGGCCCTGCTCAGCTCCCGAGCTCTGCTGAGATCAGCTAGCCTGGGCCATCCAGTTCAGGGTCATCTTTGTTTCTGCAAAATGACTGTACGCCTCCAGACCTGATATGCTTTGCCTTCTAGCGGATGTGAATGGCGATTCCCTGGACTCACCCCCTTCAAGTCCGAGGTCACCTTGACAGGCCTGAGAGCTTTCTCAGAAAGGTTCTTGAAGCAGAGGCCGGCTTTGTGCTGATGCCTTGGATCAGACCCTTGGCGTTTCTGTGCTCAGCCAGGATGTCCACTCTCTTGGCAGGAGGGATCGACTCGGGAACGGCCAGGATGTCTCTCGTCACCAGAGCCCTCGTTGATCTCAACCCATTCTGTAAGCATGGCTTTCTATATACCGAAAGGTCAGGTCTATAGATGTGACAAACACCCCATTCTTCCATTGACCAGCAGTCCAATCTGACGTGTCTTTCTTGGAACCCCTCTTGGCGTGTACAGAAAGTCCCAGTTATTCATTTTTTTTTTAAATCAGGAAAGGGATTTCTACATTTCACATTCTCACCCAAGGCTGGAGGCAGTTTAAATTGTTTATAACCGTAGTTGCTTGAATCAGTGAGGTGGTCAGAAAAAGAAACATATAGCGACCTAGAGCTGGAAGGGACTTAAGGGGTCACCCAGTCCAACCCCCTGCACAATGCAGGAAATTCACAACTACCTCCCCCCCACAAAAAAAACCCAGTGACCCCTGCTCTATGCCCAGAGGAAGGCAAAAACCCTCCAGGATCCCTGCCCAATCTGGCCTGGAGGAAAATTCCTTCCTAACCCCAAAGTGGTGATCCTCATGAAGAATAGTCACACATAGTATTTTTTTAGCAAATCTTTTCTGTCTTCCCTGCAACTCAAAACAGCTCAAGAAAGTATTTTATTAATTTCAATAATGTGTGTGTGTTTTAAACGGAATCTGAATCGATTACATCTTAAGACTTCCCCCCGCTGTTTGCGGGGTATACCAGGAGAGGCGGTCCCACAAGTAGAATGATCCCAGGCCGCTTAGGGCTTTAAACCTGAAACCTGATCCGGTGCTCAATCTGGAGCCAGTGCAGCTAGCGGAGCGCTGGTTGGGTATGTGCTCTCCAAGGGGTCCCTGGGAGGACCTGCACCACTGCGTTCCAGACCAGTTGACGTTTTCGGAGCAGTCTTAAGTAGGGTCGCCAATTGCCACCCTGCCTCACACACTTTCACCCACTCGGTTGACCACCGACCCAGAGCACCCTTTCTTGTAGAAAACCCCATCCCATCCTCTAGGTCAGGGCTTCTTAAACCTTTCCCACTAGCGACTTCTTTTCACCTGAGAATTTTTTACACAGCCCTGGGTATATAGGGATATAAAATAGGTGTACAAATCAAACATTTACTGATAATAAACCATGAAAAAACCTTTTACTGTGGCCTCATTGACTGGAGCCATGTTACTGAAGAAGGTCTATGCCAGGCCTTAACCACTGTGATTTCTAGCCCCAGGTGAGTCAGCCAGCAGGTAGCCTTATTCATAAATCACAGAGTTGGAAGGGGCCACCAGGGTCATCAAGTCCAACCCCTTGCACAATGCAGGAAATTCACAACTACCTCCCCCCCGCCACACCCCTACTCCATGCTCAGAAGATGGTCAAGATGCCCTCCCTCTCATCATCTGCCTAAGTTCATAGAATCAGCATTGCTGACAGATGGCCATCTAGCCTCTGCATAAAAACCTCCAGGGAAGGAGCGCTCACCACCTCCCGAGGAAGCCTGTTCCACTGAGGAACCGCTCTAAGTGTTAGAAAATCCTTCCTAATGTCTAGATGGAAACTCTTTGGGTCTAATTTCAACCTGTGGGTTCTGGTCCGACCTTGTGGGGCAACAGAAAACAACTCGGCACCCTCCTCTATGTGACAGCCCTGTGTAACCTGGGAGAAGGGTAAATGTTTATATACCGCCTGTAAGCATAAAGGTAGAGCTAGAGGAAAATTGGCGGCTTTTGGAACACTATGTAAGAGAATTAATTTTTGACCACTCACAGGCCTCATTCATGCTGGTAGGTGATTTAAATGCACGCTTAGGTCCTAATCACCAAATACAAGATGACCTTCAGTGCTTCTGATGAGGGTCAAGAAGACCCACACCACCCCAGGGTCTTTAAAGATCAGTAAGCACATTTCACTGGGGCTTGCTTCTTTAAATTTGCTTATAGATTGGGGTTATATATTTTGAAAGGCTCAAAGGTCACTGCACTTAGATTCCCATTCAAAGGATAGGAATTCTAAGGGTCTCCATCCTCTTCCAGGGAATAGAGCAGTCTCACAAGAAGACTGTGAATATTATATGTTGAAATATCCAGATCTTGATACCTTAGAGAACTTCTGTCCACGCAGGGATCAGAGTCTCAATGTTTTACATCTCAGGCCTCTGAGATGGAGAGATGCTATGTCTGTGCAGCTGCAGTCTGCCCAGCAATAACACTCTGAAGTACTGGCTATCCTGTCTTATATACTCTTCAGATCTATGTTATCAACACATCTGCAGTATGTGTTGTTGCCCCTTCTACATCTGATAATGTAGATAATCTGATTATTCTTCATGCATCAGCATTTCTAAGGTGTGCTGTGCACCCCTCACCCTCTGAGTCAGCATATTTTGAGGGAAATTGTATTGCACATTGAGGTGTGAGTTGCAACCACACCATTGTCCTATGTAACCATGTCTGATGCTTGCCTCTTATCTCTATTAGAAAAGTTTTTCCAATACTACTCTGGGAATTTCCCTACTTGGTGTACATTTCCCTCTTGAGCAGGTGTACTTTTTTATCTATTCCTCTGGCAATATTCCCAGAGTACTGTGGAAGCTTTTCTTCCATCAAGACAGGAAGACCTTAACACTAATACAATTCTGTATTCTCCTAAGGCAAGTTTCTTCTCAACACATGTTATACTTAATCTTTTAAGGTTTCTTATAGGGTTCTAAGGGATTTTTATAGATTTTCAAAGGCAAAACTATCAAAGGCCGTCACACAGCGCACCCGCCCAATAGCCATGGGAGTGGGGGACCATTGGGAGCAACTTCATTTTACTATTGCTCTAGGCATTCGATACCCCATTGTGCTGGTGGCCAACTGGTTGCATGGACACAGTCCTACCATAGATCGCACCGCCAGAACCATTGCATTCACTCAACCCCAGTGCGAACGCCATCGCAGAGAGGTGGCGGTCAAAGCAAGTGCATTGACAATGGGGGTGACGTGCCCTTCCACCTCCCAGTTGCCTAGAGAATATGCAGCCTTTGCAGACGTGTCAGATGAGAGGGAGAGTGATGTCTTTCCCCCCATTGCAAGACGGATTGTGCCATTGAACTGGTGGGGGAGGGCAAACTGCCAAAGGCAAAGACTGACCCAATGAGTCTGAAAGAGAAGTCAGTACTCCGGGACTTTCTGGACAAGAATTTGGCCTGTGGTTTCATTCGGCCCTCCATAGCTCCTTGTTCCGCGCCAGCCTTTTTGGTGCAGAAAAAGACGGGTCACCTGCGCTTACGCAGAGATTTCCGTAGACGTAATGCGGCCACCCAAACTAATGCCTACCCCATCCCTCTAATTCCAGATTTGCTCTAATTCCACTGACCTCCCTCACAGGGCTATTGTGAGCAAAGCAGAGGCAAGGGAAACCCAGCTGCTTCCTCCCCCCCACTGACCTCCCTCACAGGACTATTGTGAGCATAAAAGAGGCAAAAGAAACCCAGCTGCTTCCCCCACCGACCTCCCTCACAGGGCTATTGTGAGCATAACAGAGGCAATGGAAATCTGGCTGCTTCGCCCCCCCCCCCCCCCCGCAGACCTCCCTCACAGGGCTATTGTGAGCATAACAGAGGAAAGAGAAACCCGGCTGCTTCCCCCCCTGACCTCCTTCACAGGGCTATTGTGAGCAAAACAGAGGCAAGGGAAACCCGGCTGCTTCCCCCCCACCCCACTGACCTCCCTCACAGGGCTATTGTGAGCATAACAGAGGCAAGGGAAACCCAGCCACACAGCTCACCATTCCAGTAGGGGAGGCAAATTCACCGGCTTGGAGCTCGTGGTGAATTCTGTGGATAGACGTCCCTCTGGGAGACTCGACCCTACCAATTCCTCCCCATCCTCTTCCCCAAGTGCTTCCCTGGTAAGAATACTACTTGAGACGCAAGGCTGAAGGTTCCCACGGAGGCTGGATCCAGGCGTGATGGAGGGGGTGGGCGTGGCTGCCTTTATCCATAGGTTCACCCTTTGGGATTAAACTCTTCCCTGGACCTTACCTGGTTTTTATAATTTGGAATAGATCATGAGTTATTGCTGTATCTGAAATAAAAGATACCAAACATTAGCTGTATTGCACAAGAACACTAGGATTGTATAAATTATGAGGAGCCCTTTATAGTAAGAGTGATCAGTTTTTCAGAATACTTACCTGATATTGACAAACTGAATGTAGGCACTTGATGCTTACTCTGTGATCCTCTGTGATCCTTCTAATAAGGTATAGGCTTGTTAGTGGTCATAGGTCTTCTCTAGACCTTACCTGTTTTATAATTGGGTATAGATTATGGGTAATTGCTGTGTCTGAGAAAAAACATACCAAACATTAACTGTATTGCATCAAAACACTAGGACTGTATAAATGTTTAGGAGCCTTATATCGTAAGAGTGATCAGTTTTTCAGAATACTTACCTGATATTGAAAAAACTGAATGTAAGCACCTGGTACTTACTCTGTGATCCTTCTAATAAGGTATATGCTTATTATATAGCAGTTATAGGTGCCTACAAGGCTGACAGATTTGGATGTGTGAACCACAAAATGGTGGTCGGGTAAGATTAATAAGGAATTATAATATGAAATTAAATTTTAACGTTTAGAAATATTTTCATAACTGTGATGTTGTATAATTGTAATGTGTTTTAGATATAGAAATTATTAATCTGATGAAGCAATCACCAGCGAAACAAAGCTTCAACCGGTGGCTTGTCCTATGGTGGACATAACGTCTGGCTGTGATTTTTACCACGGTGCTTGCTGCACACGGACAACGATACAGCCTCGAGAAAGAGAGAAAGAGACATTATTGGTCAGCCGCCATCAGCTGACTACGGAGGAGCCCAGTGCTTATACAACACAGAGGATCGCAGCAAGTGAATGTGCTGCTGTAGAGACTTATGTGACTCTGATGAACAGTAATTCGATCCTGTCTCTTTATAGTTATTGGATAAGCTTGTGTTAGTTGTAGTATTACAAGGTTTCTTTGTTTATAATGATGATTCTGTGAACTGGAAGAACTTGTCTATGTGAGCATAAGAAAAATATTTATAAAAACAACAAAAGGAATTTTTGTGGCTGCGTGTTGAAATACTGTGTGAGAACAGGAGATTTAGCCAGCTATTATATGCAATACGCCCTTGCTTAACAGTTAAACCTCCAGATACTAGCTGGAGATCTCCTGCTACTACAACCGATCTCCAGCCGATAGAATCAGTTCACCTGGAGAAAATGGCCTCTTTAGCCATTGGTCTCTATGGCATTGAAGTCCCTCCCCTCTCTAAACCCCGCCCTCCTCAGGCTCCTCCCCCAAAATCTCCAGGTATTTCCCAACCTGGAGCTGGCAGCCCTACCTCCCCAGAAAACTTTTGCACCTTTCCAGAATCTTTCGCTAAAGATGTCCTCAGAATCGCCAACGTTAAGCTTCAGGGAAATGGAGGAAATGCAAACCGGGAAAAGCTGTGTGGTCAACTGAGGAGGGCCTGGTGCTGAAGGAAGGGTCGCTGGAGGGCAGTTTTCTTATGAAAAATATTGCCCCCCTCCCCGGATAGCAGCAGAGCTTCTTGGATCAGGGGAAAGAGCTTTTGGGAAGTCCAGAAGCGGAGGCCGTTTTGTTTCGGAGGTGGGGAATCCAGTGCAAAAACCAGTCTGTACACATCCGAGGACAGCTTGGAGGGGAAAACAGGACCGGGACCGACTTTATGGTTGTGCAAGAGGAGGTGACCTGCCTCCGACCACTGAAGACCCTTCAAGGCCAACAAACTGCCGTCTCTTTTACTGTACTTTTACTGTGACATTTATTGTCACAGATATGACATGACGGTCTGCAGTAGAAAAGCAGACCAGGAGAACACGGCTACCCTCCGAAAATATCTAACATGATAGAACCGATTTATAACAATATTTTTACCACCCGTTTTAGATTTCCCCCCTTTGGCCCGCCCAATCTCTCTAGCTTTTCCACTATGCCAGTGGCATTTCTCTGTGTGCCCCCACAAGCCTCCCAACCTGTAGAAAGGGAGAGAATATCTTCCATACCATTTACTCAGCCATGACTCAGGACTCTGAGCTATAGATATAATAATACTAGGATTGTGCTATAGTGACAGTACTGCATTATAATGATGCAGAACAGTAGTAACGGTAGATGGTATTGTTGATCGTTCAATAAATGATCTAGCTTTTCCTGGCATCAGATGGGATGCTAGCCCAAGCGCCGGTTGACCCACCGTCCAACCTGGGCTGGGCTCCCAACTAACAAGGCAGGCATCCCAATGGTGTTCTAGATTTGTTCTCTGCTCAAGAATCCATCCCTTTCCATGTTGCTTTGGTAACCCACAAAACGGGAGGAAAACAGATCTCAACGCCTAATGCTTGAATGGGAGCGAACTGGGGTTAAGAATGGCCTCCTGTTGGTGGCAACTCAGGAATCAGAGAGCCACGTTTCCCATCCGCCACAAGAGCCACGTGACGATGGCATGCCGTGTGCCAGCCCAGACACATGCATCTACCGAAACAGAACGATGAATCGGAGGTATATAATAATGGGAACGTTTTCCGTTCCCGAAGTTCCTCTGAGCATGCAGGGTGGTTTCTCCTCCAGGGACCTTTGTGTCTCCGGAGGGAAGAGAAGGGCTCTCTGTAGGGCTGCCAACTCCAGATGGGGAAATCCCTGGAGATTTTGGGGGTGGAGCCTGGGGAGGGCAGGGTTTGGGGAGGAGAGGGACCTCAGTGGGGTGCCATGCCATAGACCACCCCCTCCACAGCAGCTGTTTTCTCCAGCGGAGCTGATCTCGGAGGCCTGGAGATCCATTGCAATTCTGGGAGATTCCCAGGGGAAGGTTGCCTGCCTCCCGGTGGGAGAATGAACTCAGCCCCTTCGGGACCCCATTGGGCAGAAAGACCCATGAATTCAATCCATGAATTCAATACATACAAACAAATGAAAGCTGGGGACATCATGAACAGAGACAAAGACAACCTGGTTCCCGTGACATACCATTTATTCGGTCAGCTGCCAGAAGACATGGAAATGGTCGGAGCTGAAAGGACCTTGGAAAAGAACTCGGTGGAGGAGGAACGTCGATGGCCATGCTTCAGTGGAACCTCCATTCTCAGAGGCAGTTTGCTGCTGATGCCGGCGGCTGGGAGGCCTCTGTGAGGAAGGTCTGTGGCTTCTTCTTGCCCGGCTTTCCCCGGCTTTTCCGGAGGCGACCGGATGGGCCTGGGTCTTGTGCCTCAGGGCAGTTTTTCCTATGGTGAGGATTGGATTTGGGGATGATGACCGGGAAGAGCCTTTGTGCTCCTTTTGCTCCCCACCCTTTCCTCTCTCCCCCTCTCTGTTTCCATTCTGGACTCACAGATAGGGCTGCCAGATCCAGGGTGGGAAACTCCTGGAGCTTTGGGGATGGAGACTGGGGAGGACTGGGACCTCTCTGGAGTACAGGGCCATAGATCTGGTTGCCAGGTGCCGCTTTGCCACCGGTGGAAGGTTTTGGGGGAGGAGCCTGAGGAGGGCGGGGTTTGAGGAGGGGAGGGACTTCAATGCCATAGAGTCCAATGGCCAAAGCGGCCATTTTCTCCAGGGGAACTGATCTCTATTGGCTGGAGATCAGTTGTAATAGCAGGAGATCTCCAGCTAGTACCTGGAGGTTGGCAACCCTAGCCATAGAGTCCACCCCCTCCAAAGCATCCATTTTCTCCAGGGGAACTGACCTCTTTAGTCTGGAGAATCGCTTTAATTCCGGGGGATGCCAGCCTCCAGGTCCCACCTGGAGCCTGGCATCCCTACCCTCAGGAAAAGGACCGTGTGTGTCTCACATCTCTCTGCCATTTCCCTGAAAGGTTTGCTAACTGCAGATTGGGAAATTCCTGGAGATTTGGGGGTGGGACCTGAGGAGGGTGGGGTTCGGGGAGGGAAGGGAAGGGATCCCAGGGGTATATGCCCAGAGGGCCCTATTGCAGACTTCAAATCAATGCATGGAGGTTGGGAGTGGCACAGATCCCACCGGGACCAAGAACTTGAAACAGTGTTGTAGTTGTTGTTGTAGTTTGTACAAAATGTGTCACTTTAAACAGTTTTGAAAATGGCTCCCTCTTGCGGCCACACCTTGAAATAATCTCAGAGGTGGGCTTGGGACCTGCCTTCTTGACCCCGGTCTTCTGTGCCCCGGACTCTCTGTGGAGCATGTCAAAAATCTGGTGACGACTCATGGAAAGCAGTGTCACAAAACCAGATCCCCGGAAGCTGTAATTTGTGAGAGCTACCAAATTTCTTCTTCTTCTATTTTTTAAGGAATACCTAACCCTTACATGGAATTACAATTCAGAAAGTCCTTCTCACAGGGCTGTGACTGAATTGAGATTCGGTGCAAATGTCTAGGATGCGGACTCGAACCAAGCCGTGACCGGTATGGGCCAGGCTAGCCCGATCTTGCCAGATCTCAGAAGCCAAGCAGGACTGGCCCTGGTTAGGGATGCCAGGTCCCTCTTTGCCACCGGCAGGAGGTTTTTGGGGCGGAGCCTGAGGAGGGTGGGGTTTGGGGAGGGATTTCAACGCCATAGTGTCCAATGGCCAAAGCTGCCATTTTCTCCAGGGGAACTGATCTCTATCGGAGGGAGATCAGCTGTAATAGCAGGAGATCTCCAGATAGTACCTGGAGGCTGGCAACTCTAGCCCTGGTGGGAACTTGGACGGGAGACCACCAAGGAGTTCCAGGGTTGCTACGCAGAGGTAGGCGACGGCAAAGCACCTTTGCCGTGAAAACACTTCACAGGGTCGCCGAAAGTGAGCTGGGACTTAATGGCACTTTCTTCCCAGGATAGAACAATAGAACCATCCGATGTGGAAAATGCCCACTGACCCTTAAGGACAGCACCGTTTTTCTTAGACCTCACGTAGAGTACTGTGCTCAGTTTGGGGCACCACAATTTAAGAAGGATGTAGACAAGCTGGAACGTGACCACAGGAGGGCCACAAAATGGTGGGGGGTCTGGAGAAGAAATCATAGAATCATAGAGTTGGAAGGGACCACCAGGGTCATCTAGTCCAACCCCCTGCACAATGCAGGACATTCACAACTACTTCCCCCCCCCCACACACCCCCAGATGATGGCCAAGATGCCCTTCCTCTCATCATCTGCCTAAAGTCACAGAATCAGCATTGCTGACAAATGGCCATCTAACCTCTTCTTAAAAACCTCCAGGGAAGGCGAGCTTACCACCTCCCAAGGAAGCCTGTTCCACTGAGGAACCGCTCTAACTGTTAGAAAATTCTTCCTAATGTCAAGACAGAAAATGTTCTGATTTATCAGTTCTTGTAGGTTATCCGGGCTGTGTGACTGTGTTGGTATTTTCTTTCCTGATGTTTCGCCAGCAGCTGTGGCAGGCATCTTCAGAGGAGTAACGCTGAAGGAGTAACTCCTCTGAAGTGTTACTCCTCTGAAGATGCCTGCCACCGCTGCTGGCGAAACGTCAGGAAAGAAAATACCAAGACCACGGTCACATAGCCCGGATAACCTACAAGAACTGATGAACTCTGACCGTGAAAGCCTTCGACAATATTTTGTTCTGATCTAATTTCAGCCCATTGGTTCTGGTCCGACCTCCTGGGGCAACAGAAAACAACTCGGTACCATCCTCTCTATGACAGCCTTTCAAGGACTTGAAGATGGTCATCATATCCCCTCTCAGTCTTCTCCTCTTCAGGCTAAACATACCCAGCTCCTTCAACCTTTCCTCACAGGACTTGGTCTCTAGACCCCTCGCCAACTTTGTTGCCCTCCTCTGGACACGTCCCAACTTGTCTACATCTACATCTAAATCTAAAAAGGATGGTGCCAAGTTGTTTTCTGTTGCCCCAGAAGGTCGGACCAGAACCAAAGGGTTGAAATTAAATCAAAAGAGTTTCCGTCAAGACATTAGGAAGAACTTTCTAACTGTTAGAGCGGTTTCTCAGTGGAACAGGCTTCCTTGGGAGGTGGTGAGCTCTACTTCCCTGGAGGTTTTGAAGCAGAGGCTAGATGGCCATCTGTAAGCAATGCTGATTCTGTGACCTTAGGCAGTTCATGCGAGGGAGGGCATCTTGGCCCACTTCTGGCCATGGAGTAGGGGTCACTGGCCGGGCAGGTACATCACTGTTCTGTCAGCAGCCCTTCCGAGCAGATGCTGACCTCCGCCTGGCCAAGAGAGAGGGTGTCTGCCAGGATGGAGCGTCCAGCAAGAGCTCTTCTCTGCTTCTTCCCCAGAGCGGTCTGGGTTCTAAAGGGGGAAGGGTCTGCCTGTTGGGGAGGGGATGCAACGGTTGAAATGCAGGAATGAGGAGGCTAGAAATCTTGGTGCATAAAGTGAAACATTTATTTTGGCAGGTTCTCATTTCAAACATTGTCCCCAAACATACCCCAACAAAACATGCACAGAGATGTATATTGGAGGAGCCATTTGCACAGAAGAGGGCAATCGTATGCACACAGAAAAAAAACCCATTCCCTTTTCCTTTACAAGATGCCAGACAGATAATGAATTAATTAATAGATACCTCCCTCCCTCCCTAGAGACCTGGCAACCCTGGCTTTCCTTCCTAGACTCCCTTCTTTTATTTCCCTTCCCTCCCTCCCTCCCTCCCTGGAGACCTGGCAACCCTGGATTTCCTTCCAAACCCTCCCTCCCTCCCTCCCTCCCTGGAGTTTTTTTTTTTTTTTTTGCTTTTATGATTTTTTTTTTTACTGGGATAATTTTCTATTAACAACAAATAACTTAATGAACTAATAGAGTCTAAAAGAGGTTTTTTTTTTGGCTTTTATGATTTTTTTTTTAAACTGGGATAATTTACAAAATATTTACAGATCCCCCATACTTTCCTGCTCATGGATCTTCTGAGCGCTGCCTCCCCAATCCTCGCTCTGATGGTTTACCTGTCCCTGGGCAGAGAGTGGCTTCAGACATCTAGAGGTGAGAAAGATGGAGAGGGATCTGTAGCTGGATTTGAATTACAACCTCTCCACCGAGCAGCTAATCTCCGCTCCCCGAGCATCACTGGAGACGCCTTGAGGAGATGTCGTGGAGCACGCGTGGGCGTTCCACTGCCGGTGAGCATGTGAAGAAAGCAATGTGGAGAATCATTGCCACGTGGAAGCATCTCAGCCTGTTGCACTCAGCGATGTGCGCTGCGATCCAGAGAACAGGGCTGCTTTGACAGCAAGGGTTCCCCACCTTTCAGCCACCCAACTGGGGTGGGTTTTTTCACGTTTCCACATGACGTGGTCCTCTGGGAATAGACCTTTCACAACCCGTTCCTCCCTCCAAAACAACAACGAGAACCCCAACAAAGATTGTTTCCTGAACATCCCTGTTCAAGTGTGGATGGCTGCACGGGGGGCCCATCCCCTGCAGAAGAGAATGGCCAGTGCTGGAAACAGCAGGGAGGGGCTCCCGGGAGGAGGACTTTTGGAAAGGGGGTCAAGGGAGGTCTTCATCCCTATCTCAAGTTGGTTTTATTTTTTGTTTTCTTCAAGAACAGAAGAGAATCACCCTCGGCTCAGCCTGCCTTCCAGGAAGGGAGGGTGGGGTCATTGGAGGTGTCCACAAATACCCAGAGGTCTTTTCAAAAGTTGAGCTTGAAGGATGCTTTGTTACTCCAGTGTTATAACAGGGTGGGCGGAGAATCTGAATGGTCACACAGCGCTGGTGTGTGTGTGTGTGTGTGTGTGTGTGGCCTCTATGTGAAAAGGAGAGAAATAGTGGAGAGAAAAAGGATTGCCCTGGGCTACCTGAAATCTCTGTCCAAGGGCAGAGAATTGGATCTAGCAGCTGAAGTTCTAATTTTGCAAGGACAAGAACCCATTTGTCACGGCGATCAGCTACCAGCATTAGAACTGGGGGGGGGGGTAAGTCCCTCAACCCTGCTTTTTGTGAGGGGAAGGAGTCTGTAGGTTTCAGAAGCAGATCTCAACCTCAAGTCACCCCGGGGGTGGGGAGTGTCCCTTTCCTCCTCCTTACTTTTCAAGGCACCCCCAGTCTTCTGGCTCCCTCCATGACTTTTCCTTTCTCATTTCCCCAGCTTTCCTGTCTCTTTCTTCTGTCCTTTATTTTCCCTTCCTCCCAGCCTGCCTGTCTCTACCCCTTTTCAGATGCTACAGTCAAGGAGTGCCACGCGGAGCTCTTCCTGATACGCTCAGTCCCCATGTTGTCTGAAAGGGGAAGGCACAGATTTTCAGGTTCGGCACATGCAACCCAGAACCCTGAAAAACCACGTCGAGAGGTCTTTTGTATGCGCCAAATCCATGCAGTGGCCTTTTCAGGCATCATTTCAGCCATCTGCCTCTCGGGAGGATCGAGGGCAGTGCTTCATCTCAGCCATGGAAGGTGGGGGGCTGGAAGGCGGGGAGAGGTGCAGCCTGTCGGAAGTGAAGGACTTTGCG
Source organism: Euleptes europaea (assembly GCF_029931775.1). Classification (NCBI taxonomy): domain Eukaryota; kingdom Metazoa; phylum Chordata; class Lepidosauria; order Squamata; family Sphaerodactylidae; genus Euleptes; species Euleptes europaea. The sequence continues at coordinate 17,992,167 of NC_079332.1, forward strand.
CTCTCTCTTAACCTCAGACTCCAGAGGGGGACAAGACTAGTGAGTCAGAGAGATAGAGGGGACAAGACGCTGGGGCATCCTTTTCTCTACTGCCCTTTGATATGGAGATGGCTACTCTTCGGGAAACTTCCTTCCTTCCTTCCTGTTTCTTTCCCCACCTCCTCACACTCACTGGCACCTCTTCTCCATCTTGCCACCATGAGGGAAGGACGCATGTCCTGGATCTCCCTCCATCCCAGTTAGTTAGAATAGATAGGCAACTATACTTTATCCTACCCAGAAATGGATTTCCTACAATGAGTGAAGTATATTAGTTAAGTAGACAGAAGGCTCCTAGCAATTTTGTTCCTGGCACGCACACAGGTTTGGATGGGCTTCTCTGCGCACAACAGCCTTTGTGCACTCTGCTAATTTAACAGGGATTTGGGATTCACAAAGCCCTCACAATCCAACACAGCCTCCGCTCTGGGTACCCCCCAGGCCCCAGCCAAGGCTTACCTTCTGCAGGTGAGCAGCAGCCCCTCAACCTCCGCCTCAGCCTTTCCCAGAGGCTCCAGCAGGGGGAGACCCCTTCATTCATAGCCTCCAGGACGTCCACAGTATGGAGGGCCAATGTGCCGATGGATGGATCCTTATCCTGCCTCATGTCTCGCAGGGCTAAGAAGGAAGGAAAGGAAGGAAGGGTCAAAAGCCACTCAGCTGAAGAGGACACACCAGGAGGGTCCCATTCATGGGGTGGAAGGGGGCCTGGGGGGGTCTGATCCCTCATGCCAGGCGGGAGCTTTTCTCCGAGCTCACTTCCAGGATTGGGGATGGGAAGAAAGCGGGCAGGGAAGAGGGACGCTGCCGCTCCCTTTGCCCACACGCCTCGCCTGATGCAAAGAGCCCTCCCTTGGAAATACTAACTGGAGAATCGCCTGGCTAAACCAACATGGCCGCTGGCCATGTTATCCCCTTCTCTGAGGAGGGGGAGAAAGCAGGTCTGCGGACCATTGATCTCCTGGCAGGGTGGGCTAGTGGCTAGAGCACCAAGCTCCGACAGGAGCGACTTGGGTGGAGTCTCCGTTCAGCCACGGAGCTGGACGGACAGTCCTTGGCCCAATGTCCTACCTCACAGGGCTACTGTCAGGATACACTACCCTGAGATCTTTCCAGGAAAGAAGGGTCCCAGGGTGACGGATAGACAGACAGGTATCTCCAGATGCTCCAGCCAAAAGAAGAGCCAAACTCACCCTGATAGATGATGGTCATCTTTCTTTTATCCTTGGTCTCCTGCCCTACCAAGCCTACGAAGAGAAAAGGATGTTCTTAAGAGTCGGATGTCAGGGGGAGAGTCCACTTGGTCGTGGTCCTGGGACGCCAGGGCCACATGGCCACACAGAGACTCCCACCTCACTCCCACATCACGGGGATGACAGGGAAGGCTCTTCAAGAAATGCGGGCCACCCTAAGCCTCAGGACATCTCAGCTTGAGGGTGAAGAACCATTCGCGTTTTTCTTCCTTTCCATTTTCAGAGAGAGAAAAGGGAGAGCCAGCTGGAAAAGGAAAGAGCAGACGTACCCAGGATCCTGACCGCCGCCTCTCGGATGTTCGCTTGAGGGCTCCTCAGGTGCTCCAGGATCTGCTGCAGGAAGCGGCACTTCGGGACCTTCCTGAACCGCTTTACCTAGGAGACGAGCCAAAGAAGGACCGGGCCGTTAGCGTGGGTGCGAGGAGACTCTCCTCTCCTTCCTTGGGGAAAGGAACCCGATTCTAACCCAGGACCAAACACTCTTTTGATGACAACTGCGCGCGGGGGTGGTGGTGGTGAACCACCCTTGGATCTGTGCTTGCTGTCCCGCATCAGGATCCACTGGGGATGCGTATCTTTCACCCTCTGCTCAAACAGAGGGCTATGAAATAACTCCAACATCTGGCTCACTCAGATCGATAAGGCCAAAGAAGAAGACTTGGTTTGGGTATGCCGACTTTCTCTACCACTCAAGGGAGAACCAAACTGTCTTACAATCACCTTCCCTTCTCCTCCCCTTAACAGACACCCTGTGAGGGAGGTGGGGCTGAGAGAGTGTGACTAGCCCAAGGTCACCCAGCTGGCTTCACGTGGAGGAGTGGGGAAACCAACCCGGTTCACCAGATTAGCCTCCGTTGCTCATGTGGAGGAGTGGGGGATTGAGCCCGGTTCTACAGATCAGACTCTTCCACTCCAAGCCACCGCTCTTAACCACTACACCACGCTGGCTTTAACACAAAGGTGTGAAATCAACCCTCTCTTGACCAGGCGACCTTCGGGGCTCTGCAAAAAGCCCCTGGCCTCCCCGGCCGGAGGGAGAGGGGTCCAGAAAGGCAGAGCGGGGCGACTTACGATGACAAGCCAGACGGCCCAGGAGTCCCGCTTTGGGATCAGCCAGCGCAGCTTCTCGTGCCCCAGGAGGACAGCCACAGTTCTCAGGGTGTCCCAACAAGCCTGCCGAGGAGGAGGGGGAGGGGAGGGTCAAGCGTCGCACGGCTCCATCTTCCCCCTCCGGACAGACAGAGAGGGGGGCTCCAGGGAGAGCTCTCCACCTGTGGGCCTGCAACGGCCTCTGCCTCCCCCAGGTGTGCCCAGGTGCCTACCTCGATGACGTCGATGTTCTCGTCGTGCAGGTGCAGCAGGAGAGGCACCAGGCTGCTGAGGGCCAGGTCTTTCATGGCCCTTTCTGTAGCTCCTCTTCTCAGCATTGTCCCAAAGGTGTCAAATCCAAAGGCGCGGGCCTGGGGGGACTCCTGTGGGGGAACAAGGCACCCAAACGGGCCTGGCTGTGCTGCTCTGGCGCCCACTTGGCACCTCCTAGCTCCTCCCCCCAGCCAGCAGGGGCCGACCCTGGCAGAGCGGGACTTACTGCGTGAAAGAGGGGGACCAGCTGGCCAGCAGCGGCCACGGCCAGAGAGGGGTCGGTGGTCTGGGCCAAGCAGTGGTGCAGCTGGCCAAAGAGCCTCTGGGCCTTTTGTTCGTCCGGCTCCTGCAAGGTCTTGGCCGCCTCTGGCAGTAGAGGCAGCAGCTTCCACACCTGAGGGAAACAAAACACTTCTTGAAGCTGCCCACCTGGCTCTCTGGAAGGGCCCCACAAGGCCAGCCGGGCGGGTGGGGCAGCCTCCGAAGAAGCTTTGAGTTCTTCACGCTGAACCGTCATTCCAGAAGCCACTGGAAAGCCGGTGGATACCTGCTTCACATTTCTTAAGAGCCCCTTTAACGCAACCTTTTTTTATTTGCTCCTTCCCCGCCTTGAAGCATCCAGTCAAGGAAGCATGAAGAATCGCAGCCGAGGGTTAGCTATGCAAAAGATGATTGCGAATGGCTATGCTAACAAAGGAGAAGCCGAGTGGAGGGGGGGTTGGAATTGGTTTGACTTTCTCCTCTTGCATTGGGACCGTGAATAGGCATTTTAAAGGTCGGATTTAAAAAAGGAGTTTTGAGGGAGCATCAAAATCGACCCTGCATCAATGGCCTTTGGGATTTCTCTCCCTTCCAGTCATTCTCCTTCTCTCTCTCCCTTTTGTCCACCATGAGGGCTGGAGATGCGTTCTGCAATCCCTCTTAGATAGACAGCTAGAAGCCTTTACACTGCCTTTCCTGACCAGCATGCAGTTCTCCTACCATAAAGAGCTTCGATTTCTTTCCTAAAGCAACAAGGCTGAGCGTGAACTTCTTCCTCAAGCAGCCAGACCAGACAATTCTGCTGTGCCCAGACTCAGCTCTGCTTTCAGCCAGCCCTTTTGGAGCCGCTTCGCTTCCAGCAGTCCCTGAGCGGCCAGTTCCCGCTCTCCGCCCCAGGAGAGATGGAGCGTGGAAGAGAAACCGGGACCCCCACATCTGCCCACTACAGCCCGCTTGGAGGGTTCCCCCACTTCTGGCTCTGGGGAAATGAAGGCACAGCCAAGACGGCACACGGGTGAACGGGGAAGGAGGGAGTCAACATCACCACCATTCCTTTATTAGCATAAAAACGTAAGGCAGAAGGGTACAAGAGGAATGGAGATATTAAAAAGTGCCCTTTACAGAATAATTAAAAGACAGTTACACCGAATAGCGCTGTTTGTTGGTCCTGCCATCTCATTAACCGTTTGGCGGGCTTTGAAAACAAACTTTAAAAACTGTGCCACCGTCTCCAATGTATGGGGCAAACGATTGCTCAATCATTAGGAAACGTTAAAAGAATTGGAGACTTTCTGTCTATTACCCAACAAGGGGCTTAAACGTTTGTTACGAGATTCTGTGTAGAAACTACAATAAAATAAGACATGAGCCACCGTTTCAATACAATTGTTGCCACAAGGGCAGAGCCTGTCAGACAGAGGGATTTTCCGAAATCTGCCTTCAAGTAGGGCAGATGGCAAAACATTAAATCTGGCCAGGGAAATGGCTCTACATTGAGAAGGATCACACAGGTGAGATAAGTATGGGGAGGGCTGATAAAAGTCAAGAGGTCCCCCTAAATTTGATGGGGAGCATGTTTTATTAGCAGCCCTATTTCGGTCTTGAAGTCCTATTTCTAAGAGTCTGCATTTTATCCTTTGGAAAGCTTCTGCCTCAGTAAGCATAAGCAAGAAGTCCAACTTAAAGCCGGTAGATTTAATTTTGCTCTCAATATGTTGAAGCCACTTAGCAGCGTGTGACTCGACGGTGGAATGCGCTGCCTCGGAGGGCGGTGGAGTCCCCGTCTTTGGAGATCTTTAAGCAGAGGCTAGATGGCCATCTGTGGGGAGTGCTTTGATTGTGGGATCCTGCATGGCGGGGGGAGAATTGGGGTCACTGGGGATGTGGGGGGGGAGGTAGTTGCAAATGTCCTGCATTGTGCAGGGGGTTGGACTAGATGACCCTAGTGGTTCCTTCCAACTCTGTGATTCCATGAGCATATAATAGATAAGGGAAGAGGAATCTGCCTTAAAGCGGAGGCGTAACTGGAATTTTACAGTCACAGAATCATAGAACCATAGAGTTGGAAGGGACCACCAGGGTCATCTAGTCCAACCCAGTCATGAGCCACGATTTTGTTTCAAGTAGCATTTGGCCAGATTCCAACCACAATGCAGCATATGGGACACAACAGGGCATACCTGTTATTGTTCTGAGGAATGTGGCTTGGGTGCATTCCAGTGGATAACCTGGTGCACTAATCCAGACAGGAATACCATACATTAAATTGCACCTTGACTTTGGCGTTAAAGACCTTAAGGGCAGCAGGAATATATTGATTCCCTCTATTGAAAAATCATCAATGAATAATTGCTAATGAGCTAAGTTCTGCTGATTTAGTTGCAAATTGATCATGGCTTTTCCAAGATGCATTATGATGAAAATAAATGCCTAAATATTTAAAATATTTGACCTGCTCAAGTGAGTTGCCACCAATTATCCATTTAAGTCAGGGGTGTCAAACTCATTTTTAAGGAGGGCCGGAGATGACATCAATGTCACTTGGTCGGGCCAGGCCATGTGTACCAAATCAAATCAATAAATCAATGACATAAAGTGTACTGCCAGGTACTGGAGATACGGCCTTTATAGAAGACACAGGCAAAGGCAGTTAAAGGTATTATATTGTACTTAAAATACAAACAAGCTTACAACAATGACACTCTTACAGTATTTTTCTTTAATTATCATTCTTTGATAACTGACACCTCTTGCTCTGAACCACTGCATCCAAATCTGAAGTCAAAGTCTGTGCTGTAGCAATTTTGACCAGGTACTTCTCTGCAGTGGCACCCAAACTATGGAGACACTACTCAAGGGAAGTTCTCTCTGACACATCATTGCTCAGACACAAAAGAAAAAGCAGTCCTACTCCGTCAAACAACTGGTATCTGAAACATGTCTGGGAGTTGCTCTCTGCTTGGTTTTCAGCTGTTTGGCTCACTGGTTTATCTTTTACTTATTATATATTTTTCTGATTTTTATGAGGACTTTATTTATGCTTGTCCCAGGGGCTCTCATTCCACTCTTGGGACTGTCATTCCAGTCCCAGAACACTTTTGCTTCTCTAAGGGGCTGTCATTCCTGTCCAAAATGCTTCTGCTAATCCCAGGGGCTCTCATTCCACTCTGGGGGCTGTCATTCCAGTCCCAGAACACTTCTGCTACTCTAAGTGGCTGTCATTCCCGTCCAGAAGGCTTCTGCTAGTTCCAGGAGCTCTCATTCCTCTCTTGGGGCTGACATTCCAGTCCCAGAACACTTCTGCTACTCTAAGGGGCTGTCATTCCCGTCCAGAAGGCTTCTGCTAGTTCCAGGAGCTCTCATTCATCTCTTGGGGCTGTCATTCCAGTCCAGAATGCTTCTGCTAGTATACAATGCTTCTGCTAGTCCCACAGGCTCTCATTCCACTCTGGGGGCTGCTATTTCAGTCCCAGAATGTTTCTGCTTGTCCCAGGGGCTCTCATTCCACTCTGGGGGCTGCCATTCTAGTCCCAGAACACTTCTGCTACTCTAAGGGGCTGTCATTCCAGTCGAGAACGCTTCTGCTAGTCCCAGGGGCTCTCATTCCACTCTGGGGGCTGTCATTCCAGTCCCAGAGTAATTGATCTTGGCCTAGATAGCTTAATGGAAAACCCATTCCATATTTTCTTTGCAACTCTTTTGGTGCTGTAATGTGTTTCAGCGGAGCCCATGCAAGTCAAGGTGCAATCCTGGCTCCCATTATCTTCAGTGGGCTGTGCAGCCTCTCCCATTGTTTCTAATGGGCAATCCTGTCCGTCGTTTTAGTACATCCCACCAAAATCTAACAAATTGCCGCCAAAGAAAGAAAAGGGAACATATCAACACTCCAAGTTCAGCCATAAGAAACAGTTGACCACACCAGACCTCGGAAACAGAATGTTAAAACCGTCACTGACCATTAGATTGGTTCTTTCCCATCTTTGAAAATGACGAGCAGGTGAACTGGGAAGTAATGTGTTTGTTGTGTGTCAATGGCACCCACTACTGCTCCTCTATATATTATTGATTTAAGCTAACTATATGAAAAGCAGGATCTACCAGGCAAAAACTACAAATGAAAATCGTGGGCGGGGGAGGCCATGCAAAGAAGAATCGGGGGAAGGCTGTCTCTTTCTCCCTCCTCTGTGAGCACAACGAAATCCCTCTCGGGCTGAACTGCACCAAGCAGCAGGACGGAGGTGTAGGAAAAAGAAACGCCAGAAAGGCAGGACACTTGGGAGTCTGCAGTGGATTTGCTGCAGTAAAACTGTGGTGGCTGGCTGGGCGGCTGGGGCTTCTGCCACAACCCAGGCACCTCGTCTTTAAAAAGAGGGGGAGGAGAGAAGGCACACTTTGGAGATACTGTGAAGCACAGGGACCAGGGCAAGGCATGGCTCAGAAGCCAGAGGAAGCGAATGCCCCACTCTGCACCGAGAAGGTCGAAGCTGCCCAAAAGCTGCGGCCGTGTGTGTGCACTGAAGAGCCGCAGGTGCCCCTCTCCCTCCTAGCGCCTCTACGCGGTATTGTGCACCCCGTTCCAACCGCCCCTGCGCATGCCAGCCTCCCTTTTGAGCCAAGCAGCTCACGTGGTTCCCAGTGCGAGGCACCCTCCTTCCCCAGCTGTTCCTCTGCTTGAACCTAGCCTGGTCTGCGCCAAGCGCCGCGTGCTCCCAGGGACGGTGCAGAGACGGCGGCTTGGCTGGGATGAAGCAACCCGCGCTGAGGCTTGCATGCTCCCAAGCCTGCAAACGGTTCCAGGCTGTGTTCTGATTGGCGCGGCTTCAACGCTCCAGCGAGGGGGGGAGGGGGAAGAGGGGGAAGGGGAGGGGGGCCGCCTCAGCTCTGCGGGCCGGAGAACAGCCCCCAAAGGGCCGGATCCGGCCCCTGGGCCTTATGTTTGACACCCCTGATTTAAGTGGTTTCCAGGACTTTGAGAATACCAGGACCTTAGATTTTGCATCGTTCCACACCAGACCATTTGCAGTACAATGCTCATGGTCCTGGTTTAGTAATCTCTTTAAGCCAACCCTTGAACATGACAATAGCACAGCATCGTCAGCGTAAAGTAACAGGGGAGTATGTACGGAGCTGAGTTTGGGACAATGGCCCTCGATCTTTCTTAACCCATTAGCCAGATCATTTAGGAAGAGGTTGAAAAGAGTTGGGGCCAGGATACAGCCCTGCTTAACCCTTTTATTGATATTGATTTTCGGGGATAGTTGGTTGATGTTCATGCTCATTAACTTATCCCATAGAAGGTTTCTTGGGATGGAATCAAATGCTCCCTTAAGGTCCAGGAAGGCTGAGTATAATCCCTAGCGTACTTGTTAACTAGATGTGCCAGTACAATGCAGTGGTCTAAAGTGGATTTCCCCTGGCAGAAGCCCACTTTTTCAGGGCCTAGAGTCTTATGTTATGCCATCCAAGCTAAGAGTTTATTCAATAGATGTTTGGCGTTGAGTTTTCCTACAATCGAGAGGAGACTAGTCTCTCTCTCTCTCTCTCTCTCTCACTCACCTGCCGAGGCTTGTCCGCCAGATGGTGCAAGCCGTCAAGGGCCAGCGAGTGGATGGCAGCGTTAGGTGATGACAACTGCCCCATCAGAAGATGGAAGGTGTCCTCTGGTATGGTGGAATCAGAGGTTTGTAGGAGCTGAAAGGAACAGGAGGAGAGATCAGCCTCGGAACACCCCGGAGAACCTGAGACAAGGTCTCCTCCAACCTCCCCCCCAACTAAGCCTCTTCTCTGGCTCACCCTAGAGTGGCCCCTCTGCGGAGGACCCCCACCCTCCAAGCAGGAAGTAACCCCCCACACACACACTAATCGGCTGCCTGGAGGCCAGCAAAGACTTCCGGGAGGAACCAGAGCTCAGGGACTCTGGGCAAGAGACCCCGGGCTCAATTCCCCACTTCTCCTGATTCCCCTGGGGGCACTCGGGTGGGAAGGATTGGGCCTAGGGTTGCCAACCTCCAGGTGGTTACACGGTCAAGGTATCACCAATACTGTAAGGTAAGTTAAGCAAAGTCACAGTACAAGGCTCTAAATTGATATGAAACACGAATCAAACTTAAATAAGTGCAAGCGTTTTACATGAAAATTTACTTAGCATAACAACAACCAACACAAAAGGTGAATAGTGCAGAACACAGACATGATAGTTCAAACTTGGTTTTCAGCCAATAGTTCAAGCTTGGTTTCTCAAAACTTCAAGCTTAAATATTCAAAGTTTGGTTCATCAAAGATAAATGCATGAGAAGCTATGAAGGAATGAACAGCCACAGAGGTGCTCTAAGATCCTCATGAACTTATTTTTGACAAACCAAATTTCGAATAATTAAGCTTGAAGTTTTGAAAAACCAAGCTTGAACTATTGGCTGAAGGAGCCACTCTGTAGTGGTGAAAGCGTGTTTGTTAAACCGGACAACGTTTATGTCGTAGAGTCCTTCTGGACCGATATTGGTGTTTCCACATGATATTGTTGAATACATTAAGATACCTGCTTAAAGAAGAAACAAGAAAGAATGGCAGGAAATACTTGCAGAGACTTTGTATTCCAATTGGGACCTTGCATTTTGTCTCACCTGTTTTGTTGTATGTAAATATCATGTCTGTGTTCTGCACTACTCACTTTTTGCATTGCTTGTTGTTATGCTAAGTAAATTTTCATGTTAAACACTTGCACTTATTTGAGTTTGATTCGTGTTTCATATCAGTTTAGAGCCTAGTACCGTGACTTTGCTTAACCTCCAGGTGGTAGGTGGAGCTCTCCCGCGATGACATCTGATCTCCCGCCGATAGAGATCAGTTCACCAGGAGAAAAGGGCCGCTTTGGCCACTGGACTCTATGGCATTGAAGCCTCTCCCCTCCCCAAACCCCGCCCTCCTCAGGCTCCGCCCCAAAAACCTCCAGGTGTTTCCCAACCCGGAGCAGGCAACTCTAATTGGGCCTCATCTCTCGCTCTTCTGAGCTGTCAAAGCTGAAGCCGAAAGCTTCCTGGAGAGCCAGAGGGGCGCCGGGCAGAGGCACCCGGATGTGCCCAGGGCCGGGAGAGAGAATCCGCACCGACGGGCCGGCCTCCCCCGGGAGCTATGTCTGGGGACCGCCGAGCTCCCTCTGGGGCAGAGGAAGCATTCCCCCCACCAACCCCTTTGCCAAGAAGGCTTACCTCAGCAAGGATGGCCATGGCGGTGACCTGCTGGTATTCCTCATGGCCGTGGAGAACGGCCGCGAGGTGGTCCACCACCTGCTGCCCCTCTCGGGAGGGGAGACTGATGTTGAGGGCTCTGCAAGAGGAAAAGGACCAAGGTGGCCTTGTGAGCCAGGGTGGGCAGCAGGCCATGCAGCCCAGAACATTGTGTGTGTGTGTTGGTGTGCGCGTGTGAGTGAGTGATCTTCCCCACACCCATTGACGGCTTCCATGCTCATGCCCAGAGAGTCAAACTGGACGCGGACGCCTGTGTCGCCGTCCTCCGCCCGACCCGCCTCTCTCTCCAGCCCTCCTCTCCCAATGGACGAAGCCCCCTAAGAGACTCAGCCCCAGCACTTCTCCCTTCCCCAGCTCTTACCGAAAGAAGAGAGTCACGCCGCTGTGGAAAGACTCTGCGTTTTCCAGTAGTGGCCAGATGTTGCTGGCCTTGGGCAGGAGCTCCGGCCTGACCTGTCCCAGGAGCTTTCGGAGAGTGCCGGCAGCTGACCTGTGTGCAGAGCCAAGGCCCGGTTAGGCACCCCAGGCCTCTCCCATCTTGCGGAGGGGAGGGAGTAATTGCTAAGTCACATCTGGGGGGATACCCGGAAGTAGCGTAGGGTAGCTCTAGGAACCACCAGAAACAAGGCTGTGGCGATTGCTAGAGCTACCACATGTCTCTCCTGGGGTCCTCGGAAGTGAGGCAGACAAGGCTAGGTGACCCCCGCTTCCCAGCCCGCAACCCTCCCGCCAATTGCCAGGGGGGCAACCCTGGCAGGACTCACTTGACAAGCTCCTCAGAGGCAGGCTCGGCACTCTCCAGCACGGGGCTCGGGGGGATCTCCTGGACCCCTCGGTGGAGGTGGGACATCCAGAAGACCCAGGCCAGGCAAACAGCCTCCCACTGATCTTCAAGAGCCACACGCAAGCTCAAGAGAGGCTGGTCCATGAGCGCTGGGAGGACGTGGGCAGCCTGGAAAGGACACTGCTGTGAGTTGGGCTCCTCCGCTCATTGGGCAAGGCTCTGGGCAGCTGCCTCTCCAGACCTGGAAGCCATCGCTCCTCAGAGCCTGGGAAGGGGGGGCTGGCTCAGTGGTAGAGCCTTTGCATGGCATGCAGAAGGTCCCAGGTTCAATCCCCGACATCTCCAGTTCAAGGGACTAGGCAAGCGAGGTGATGGGAAAGACCTCTGCCTGAGACCCTGGAGGGCCGCTGCCGGTCTGAGTAGACAATACTGACACTGATGGCCCGAGGGTCTGATTCACTATAAGGCAGCTTCATGTGCTCAAGGGAGGGGGCAGGAGGAGGAGGAGACCGGGAGGGAAAGCACCCTGGGCGAGGGAAGCACCTTTTGGCGCCAGCAGATCTCTGGGGGACCCTGTGCGGTGCTGTGCATGCTGATGGGAGAACGAAGGCCGGTTGTGCAAAGCCACCACCAGGAGGCTCAGAGGCAGACCCCAAAGGAAGCTCACAGCGCTACACAAAGTCTCGGAGCTTCCTCTGGAACAGGGGTGACCTTGCCGCCTAGGAGTGGACCCGACTCATTGGTGAAGGGCCTGGTGGCTGCTGCCTCCTCCTCCTCCTCCTCCTCTCCATCCCTTTGCTGGGCATCCAGGTGCTGTCTTGGGCACTCAGGTGCAGGCAAGACCCCTTCACACACACCCGGGAGGAGGGGGCGGGCTGAGCAGCTGAAACCAGCTGCGGGGGCCTCATCCCCCCAGAGAGAGGTGGCAGACAGAGAGGGGGTGGTAAAGAAACAAGCGGCCATCCCTGTTGGATCCGCTATGGATCTCAATTGGAGGGGGGGGCTTCACAGCACTCCCCCCCCATATTGGTATGTCATAAAATTGCTGTGTATTTTTAAAAAGCGATAAAATATCGATATAAAACAGTAATGATAGGTTTAGAAGTTTCTCTGAATTTCCAGTAAAGTAAGTCTCTAGCCCCCTCCCCTTGTGCAGACATGTTGTTTTCCTTACGTCTTTGTGACGGAAGGCGGTAGGGGCTTCCCTTTTTTAAAAAAACGAAAGCTGGGGATTCAGAGAACCACAACATGTTAGAAAAAAGGGTGGGTGGGGGGCTCGCCTCTTGAATCGGGCATCGGAGGTGGGGAAGGGTCCTTCCTGCCATACTCACCGCCACGCGCAGAGGGGCAGCCTCCTCTGCGGTGAGATGGGGCTTGAGCGGCTGCCCCTGCAAGCAGGCCATCAGATGTTCAAGGACTTCGGCTGCGCTTCTGTCCCGGTCCACCAGCATCCTCCACAAGGTGGCCGCTGAGCTGTGAAGAGAGACAAGGAGGACCTTGGGCAGCTGAGGGGACACAGCAGCAGGACCCTCTGGAGAAGACGGGGGCATTTGGGGGGGGCACAGGAGGATCGCTGGGCGGTACCTGTCACACTGGGGTGACCAGCTCAGCAGGGTGTAGGCCACCTCGCTCAATCGATGGTCCTGCAGCTCCTGAAGCACGCCAGTGGCATGGGTCCTGGCGTGACGGTTGGTGATGTCGTCCAGGTTCCCATGCATGAACCTGATGATCTCTGGCGCCTGGAGGGAAAGCACAGGGACCGGCGTGAGACGGATGTCTGCCTTCTGGCTCAGGGGATGGTCTGGTCCTGCTGTGCCCTTTGCTGACTACCTTTGACGCTACGGGGAGAGTCTCTGGGGAGTTTGGGGGTCACGCGACGCCAAAGGGGATGCAGCCAATCAGCACTGCACAGAACCAGCTTCCGCTCAAAACTGGGACTGGTCCTCAAGGGCTGGCATGCCCCCTCCCTCCCCAGCAGGAGCCCCCAGCTAAGGGAACGCCAAAGGCCACGTTCTTTGGGTGCCGCTCGCACCATCGGTTCCTCTAAATGGCCTTCTAACTACTAAGTCACTCTGCAAAAAGGGTTGCCAACCTCCAGGTACTGGAAGTAAAACAAACACCTCTGTGCTTATACCGAAGAGGTTTGGGGTATAATTGTAATAAAAATTATTTATCCATTTTGGTATATCAAGAGGGGTTAGCCAGTTCCCAACAGGGTTACAAAGTGTAGGTTGGCACCCCGACCCCTACGCCATGCTGACTACACCACATTCGCAGAAGCGAAAAGCGCCACCATACGAAGAATTCCCTCCATCAGTATGGATGGATAAATAATAAATAAAAATATACCAGGATGGATAAATAATTTTATTACAATTATACCCCTCAGGGAAACTGTTAACTTTCCTGATATTTAAATCCCTTGTTGGAAGTATATGTATATGTAAACCATGAAATTGAGATTTATTATTGGAAGTGGGACTGTTGAAGAACTGAAGAATCGAAACGGCCGTGTCCCCTTCTATTTCTTCTGGTACCAGCATTGGACTTCAATGGTTTATGAACAAACTGTGAATGACTTATAGATATCATACAGGATTGTGTGTATATAATTGAAACCAGAGACATTTTGGATATAGTTCTATTTTGTAGCACTCAATACATTTGCACTTTGTGATATCTCCTTGGCTCTGTGCTCATTTCCAAACCTCCAGGTACTAGCTGGATGTCCTGCTATTACAAATGATGGAGAAAATGGCCGCTTTGGCAATTGGACTCTATGGAAAGGCCCGGGGTCACCCGAAGGGGAAAAGTCCCCCAGCGAGCAGCTCACCTTGCCCAAGGCCACGGAGGGGACCCCGTGGAGGGCCCTCTCTACGCAGACTGCGGCTTGGGTGTTGCAGGCGGTGTTCTCTGGAAGCCCGTGGAGGGCGGAGAGGTAGACGTCAGCCAGTTCTTCCGGGCTGAGGACTTCCTTGAAGAACTGCAACGGAAGGGGAGAGAAAAGGGTGGCTGGAGCAGGAAGGTGTCCGGAGGCCTGCAGAGGGCCAGCATAGCAGGATCTCCCAGGCCAGTGGGATCAGGATCCCCTCTCCTCGCCTGGAGATCTCGCCAGGCACAGAGCCCGCTTTGCAAACAGGGGACCAAGTGGAAGGTGGCAGGGATGCGGGGGACCTGTCCTGGATTTTGGCCAACAAGGCCTGGAATCACAGCCCCCTGCCGGATCTCGCCAGGCACTGGTCCTGGTTTGCAAACCACGCTCTCTCCGGATGACCAAGAGCGCTTCCTGGGGTCTGCCACACTTCTGGGGAGGGGGTAGTTACCGTGGCGATGATGCCAGCGTTCTCCAAGGAGTCCTCGCTGTTGCCAACTTCCTCCTCTCGCTCTCGCTCTCTCTCCAGAAATTGAGCCATGATGTCTTGCTCCATTTTGCTGTGACCTGGGAGATGCACAGACCACCCTGAGCCTGGCTGGAAGCCACCGGAAGCTCTGCTCCTGGCAGCACCAAGGAGGGCTTGCGGGCTTCCTCGGCGCACCCCTCCGTCCACAGAAGGGCACTCCGCAGTAAGCCAAGCTCCCAGAGCTCCCTTCTCTCCACAAAGGATCAGGGAAGAGCCTCGTCCTAGAGCCTTGAAACAGAACGGTCTCTGGTCATTTATGCACGGGTACGTTCGCTCATGTTCGCCCCCAGTGTGTCTCAGTTGTTCCTTGGAGTTATGCAGGAGTTTTCCCTCCATTAGAGATGACCTCGCTGCCAGCCCTCACAAATTCCGGGTCTTCCCTTCCCTCTGTTAACCCAATTCTTCCCTCTCCCCTGAGCTCAGCGCGGGTGAAATCCCCATGCATAGGTCAAGCAAGCTTGGTTTCTCTCACAGCCAATTACAAAGCAGCATGTCCAGAGGCGGGGATTCAAATGCTTCCCGCTTCCTCCTCGGAGCTCTTTCTGAGCAGAAGAAAAATTTTTTAAAACCGAGGCTTGGACTCCCCCCACCCCCAGATTGCTCTGTTTCTTTGTTTTTTCTTCTTCTTAAAATGTTTTTTTAGGCAGCAATTGGTTTTTTTTAGGGGGGGATTTTTCTCTTTACAGTCAGCATTACAAGTAAGCCAATTGCAAAGCAGCATTTAAAGAGACTGGACTCGATTTGAGGATGCCGGTGCAGAGATTCCCAACAGGACAGTGTGGGTCCAGCCAACAACGAGCCTCAGGCAAAACTCCTCTGCATAAATGACCTAGGACTACCAGTCAGGGCGACTTCCAGGTTTCGGAGACCCCTGGCCCCCCTGCACCTCCCTCTTTGCCCCCCCCAAATTCCCCACAGGCCTCTGCCCACCCGCGAACTCTCCCACAACCTCCAGCCGACACCACTGGGTGCATCTCGAAGTGCCACGTCCACCAGGAAGGCTGATGCCTTTCGTGTGCCCTTCCCCAGCAGTGCCGGGCAGCGGATGCAGCTGGGAGCACAGGGGACCAGCGGGCAGGGGAAGGGGCTGAGCCCCAGCCTCGGAGGAGAGGAGTGAGGAGGGAGTCAGTAGCAGTGAGCCCCCTTCCGCCAGAATCCATGGGCCCTGGCCACTGCCCCCCCTCAGGGGATGCTGACGCCGGCCCTGCTACAAGGATGCACAGGAATCAGGATGGCCTCATGCGGCAGTGGGTGAAACCGCAGCGAAGAAGCGTTGGTGAAGGAGGAAGGATTTTTATTCAGGCCCCGAGACTCAGAAGAGGGGGAGCAGCTGGGGAGGAGGATTCTCTCACCCTGACACCGGGCAGCCAAGCCATACAGGTGGCCGAGGCCTTTGGCTGCCCAATGTGCCACCATCTTGCTGCTGTCAAAGATGCACAGTGTCAAGCACCCAACGAGCGGTCCCATCACTGCGAAGTCGGACGTGGCCTGAAAGGGAGGGGAGGAAACCATATTACCAACGGGAGGAGGAGGGACACAGGAATGACACCCCCGCGGCGAGGTGCAGCTGGTGCAGCTTCCACCGTGCTGATGTGTACAACCCCCCCTCAGCCCACCCTTGGACAACCCCCCTGGCTTCTTACAGGCTGTCTGTGAGTGGAGGGGGGGCTGGATCCTGCAGAGGCCGGGAGACCCACAAACCCCCAATCCCTGTCAGAGAGACCTGGCAGGGCCAGGAAGGGAAGGCAGCTCCACCCTCACCTCTGCCCTCTACCCTTCCCGACAACTACAGCAGAGTTGCTTCTACCCCAGGGTGGTTTTTTGGGGCTGGGGCTGCCCTGGGGGTGGGGGTGGGGGTGGGGGATTTGACTTCCTTAAGCAAAAGACCCTCCCCAGAAGAGAGGTTATTGGCCCCAGCATGAGGAAAGACAGGCACCCAGACTGTCCTTGCTCCAGCACCCAGGTCAGGGCTGACACTCATTTTAGGGACAGGGCATTGCTAGGAACAGATCCCCGACCCCCGTATCATGGGCCCACTCCTTATCAAGGGCCTGGAGGGCAGCTGGTAGATCTGATCCCCTTCTCCTACCTCACTAGGCTTGCCAACCTCCAGGTACTAGCTGGAGATCTCCTGCTATTACAACTGATCTCCAGCCAATAGAGATCCGTTCACCTGGAGGAAAGGGACGCTTTGGCAATTGGCCTCTATGGAATTGAGGTCCCTCCCCTTCCCAAACCCCGCCCTCCTCAGGCTCTGCCCCAAAAACCTCCCGCCGGTGGCGAAGAGGGACCTGGCAACCCTAGACCTCACATCCCTGCCCTTCATTCCAGCGGCGTGACTGTGCGGGTGAAGATGCCACCCTGAGACCAGAGTACGGACAGAGAAGGCGCGTGGGGTGGGGATCCCATCCCGCGTTCGGCCAGCAGCGGACTGCTGGCCCAGAAGCCAGAGTCACGGGCTGAAAGGCACGCAGGGGCATGCAGCGTGCAACTCACTTGGTAGCCACACCGAAATCGCAGGGCGCTGCAGATCCGGGCGAGCACTTCAGTTGCCCTCTTCCTCTGAAGGGTGTTTCGCGGCGTTGTCCACAGGATCAGGACCTGAGAAGGGGAAAACAGGGCTCCGTGATGCAAACACAAAGAGCGCTTCTCCTGACCTGCATGCAAAGGCTCTGAGTGATGAGGAAAGTTCTTTCTCTGCTGGGACCCCTGCCTGGAGTTTTGCTGCTGGCCAGACAAGGCCACGCAGGGCTAGGGAGACCAGTGGGAAAGAGGGTGTTCCTACAGCCCTGGCTACATGGTCGTCTTGCCCCGAGGAACCTGCAGCGCTCGGGTTGAGGCAGGGCTGGACTGTTTGCAAAGTCTTCCCTTCCTCTCTTCACCATGTCTCCACTTCCTTCCCCTCTTCCACTGAGTGGTCACCTTGACTTTTTCTCACAAGGTCAGATCAACGGATCGGGCTCATTTCAGTTCAGCCTTCCTCGCTTGCCCTCGGCTTGCCTGCTGAGGCGCCAGAAGGCCCTCATTTTCATCCTGCGCTTTCCCCCTGGCTGACGCCTGAGGTTGACGCATCGTCTCTCCTCGGGCACGCCTTCTCCAGCTGCCCCTGCTCCAAGAGCACCCCGACTCACCTGGACGACCTGGACGAGCAGATCCGAGGGGAAAAATCGGAACCTGTCCTCGGTGGCGGGCTTGCAGAGGATCTCCACCTGCTCCATGAAGAGCATCTTCTGAGCCATGTCCTGAAGGCCAACCAAGGAAAGCAGGAAATCACCAGGAGAAAAGGGGCCAAAGAGGAGAAGGGAGGGAAATGCGAGAACCGATGAAGCTGCCTCCTCCTATCAAATGTGACCAGGGGGCAATCGGGTCTCTTAACCTGGGGGTGTGGCCTGGGGACCCTGTAAGCCTCTGACAAGTTTTTATATTTTGTATGTGCTGAGTGTTTGGCTTCTTCAAGGAGGGAGCCTTGAAAGGAGGTTTGTCAGGGGAACTATCAGAGTAGCCTTGCAAACCTGATCAGGAGGGCTTTAAACTAAATCCTATGGGGGAGCGAGACCACAACTTAAAGCCTTGTATGCTGACAATATGTGGAGACGAGAACAATAAAGATTTGCAGGGAGTGGCATGAATGCAAGGAAGCATAAACTCAGAGGTAAGTAAAGAAACGAAAACCACGGGGCACAGAAACCACGGATTCCGATGTCTGTACACTAATGTGCAGAGTATGGGAAACAAGCAGGAAGAACTCGAAGCCCTAATACAAGAAGGGGATTTTGACCTAATAGTCATTTCTGAAACTTGGTGGGATGCATGCCACTCCTGATTGGAATATTAAGATTGAGGGGTACAACTTGTTTTAAAGGGATAGACAGATAAGGAAGGGGGGAGGAGTAGCACTGTGTGTCGAGGTCTTGGGCTGCATCAACAGGAGTATAGTGTCCAGATCACGCAAAGTGATGGTATCGCTTTACCCCGCTCTGGTTAGACCTCAACTAGAGTACTGTGTCCAGTTTTGGGCACCACAATTTAAGAAAGATGTAGACAAGCTGGAATGTGTCCAGAGGAGGGCAACAAAGATGGTGAGGGGTCTGGAGACCAAGTCCTATGAGGAAAGGTTGAAGGAGCTGGGTATGTTTAGCCTGAAGAGAAGAAGACTGAGAGGGGATATGATAACCATGTTCAAGTACTTGAGGGGCTGTCATATTGAGGATGGTGCCGAGTTGTTTTCTGTTGCCCAAGAAGGTCGGACCAGAACCAACGAGTTGAAATTAAATCAAAAGAGTTTCCGTCTAGACATTAGGAAGAATTTTCTAACAGTTAGAGCGGTTCCTCAGTGGAACAGGCTTCCTCGGGAGGTGGTAAGCGTCCCTTCCCTGGAGGTTTTTAAGAAGAGGTTAGATGGCCATCTGTCAGCAATGCTGATTCTGTGACCCTAGGCAGATGATGAGAGGAAGGGCATGTTGGGCATCTTCTGGTCACTAGGGGTGTGTGTGGGGGAGGTAGTTGTGCAATTCCTGCATTCTGCAGGGGGTTGGACTTGATGACCCTGGGGTCCCTTGCAACTCTATGATTCTATGAGTCCACTCCGGGCTCTCTCGGTCTTGGCCAGAGTCTCTTCAGAGACTTGCCAGCGTTTCAGAGGGGGCTCCTGGGAATGAACCGGGGAGCAGTGCTATGCCGCTGGACCAGCGCTTGATTTGGAGCTTCTCTGCCTAGCCAAAGAGCCAGGGGATCGACCTGACACCCTTCCGAACTGTCTGGCAGGATCGGATCACCGCATCTCAAATCCGGCTTTTGGGAAGCTCTCGAGTAGGAGCTGAAGATGAGGTCCAGGAGGTAGATGAACTTGAGGGAAGACCACCCATCCCAGCACAAGCCTGGAGAGGAAGCCCTGGATGTCTGCCAGAAAACTCCCCCACATCTTGGGGTCCTGAGGTACGTTTCTGAGGGGAACTCAGAAACGTTTCTCTCCCCGATTCCTGGCTCTTTCTTTCAGCAGGCGACCAGCCCTGCTTGGGGAGAGGAGTCTGTGAGACCCACAGTCCAGAAGGCTCCAAGATACCTGGAGAAAGGCCAAGAATGTGCAAACAATGGGAACAATGGAAATCAAGTTGACTTCTTCACAGAGGAGAAAAGAGAATTGGTACAAGATTTTCTTTAGATGGTATTTTTCGCCCAGGGAACTCAAGCCAAATGTTGGAAATGTTCAGATGCGGAAGGAACTTTCTTTCACCAATGGTGGACTTGTCACAAAAGTCAAAACTTTTGGGGTGCGGTTCATTTGGAACTCCAGAAAATGTTCTGGGAGAAGTATGAATGAGATCCTAAACATATGTTGCTGGGAATGTTTCCCTCACAACTAAATTCGAATTAGAACGAACTTCTTCAATATGCAATTTCCGCTGCCAGAATTGTATTTGCGAAATATTGGAAATCCAACGTAACTCCTGAGAAGATTGACAAACTTTTCGACTTTGTGTCTATGGCTAAGCTAACACAACCAGTGAATCAGAAGTCAATTGAAGAGTTCAAGTTCACACAGCAACCTTTTTACATTTACTATTCTAACAATTCATAAACATTTCTAGAAGGTAAAGAGTATTTGTAGTGAGAGCAGATGTAGATGTCTTAAGAGTATGTAATGCTTAAATTTCTTGGAAAAGTTTGCTATTTAAATGTTTTATAACCATGTTAGCATTCTAGAAGGTAGTCAATCAATTAATCTATTGAAATATTTAGAAGTTGAAATGTTTAAGTAACTAGAAAGATTTTAAAGTTGTCTTAGGCTACAGTATATGAATTGAAACTTGGATAAATCTGTTATTTTTTATTTTTTTATTAATATAGTTTTGTTAAGGCTCAGAAAACACAATTTGTTTTATCTTGCCTTTTCCCCTATCCCTCGTCTTCTTTTCTGTATCCCCAAGTTTAGTGATTTTTTTTAAAGTTAAAAAAAAAGAATGTGCATACCTGTTGGGTGTTCTGAAGAAAGGCGCGGACAAAGCTCAGGGCCTCTGTCTTCCTCAACCGATGTCCAACTCCTGCAAAGAAAATGCCTTGTTCAGGTGATGACAAAAGGGTTTCTCATACAGACCCCAAACAGCTATGAATCTTAGCAGCAAGGGAAGAAGGGAAAAAGAAAAAAATGCTCCCGTCCCTGCCGGAAACTCCAAAGGGCTCTCCAGATGCAAACAGCCAGGGTCTCTCTCTCACTCCCCAGCCCCCGCCACCGCCGTTTGACTTCTCCTGGCCTTCCACCGCTTGAACAGTCAAGGCTTCCACCCAAGAAGTCTGGGGATTGTCGCCTGGGGAGGGGGCCTCGAGAACCCAGCTCCCGAAACCGAACTTCTCAGGGTTTCCTGGGCAGAGGAAAGGGCCATGTGGCCGATTTAATGGCTGAATGGCACATGATGTGGGAGGTCCACAAGGCTCAACGGAAGAGAGAGCAAACCTTGAAAAGCAGCTGGGGAAGACCATTGTGCTACGGAGGGGTCTTTTAACCCACCCCCAGGTTGTTCTCCAGACAGAAATCACACACACACACACAAATGACTGAGTAGTTATAAGCCCCGTTGGAGAAAGGCCGGCTCCTCTATCGGCCCTCTTTTTCTCTGGTGCAGAGGAAAAGAGATAACACTCCCTCTTCCCCTGCTCTTGCCCCGGTGAAAATCGGCCGCCTTTGAAAGGTTCAAGAGATACAGAGAGTTCTCCCGCGGAGCACGCCCTTTGTACCGAAGGGCAGCATGGCGGGATGTCTTCCGGATTCTGGGAGGGGCAGGCAGTGTGCATGGGGGGTCTTCAAGGCACCGGGCTGTTTGGCCCCTACTTGAGTCAGGAGGTTCCTGGTTCCCTGGCCTGTCCCAAGGAGGAACAATCCAGAACCAGCACCAAGCAAATGCCACCCGGACCCTGGGGCCTTTCCTGCCACACAGAGAGACTCTTTCAGTCAACAGATCACGAGGGGGAGCCGTGTTAGTCTGCCTGTAGCAGCAGAAAAGAGCAAGAGTCCAGTGGCGCCTTAAACAGCAACAAAGGTTCTGGCAGGGTAGGAGCTTTGGCCAGTCACAGCTGAAGAAATGAGTTGGGAAGGGATCCGAAGAAGCGAGCTGTGACTCACGAAAGCTCATAACCCTGCCAGAAATGTGGTTAGTCTTTAAGTTGCTACTGGACTCTGGCTCTTTTCTTTCGGTCAATGTTTTGGCCCTGGCTGCAGAGCCCCTCCTAGCGTGGCATCTGAAGCCGAGCACGGGTCTGCCTCCCTCCATTCTCTGGACTTTGGCACTGGATCTTGATCAGATTTATTTTTTAGATAATATATCGTGAATCACACAATCGGATAGGCATTAAAATTTACGTAAAACCGACTGATAAAAATTCTGTACTTCCCATGACATCACATCATCCTCAACATTGGATAGAAATATTCCTTAGGGACAATTTCTGCGTTTGAAATGGAACTGCACAAATAATGAGGATTTTGACAGAGAGGCAGAGTAAATGTCTACACAATTTTTTCACAGAAGCTTTCCACAATAATATTGCTAAACAAGCTCTTAAGCAAACAGTGGCCACTTCCAAGCATCAACTGTTGATTTGTTTGCTCTTTACAGCATAACCATTTGTCTTTTAGCATGAGCACTATAATCAGAAAACGTTGGCACATTGCTGCTTCTTTAACCAGGATGTGAAAATAAACCGTTGGTTGGATATAAGAGGACAGCTTCATTGAAGGATAGATTAGTACATGCTGACATGAAAAAACCTACCTCAGATTTCTTTGATGAGAGGTTTCTTAAAAATGTGTCCTATCTGCCCCTTGCCACGTGAGGTCAAGAGATTTCATATGGCAGAAAACCAAGTTCAAAATAGGTTTAAGGGATTTTTGCAATTGCAATGCCAAACAGGTGGTGTATGTTATTATATGTAAATACACTCTTTTGTACATGGGACGAGCTTTGAGATCAACAAAAACTCACATTTTAGAACATAAGTCTAGAATTATAAATAGAAACATAGTATCTCCGTCGGTGCAGCATTTTATTGAAAACAAATTACTCTGAGAATGATTTTCAATTTTTTGTTGCAGAAAATTCACCATCTTTTGATTATTCTAATATTCAGAAGAAATTACTTCCACAGGAATGTAGATTGATTTACACTTTGAATAGTTTGAACCCAGTATAGATGCCGATTGCACAGTTGGCTGTTGCCACTTTCTTCTTACCACCTTCCCACAAGCCTGGAGGCAGGGGGTGTTTGCAGCCTGGGCTTTGCTCAGCCCCAGGAGGGGGTGGATGGGGTGGGGGGCTCACCTTCAACAGAGGCCGAAGAGGCCCATGGAGAAATCACCACTTCCGGGGGCTCCTGATCTTCTGTGGCTGGTCTTCTTGGGCGCCCCGGTTTCTTGGCCCAGGCTTGTATGGGGAAAGGATTGGGGGGCTCTTTTTCATCCGGCATGCCTGGGGAAGGCAGGAAAGGAGGGGTCAGGAAGGGTCGGGAAGACAGAAGATACATGGGTGCTCACTCAGGCAGACTGAAACGCCCCTCCCTGCAGAGCTCAGTTTCATCCACCCACCCACCCCCATCCTCCAAAGAGCTCAGGGTGACGGACGTCATCCTCGCTGTCCCACTTCAGTCCTCAAAACAGCCCCCTCCAGGTGGCCAGGATGAGATCAAGAGTGATTGCCCCAAAGACACTCTGCACATGTCCTGGAAGAACAGAGATTGGCGCCCAGGTCACCTGCGACGGGTCTGTGCGTTTCAGTGCATATGCTCTTAGAATGGACCCCTTCCTGAGATGGAATATGTTATCTTCAGCAAGACACCTCATCCGCAGGACTCAAATGCAACATTTTATTGAAAACAAATCACTCTGAGAATGATTTTCAGTTTTTTGTTGCAGAAAATTCACCATCTCTTGAGTATTCTAATATTCAGAAGAAATTACTTCCACAGGAATGCAAATTGATTGACACTTTGAATACTTTGAACCCAGCTGGTCTCAATTCTGACATTTATCTTTTGTGTTTTACATGAATCAAAGAATCATAGAGTTGGAAGGGACCACCAGGGCCATCAAGTCCAACCCCCTGCACAATGCAGGGAATTCACAACTACCTCCCCCCTCCACACCCCTAGTGACCAGAAGATGGCCAAGATGCCTTCCCTCTCATCATCTGCCTAAGGTCACAGAATAATATTCTTGCAAATTTCACAGTGATATTCACCAGAGAAAGTAGCCTAGGTATGGACTTTGTTAGACCATAGGATTGTTGATATTATAGATAGCATCAATTCTGATGTATAGGTGATGGGGTTATATTGTGATAGACATTTGTAAACTAGTAATATTAAGCCTTATTTGAATGCAATACATTTTAAGTGGTTTTTGTTATCCTATACCAGGGGTCGGCAAACTCATTAGTCAAAAGAGCCAAATATCAACAGTACAACGATTGAGATTTCTTTTGAGAGCCAAATTTCTTAAACTTAAACTATATAGATAGGTACACTGTTTATTAACTTAATAAACTTTAATTAAGGTTTTAAGTCTTAATTAAACTATAGGTACACTGAATAAAACTTGATATCATACTTAATAGTGATCTTATTTATTGATAAAAATTAAATTGTCCCTGCCATTTCCCCCTCCCCGTCTGGAGTCCTCATCTGGAGGCCTGGCCTACCGCCATAAAAGCCTATTGGTAGACCTGGCCTCTGGCTGAGTCCCATTGGGAGGCCAGGTCTACCCATTGGCTTTCTTGGCAGTAGACCTGGCCTCCGGAGGCCTATAGAAGCCAATTGGTAGACCTGGCCTCTGAAGGGGGACTTTTTCCCCTCCTCGGAGTCCAGGTCTACTGCCAAGAAAGCCAGTGGATAGACATGGCCTCCCAATGGGACTCAGCCGGAGGCCAGATCTACCAAAGGAAGCCCACCCCTCCCAACAGCTGATAGGCGGGGGGGGGGGCCAGGAACCGCCGAGCTGCCCGCCCAGCAATCGCGCGGCTAAAGGGGAGGGGAGGGAAAGGGGCAAGGGAAAGGAGGAACCTGCCATTCTCCATGGTGTGGGGGGGGGAAGACAGCGCGCCCGCTCTCTCTCAGGTGCGCCGGCTCCGCAACCCAGCTGCCGGCAAGAGCAGGGGCTCCGAACCAAGTTCGGAGAGCCGCACTCAACGGGCCAAAGAGCCGCATGCGGCTCTAGAGCCGCAGTTTTGAGACCCCTGTCCTATACTGAGTTCTGCAAACTTGATTGAATATAGAGGTGTGATTTTCTAGCAGTACCTGGAGGTTGGCAACCCTAGCTAAGTGGCATAACAAAAGGCCATGATTCAGAACTGAAACACCCCTCCCAAATCAGGCTTGTTTAGGGTACAATAGAGATCCTACATCTACCCAATTCCAGAGCTTGGAATACAAGTAGGCTGCATCAACCCCACCTATTGTTGACAGTAGGCTAATGGCCTGATCATTTATAGGATTGTTCTTGGGCCCTTTAGGACGCAGAGCCAACTGTAAAATGGCTGCCACAGGAGGCAGAGCCAACCCTAACATGTTAGGGAGCAAGGTGATGCATAACTGTAATAGCAAACCTTCATCGTTTCAGGCCGAGCTCTGCTTAGAAGGATGCCTTATAAAATTATATCATTTAAAAGTATTTTCTTGCATACACACACAAGAATGCAGTTGATGCCAAAGCAGCCTTTTGAATATCTGCACAGCCTGCAAAGGCCAGAAACTCAATGACTTTTTAAGATATGGAGACTTAATAAAAAAGGAAGGTCAAATAAAATCCTTTGACGATTTAAAAGAAGAAAATTTTCAAATACTATGGTTGGCATATCACCAAGTAATACATGGGCTAAAATCTGACTATCAAATAATTTGATGAATTTTGAGGAAATAATAACAAAATCACAAGATCACTTATTGTCTAAAATGTACAAAATGGTACTGATGAACAAGTCAAGATATGTATGGTCAAATGGATGCAGAATCTTGGTGAAATGATTCCAATGACTGAGGGGGAGAAACTATGGTAATCTGGAATAAATTTTTCAAAATCTCAGGACGTCTGAGAAAATTGGTATAAAATGTTCTATCGTTGGTACCTCGCACCAAAAGACTTACAAAAAATGTATACATCCAAACAAGCGAACTGCTGGAAATGTTCTGAAATTGAAGGAACCTTTTTTCATCAATGGACGACATGTAAAAAAGCCCAGAGATATTGGAAGCAAATATATGATGAAATCACGACCTTACTTCAGACAAACTACGATTTAAATCCCAAATTTATGCTTTTAGGGATGATCCCTACTCAACTACAAACGATTCAAACAGAACTTTTTCAATATGCAAGTACAGCGGCTAGGGTCCTATATGCCAGATATTGGAAGAACAAAGAGGTACCCAGTTTGACTGAATGGATTACAAAAATGATGGAATTTGCTACTATGGCGAAGCTTACTGATCAAACACAAGATAGACAACATGAAGAACATTAAAAGAAATGGCAATCTTTTTATAATAAATATGGTTGAAAATGATATTTCAGTTTGATACATAATAAGTAAGATATGTGTAGGGATTGGATTAATGTGATGTGATTCAATTTAGTGATTATGACTCATTATGACCGATAGTATATTTCATTTCAATACCGGGTTTAACAAACTGATAGACATGACATATGATTTACAAGATGATGAATAATTATTATGGTAGATAATGATATTTTAGCTTGTTATACAATCAATAAGAAATGTGTAGTTGATTTAATCTTGTGCCACTTAATCGACAATACAATAAACTCTATATCTGATCCTAGGTATAATATGGTATGTTAAGAAAGGGTTGCAAGTTACAAACAAGATGTAATACCTTTTTTCTTTTTTCTTATCCCTTTTCTTCTTCTTTTTGTATCCTAAAAATAAATACAAAATTAATTTAAAAAATGAACATCTGCACAGCCCATCAGATCTCCACTGGCCAATTAAATGCTCTGATGGACACCCCTCCCCCCACTTGGCCTCACCCACTTTCTAAAAAACACTTGGTGGGTGCCAGAAAAGGTGTTAGCAGGCACCCTGGCACCCGCGGGCGCCACACTGAGGACCCCACATTGGGGACATAAACCTAAACTTAGCAGATTGTAAGCAGATTGCAGAATTCCCTTTTTCTCAATGCGGAATTGTGAACACCAGTTTGCGAGTGCGTTCAAAGCCCCCTATCTCAACGTCCCAGCAGCCACGCAGGACCAAGAAATTCCATCCCCCAGGACCCAAAAAAACCATCCCATCATTACCTGGTCAGATGTCTTCCTCTCTTCTTCTTCTTCCGCTTTCCGGCGCTCTTCCTCTTTCCTCTGAAAGCACAGCGAGTTTCCATGGTCAGAAAATTTAATTTAAAAACAAAACAAAAACATAAAAGCAGAATATAAACACAAAATATAGAAGAAAAGAAAAAAGGTGGTATCATGACAGCAGAATAAAAAGAAAGAATATAACAGCCAGTATTATTATGAGTAATACGCACTGAAAGAGAAATCGTAACAATTATAAGTGTTACATAATACAATAATGATAATGTAGTAATAATATGCATAGAAGAGCCCCGTGGCACAGAGTGGTAAGCTGCAGTACTGCAGTCCAAGCTCTGCTCACGACCAGAGTTCGATCCCGATGACAGTTGGTTTTAGGTAGCCGGCTTTTTGAGATGTGGGAACCATTATTGCATGTTTCTAAACTGCAGGAATAATTCCTGAATCATTAATTTCAGTGAAGAAAGGGGCCAGCAGATGACTCCAGCCTACCAAATTAGCTTTCAAAAGGCTTACTGGTATTCATCCAGGCCCAGGGGCCTTACCTGATGGCATTTGCTTAATTAAGGGGCCCATTACCTCGGGGAGAACCGGCTGCCATAGGGCAGTCTGTGGGGGCTCAACCAAAACCCAAGCAGCATCGAATACAGAGGGGTGAAATGGTGTTCCCATGTCACGGGACCGATGCATGATGGAATACTAGTCTCCACCGACAGGTCTGTGACTCATTATTATTAACAGCAGAGATAAGACCCTTCCAATATTTACATAGAGCAAGCCAGCCTCAAGTCGCAGATCTGAGAGAACAAACTTGGTGAAACCAACACATCATAGAGTTTGACAGGACCACCAGGGTCATCTAGTCCAACCCCCTGCCCAATGCAGGAAATTAACAACTACCTCCCCCCACATCCCCAGTGACCCCAACCCTCCCCCAGCCATGCAGGATCCCACAATCAAAGCACTCCCCACAGATGGCCATCCAGCCTCTGCTTAAAGACCTCCAAACACGGGGACTCCACCGCCCTCCGAGGCAGCGCATTCCACCGTCAAACAGCCCTCACCGTCAGGAAGTTCTTCCTAACGTTTAGGTGGAATCGCTTTTCTCTTAGTTTAAATTCATTACTCCTAGTCCTCTGGAGCAAGAGAGAACAAGCTAGTTCCCTCATCAACATGACTTCCCTTCAAATATTTAAATATGGCTATCATGTCTCCCCTCAACCTTCTCTTCTCCAAACTAAACAAACCCAACTCCCTAAGTCTCTCCCCATAGGGCATGGATTCGAGACCTTTGACCATTCTGGTCGCCCTCCTCTGGACACGCTCCAACTTGTCAACATCCTTCTTAAATTGTGGAGCCCAAAACTGGACACGGTATTCCAAGTGAGGTCTGACCAATGCAGACTACAGTGGTAGTATTACTTCCCTGGATCGAGACACAATACTCCTATTGATGCAGGCCAGAATAGCATTGGCCTTCTTAGCCGCCATATCACGCTGTTGACTCATGTTCAGTTTGTGGTCCAGTAAGACTCCCAGATCTCTTTCACATGTACTGCTGTCAAGCCAACTCTCTCCCATCCTCTACCTGTGCCTTATGTTGTTTCTGCCTAGGTGAAGTACTATACCTTACATTTCTCCCTATTGAAATCCATTTTATTACTTATGGCCCAGCTCTCCAGTCTATCAAGGTCATTCTGAACTCTGACCCTACCCTCCGGGGTACTGACTACCCAAAGCCCACACAAAGCCTCTGCCCCCACCTTGAAGATGGGGGGTGATACCCCAACAGCAGGAGATGAAGCCACCAGCGTCTTCCTCCTTCCAGCTCCTGGGCGGTTGGAGGGTCTCCGAGCCCCGGCAGGGAACCATGGCAACTGGCATCAACACCTGGGCACCTAGAACCCCCCCCCTCCAACTGCCGCCTCCAGCAGGTTCTCTGGAAGGAGGGCCAAGGGACCCCTTCCTCCATCAATCCCCCCGCCCCTGGACCTGCCTGGCCGCCTCACCCCACGCCCCCCACGCCCCTGTCCCGGCTAAATCTTCACGACTCTTGGCTGGTGGTTCCTTTTCACCTCCGTCGCATGGGTCTTTTTGAATAAACATTTTCTTTCTCTTTTTCTCTTTAAAAAGCAAACCCTCCCATGCCTTCCCATGCCTTCCTCAGGAACCTCCAAAACCTTCCCATGGCAGGAATGGGAATTCAAACCCGGGTCTTCCAGATACAAGTACAATACTCTGAACCACTGCACCATACAGGTCTTCTGGGAGCAGGAGAGGAACCAGACGTGACAGCCAGGGTGGTGTAGCGATTGGAGTGTCAGTGTAGGATCGAGGAGACCCAGGTTCGAATCCCCACCCTGCCACTCACGCAATCTCAGCCTTGGTGGGAGACAGAAAAGGTGTTAGCAGGCACCCTGGTACCCGCGGGCGCCACACTGAGGACCCCTGCTGTAGAGTACACACAAACCTAAACTTAGCAGATTGTTAGCAGATTGCAGAATTCCCTTTTTCTCAGTGCGGAATTGTGAGCACCAGTTTGCGTGTGCGTTCAAAGCCCCCTATCTCAACGTCCCAGCAGCCACGCAGGACCAAGAAATTCCATCCCCCAGGCACCAAAAAACCCATCCCGTCATTACCTGGTCCGATGTCTTCCTCTCTTCTTCTGCTTTCCGGTGCTCTTCCTCTTTCCTCTGAAAGCACAGCAAGTTTCCATGGTCAGAAAATTTAATTTTAAAACAAACAAACATAAAACCAAAATATAAACCCAAAATATAGAAGAAAAGAAAAAAGGTGGTATCATGACCGCAGAATAAAAAGAAAGGATATAACAGCCTGCATTATTATGAGTAAAACACACTGAAAGAGAAAGTGTTGCATTATACAATGATGATAATGTAGTAATAATATGCATAGAAGAGCCCCGTGGCGCAGAGAGGTAAGCTGCAGTACTGCAGTCCAAGCTCTGCTCACGACCAGAGTTCGATTCCGACGGCAGTTGGTGTCAGGTAGCCGGCTTTTTGAGATGTGGGAACTATTATTGCATGTTTCTAAACTGCGGGAATAATTCCTGAATCATTAATTTCAGTGAAGAGAGGGGCCAGCAGATGACTCCAGCCTACCAAATTAGCTTTCCAAAGACCTACTGGTATTCAACCAGGCCCAGGGGCCTTACCTGATGGCATCTGCTTAGTTAAGGGGCCCATTACCTCGGGGAGAACCGGCTGCCATAGGGCAGTCTGTGGGGACTCAACCTAAACCCAAGAAGCATCGAGTACAGAGGGGTGACTTCTGGCCCAAGGGGAAATCAATACAGCTGCTGTCTGAGGAACAGACACCCCACCCTCAGGCCCAAAAGGGCAGTCGAAGGCCCAGGAGGAGGAAGAAGAAGTTTTGGTTTTTATATGCCGACTTTCTCTACCACTTAAGGAAGAATCAAACCAGCTTACAATCACCTTCCCTTCCCCTCCCTAGGAGGCTGGTGGGGCTGAGAGAGCTCTAAGAGAGCTGTGAATAGCCCAAGGTCACCCAGCAAACTTCACGTGGAGGAGTGGGGAAACAAACCCTGTTCTCCAGATCAGAGTCCACCGCTCCAGACCACTGCTTTTAACCACTTCACCACGTTGGCTCGCAAGGAGGGGAGTTTGGGGCCCCCGTGGCCAGACCATGAGCCCTACAAAGAGGAGTGTCCCAAGGACACAAATGTTGTCCCCTGGGGAGAGAAAGGGCCCCCCAAAGCAAACACAAAGAGACCCCAGGCCTCTGCCCCCACCTTGAAGATGGGGGATGATACTCCAACCGCAGGAGACAAAACCACCAGGGTCTTCCTCCTTTTAGCTCCTGGGCGGTTTGAGGGTCTCAGAGCCCCGGCAGGGAACCATGGCAACCGGCATCAACACCTGGGCACCTAGAACCTCCCCTCCCATGGCCGCCTCCAGCAGGTTCTCTGGAAGGAGGGCCAAGGGACCCCTTCCTCCATCAATCCCCTGCCAGCTCTGAATGAAATGGGCCCTTCCCGCTCCCCCTGCGAGGTCAGCCTGGTCTGCAGCATTGCTCAAGGGACCTTCTTGAGCTCCAGGCCTTCTAGGAAGCCCCAAGTGCCCCCTTCCAAGGGAGAGGTGCTCTTTCCCTGGCCAGAGGTGAGGCTGGCAGAAGCTCTGAGAGTCGAGGCTGATCTAACCTCCTCGCTCTTCTCAGGGGGGTGGGATCCAGCTCCACCCCTCCCTCAAAGCCTAGGCAGCAGCCCTATTTGTAGGGGAAGGGTGTGACATGCTCCACTGGCCTGTAAGTTGCTCTCGGTATTCTCCTAAAACTGTCTTCCTTTAAGAAGTGCAAACGCCCCCCCCCCGCCCCCCCCCATAGTTATTGGGTGCTGCAAAAAGGACCTTCCTTCTCAACGCAAAAGCAGCAACCCAGTCCCTAGACTCAAAGCTGGGCTGCGCAAACTCCACCCTGCCTGCAGTTCCGGCAACAGAACCGGGCACTAGTCCCGCCAACGTCCCGTGGGAACTGGAGAAGGGTGTTGTCCAAATACTCAGAAACGCCACCTATCCAAATTCCTGTCCAGAACAGAACCTGAGGGATTATTTTTGCATTAAAAATCTCTGTGGCTGCAGGTATATATTGGCCACCTTTTGAACAAAAGCACCTTAGGAGTGCATTGACATCAACCCTAGCAGAGTTAGTTACCGAGCAGACGGGAGCTTCCCAATTAAGATTATACCAAAACATGGTTCCCGAGCCTTTACAATACGCCCCCTGCTCTATTTACCCTCCCTTAATGTTGCAAACTTTCCGCCTAGAGCGCAACCTACAGAAAACTTGCTTTTGATTCCTCAAAACCATTTGTCCTCAAAATCATTCAGGAACTAGGAAATGTGAATAAGGAACTGGGACTAGGGAACCAACTTCAGCCTCCTACGGTACAAGAAACCTCTCTGTCGAGAATGGGATAACCCAAGGAGATATCCCCGGGGGATATGCATACTGATCTGAGCGCGAGGCGAGTACAATAGATTTTATCATGATCAGCTTACTTATGAAATGTACCTAGAGTGGAAATGGGCCGACGAGGCCAGGCAAGCTCATCCTGACTTTGGACAGCCCTTCGGGAAACGAGAGAGAGAGAGCACCCACCCTGTCCGCAAGAGTCAAGTGGAGTCGATTTATTAATGTTCTGGTCACGGAGCTCAACAATAGCAAACCCTGGACAAGAATTACAATAACTGCCAAGGCTCTTCTGTTCTACCACGCTGTCGCAGGGGAGATGGAGAACCCAAATCGTGCACCATTGTGTTATTGTTGACTAGGGTTGCCAACCTACAGGTTCTAGGGTAAGAAAGACTCACAAAGAACTGTAAAGTTGGCTGGCAATAAAGAACAGCAGTAGGCTCAGCGTTCATGAAGCAAAATAGAACACAATTCAGGTAAATCTCTGAATTACAAAATATATTCAAACAACGCTCAGAAGGAGCCAATACAGCTAAGGATGTACAAGGAGGATACAAGATTACAATATAACAATAAGTACAAAAGGTGAACAAGCGTCAAAAACAGGGAGCTTTCGCCACGTGAAAAGTAGCTTCTTCAGCCAAACAAGCTTGAATTTTCAATATATAATCAGCAACAGCTAATATGCTCCCCGGACGGGCTGCTTCTCTCATGGAGTCTTACAGTAAAGGTATGAGGGAAGCAGCCTATCCGGGGATGCTTCTCTCTGTAAAATCCATAAATGCATTTAATGCCCTTCAAAGACCAGCTTCTGCCCTAGATAGCAGCACCGGCTCATCTGCACACAGCAAAACCGGCATTTCGTGACCAGCCCATATAGGTGCACAAAGTGATCATTTATGGAGGTAGGGGGTCAAGTGGTTGACATCAAGGATCAAAAGCCGAGGGGCTAAGAGACAGCCTTGCTTAATGCCTTTCCTCAGCGAACTGGTGCTGCTGGGTTCTCGGACCAGAGTCAAAGACAGCCCTAAGATCCATGAATGCCACGTCAAGAAGGCCTCCTGGGAAAGAGGAATATCTGTCAGCTAGTTGTAGGGTTGCCAGCCCCCGCTTCACCATCAGTGGGAGGATTTGGGGTGGAGCCTGAGAAGGGCGGGGTTTGGGGAGGGGAAAAGACTTCAATGCCATAGAGCCGAAGCGGCCATTTTCTCCAGGTGAACTGATCTCTATTGGCTGAAGATCAGTTGTAACAGCAGGAGATCTCCAGCTAGTACCTGGAGGTTTGCAGAACTCAGTACAGGATAACAAAAAGCACTTACAATATATTGCATTCAAATAATTCTTAATATTATTAGTTTACAAATCCCTATCACAATATAACCCCATCCCTTCACCTATACATCCTGTCTATAATATCAACAATCCTATGGTCTAACGAAATCCATAAACCATCTTCATTTTGTGCCTTAAACTTCCTTGTGTCAAGAGGCAAAGTCAATTCTTCCCATTGACCAGCCGTTCCCACAGCAGAGTTCGGTGAACGCTGAAGCACTAACATCCTTGCAAATATCACAGTGATATTCACCAGAGAAAGTAGCCTAGGTATGGCCTTTGTTAGACCATAGGATTGTTGATATTATAGATAGCATCATTTCTGACGTACAGGTGAAGTGATGGGGTTATATTGTGATAGGGATTTGTAAACTAGTAATATTAAGCATTATTTGAATGCAATATATTTTAAGTGGTTTTTGTTATCCTATACTGAGTTCTAAAAACTTGATTGAATATAGAGGTGTGATTTTCTAGCAGTACCTGGAAGTTGGCAACCCTAGCTAAGTGGAATAGCAAAAGGCCATGGTCCAGAACTGAAACACCCCTCCTAAATCAGGCTTGTTTAGAGTACAATAGAGATCCTACATCTACCCAATTCCAGAGCTTGGAATACAAGAAGGCTGCATAAACCTCACCTATTGTCGACAGTAGGCTAATGGCCCGATCATTTATAGGATTGTTCTTGGGCCCTTTAGGACGCAGAGCCAACTGTAAAATGGCTGTAAAATAGGAGGCAGAGCCAACCCTAACACGTTAGGGAGCAAGGTGATACATAACTGTAATAGCAAACCTTCATCGTTTCAGGCCGAGCTCTGTTTAGAAGGATGTCTTATAGAATTATATCATTTAAAAGTATTTTCTTGCATACACACACATGAATGCAGTTGATGCCAAAGCAGCCTGTTGAATATCTGCACAGCCCATCAGATCTCCACTGGCCAATTAAATGCTCTGATGGACAACCCTCCCCCCAATTGGCCTCGCCCACTTTCTAAAAAACACTTGGTGGGCGCCAGAAAAGGTGTTAGCAGGCACCCTGGTACCCACAGGCACCACATTGAGGACCCCTGCTGTACAGTACACACAAACCAAAACTTAGCAGATTGTTAGCAGATTGCAGAATTCCCTTTTTCTCAGTGCGGAATTGTGAGCACCAGTTTGCGTGTGCATTCAAAGCCCCCTATCTCAACGTCCCAGCAGCCACGCAGGACCAAAAAATTCCATCCCCCAGGCACCAAAAAAACCATCCCGTCATTACCTGGTCAGATGTCTTCCTCTCTTCTTCTTCGGCGCTCTTCCTCTTTCCTCTGAAAGCACAGCAAGTTTCCATGGTCAAAAATTGTAATTTTAAAACAAACAAACATAAAACCAGAATATAAACACAGAATACAGAAGAAAAGAAAAAAGGTGGTATCATGACAGCAGAATAAAAAGAAAGGATATAACAGCCAGTATTATTATGAGTAATATGCACTGAAAGAGAAGTCGTAACAATTATCAGTGTTGCATAATACAATAATGATAATGTAGTAATAATATGCATAGAAGAGCCCCGTGGCGCAGAGTGGTAAGCTGCAGTACTGCAGTCCAAGCTCTGCTCACGACCAGAGTTCAATCCTGACGGCAGTTGGTTTCAGGTAGCCGGCTTTTTGAGATGCGGGAACGATTATTGCATGTTTCTAAACTGCGGGAATAATTCCTGAATCATTAATTTCAGTGAAGAGAGGGGCCAGCAGATGACTCCAGCCTACCAAATTAGCTTTCCAAAGACCTACTGGTATTCAACCAGGCCCAGGGGCCTTACCTGATGGCATCTGCTTAATTAAGGAGCCCACTACCTCGGGGAGAACCGGCTGCCATAGGGCAGTCTGTGGGGGCTCAACCTAAACCCAAGCAGCATCGAGTACAGAGGGGTGAAATGATGTTCCCATGTCACGGGACAGATGCATGATGGAATACTACTCTCCACAGACCGGTCTGTGACTCATTATTATTAACAGCAGAGATAAGACCCTTCCCATTTTTACACAGAGCAAGCCACCCTCAAGTCGCAGATCTGAGAGAACAAACCTGGTGAAACCAACACATAGAATCATAGAGTTGGCAGGGACCACCAGGGTCATCTAGTCCAACCCCTGCCCAATGCAGGAAATTAACAACTACCTCCCCTCACATCCCCAGTGACCCCAACCCTCCCCCCGCCATGCAGGATCCCACAATCAAAGCACTCCCCACAGATGGCCATCCAGCCTCTGCTTAAAGACCTCCAAAGACGGGGACTCCACCACCCTCCGAGGCAGCGCATTCCACCATCAAACAGCCCTCACCGTCAGGAAGTTCTTCCTAACGTTTAGGTGGAATCGCTTTTCTCTTAGTTTAAATTCATTACTCCGTGTCCTAGTCTCTGAAGCAACAAAGAACAAGCTAGTTCCCTCATCAACCCTACCAGAAAATATTTTTGTTAGTCTTTAAGGTGCTACTGGACGCTCCCCTTTTGTACTTAAACCCAACTCCCTAAGTCTCTCCTCAAAGGGCATGGATTCGAGACCTTTGACCATTCTGGTCGCCCTCCTCTGGACACGCTCCAACTTGTCAACATCCTTCTTAAATTGGGAACCCAAAACTTGACACAGTATTCCAAGGGAGGTCTGACCAATGCAGACTACAGTGGTAGTATTACTTCCCTGGATCGAGACACAATACTCCTATTGATGCATCCCAGAATAGCATTGGCCTTCTTAGCCGCCATATCACACTGTTGACTCGTGTTCAGTTTGTGGCCCACTAAGACTCCCAGATCTCTTTCACATGTACTGTTGTCAAGCCAACTCTCTCCCATCCGGTACCTGTGCCTTATGTCGTTTCTGCCTAGGTGAAGTACCTTACACTTGTCCCTATCGAAATCCATTTTATTACTTATTTCCCAGCTCTCCAGTCTATCAAGGTCATTCCAAAATGACAAAGAGCTCCAGAGTTCACTGCTTTGCAGCTGCACCCCCGCCCCCCGCCCCCAAGTCAGATCCTCTTGATCACCCAACTTCAGCCAATCTACCCACAACAGACACCCTGGGAGATTG
Source organism: Euleptes europaea (assembly GCF_029931775.1). Taxonomy (NCBI): domain Eukaryota; kingdom Metazoa; phylum Chordata; class Lepidosauria; order Squamata; family Sphaerodactylidae; genus Euleptes; species Euleptes europaea. The sequence continues at coordinate 18,028,192 of NC_079332.1, forward strand.
GTGGGGCTGAGAGAGCTCTAAGAGAGCTGTGACTAGCCCAAGGTCACCCAGCAAACGTCACGTGGAGAGGTGGGGAATCAAACCTTGTTCTCCAGATCAGAGTCCACTGCTCTAGACCACTGCTTTTAACCACTACACCACGCTGGCTCTCAAGGAGGGGGGGTTGGGGGCCCCGTGGCCAGACCGTGAGCCCCACAAAGAGGAATGTCCCCAACCCAAATGTTGTCCCCTGGGGAGAGAAAGGGCCCCCCAAAGCAAACACAAAGCATACGAAAGGGTCCCCAGGCCTCTGCCCTCACCTTTAAGATGGGGGAGATACCCCAACCGCAGGAGATGAAGCCACCAACGTCTTCCTCCTTCCAGCTCCTGGGCAGTTGGAGGGTCTCTGAGCCCCGGCAGGGAACCATGGCAACCGGCATCAACACCTGGGCACCTAGAACCCCTCCTCCAACTGCCGCCTCCAGCAGGTTCTCTGGAAGGAGGGCCAAGGGACCCATTCCTCCATCAATCCCCCCGCCCCTGGACCTGCCTGGCCGCCTCCTCCCATGCCCCCCACGCCCCTGTCCCGATTAAATCTTCACAGCCCACGACTCCTGGCTGGTGGTTCCTTTTCACCTCCGTCGCATGGGTCTTTTTGAATCAATGTTTTTTTTTTTCCTTTTTCTCATTAAAAAGCAAACCCTCCCATGCCTTCCTCAGGAACCTACAAAACCTTCCCATGGCAGGAATGGGAATTCAAACCCGGGTCTTGCAGATACAAGTACAATGCTCTGAATCACTGCACCATACAGGTCTTCTGGGAGCAGGAGAGGAACCAGACATGACAGCCAGGGTGGTGTAGCGATTGGAGTGTCTGTGTAGGATCGGGGAGACCCAGGTTCGAATCCTCACCCTGCCACAAAAACGTCCCGGGTGACCTTGGGCCTCTCACGCAATCTCAGCCTATGCTACCTCACAGGGTTGTTCTGGGGATGACATGGAGCAGAGGAGAATAATAGAATCCTAGAGTTGGAAGGGACCACCAGGGTCATCTAGTCCAACCCCCTGCGCAATGCAAGGCGTTCACAACTACCTCCCCCTGAAGTGCCCCAAATAAAGGTATTTTACCTGTGGCACTAAAGACTGCCCCTGTGTACATGAACAGGTTCAAGTTTCCCCTTTTTGACGTGACACCCATGTAGATAAATGAGTGTCAAGAATCACCCCCTTCCTCTCTTTCCTCTTGCTCTCTATTCACTTAGTTTGCAGAAGCACACAAACAGTCCAAAGTTTGCAACATCCCAAAGCAGTGCCGGCTTTCCTGGGCTTCACTAGTTTGTTATCTTGGTAACGGGAACTTCACGTCTCAGCTAAAGAACTGGCTTAATGCAGAAATTGGTTGTTAAGAATGACAGTATGGAAAAAAAAAACAGCAACCCAGAAAAGTATCCTTATTGTTAGAAGTCTATAAAGCTTGAGCAATTCAAAAAAGCCACGTTTAGCCATTCTTTCTGCACTGTGTCTCTCTGGGGTCTCGGCTAGAGAGATTTGATCCCAGCTTGTATGGTTTCAATTGGTACCATTAAACGGCATAGCTGTAAAACTAACTCCTGATCTCCAGTGCGTTCTCCTTTGCTTTGACCTATCTGGATAGCGTTTTTTTTAGGCCCAACATGGCCAAGATGCCTTCCTCCCTCTCATCCTCTGCCTAGGGTCCCAGAACCAGCATGGCTGACTGTGATGGGTGAGGGGCTGACGGGCCAAGCGTGGGCGCAGCCAGAGAGCTCTGAGGGACAGAGGAAGCGTTCAGAGCTGGGTGGAGAGGATGGCGCGGGAGCTGGCGGATGGTGCCAACGTCCAGGAATGACCACCAGAACCACGAGAGCTGACAGAAATGCAGTTGCTTATTGACAGTGCTAAATACATACTCTGTCCACCATCTCTCCGGACACAGACTCATGGAGTCCAACCCTGATCTACACCATGCCTCCACCAGGCATCAGTGAGCAGTTCAGGCGGAGTCACCCTCCAGGTGCCACACATCCCCTCAGCCTCGGGCCTCCGCGGCTTCTGGCCAGGGTCCCGAGGCCTCCGAGGGGCTTTGCAGGCCAGGGGGACAGTGAGATCCCCTCCATCGAACTCTGCCTGCCACAGCGAATAGGGCAGCCTTGCCTGTCCCCACAGAGGAGGCGAGGAAGAAGCCAGACCAATGTGGTCCTCTGTGAACCTGAGGGGGCTTCTGTGAAAGCCACAGCCCTTGACCCACTGAGGGCCCATCCTCAGGCCCCCAAGGGGCAGGAGTCTCTGAGGGAGAGCTGTGGAGGATCCCAGCCCCTGAGGTGGAGGGGGAGTAGGCAGGGAGAGAGCGGGAAGAGGGATGGGGGACATGGCCCCAAACTCTCCCTGAGGAGAATGAGGAGAGAGAGGAGCCCAGACTCCCTTCGCTCCCGTGAGCTGGGCTGGGGACCGAGGCTGAGGTGAGGCTGAAGAACAGCTCTGAGGGACAGAAGGAAGCTTGAAAACCTCTCAGCCCTTTCTCTGAAGGACTCTGGCCTAGATGAATCTGACTCAGTTTCCCCCCCCAAATCCTGCCTTTTCCTTGATAACCCATTTCTGTGACTTTTGTTCAATAAACTTCCCTGTTTTGTCTCTCTGAGTTAAAAGGCCTCCTATTTCTCTCTGAGGTAAATACTGGTGTGGTGGGACTGGAGGAGAAGGACCAGTATCTCCTCACAAATCCACTCAGGCCAGCGCTTTTCCCTCAGCATATATGGCCGGGCTGAGTGAGCGGGATGTTGAAGTGGTGGAAAGGGGGGTGCGTCGTTATACAATCAGCATGGCTGACAGATGGCCATCTAACCTCTTCTGAAAAACCTCTTGATCACCCAACTTCAGCCAGTTTCCCCCCCCCCGCAAAATCCTGCCTTTTCCTTGAAAACCAATCTCTGTGAGTTCAATAAACTTCCCTGTTTTGTCTCTGTGAGTTAAAAAGCCTCCTATTTCTCTCTGAGGTAAATACCGGTGTGGGACTGGAGGAGAAGGACCATTATCTCCTCCCAAATCCACTCAGGCCAGCGCTTTTCCCTCAGCCCATACAGGCGGGCTGAGTGAGCGGGATGTTGAAGTGGTGGAAAGGGGGGTGCGTCCTTATAAAACCAGCATGGCTGACAGATGGCCATCTAACCTCTTCTGAAAAACCTCCAGGGAAGGGGAGCGTACCAAATACGTCGTGACCAAACAGACAAAGAGCTCAAGAAGAGTTCACTACTTTGCAGCTGCTCGCAGGGCAGCCAATGTACCAAGGGGGAACTGGACACCCAAACACCAAGAAAGGTTACATGTCGATCCCAGAAGTGGTCGGCCATCGCCTGCCTGCCTCCCTCCGCGTGGGCAGAGAGAGTTCGGAGAGAGCCGTGACTGGCCCCGGGTCACCCAGCAGGCTTCAGGGGCAGGAGTGGGGAAGCCGACCGGGTTCTCCATCGCTCTTAACCACTACACCACGCTGTCTCTCCACTGCTTGCTATCAGCGGGGATTTTTTGGGGAGGATTTTGGGGACAATGCAAGCAGGTGCCGACCCACAAAGAGGCAGGCGCCACGGCAGCCCTCTCTTGGGTGCCTGGGGGCTCACCTGGCCAAGAGAGGAGCAGGTCAGCCTGCCTTGCCCCACGCGTGCTTGGCCAAAGTCCGAAGGGAAGCCCAAGAGCGTCCAAAAGCAAAGCCATCAGCCTGTCCCTTGGAGACAAAGCCCCCCTCCCGGCGCCAAAGCTCATACAGGGCAGGAAGCGAGGCCAGAGATCTCGGCCACCCAGATGTCCCACCCTACCATGAAAGGCCTGGCCACTACCTACGCTAGGAGGGAAGCAAAAGGCAAGTCTGCGCATGTTCAGAGATGCTCTCTCATTTGTTACTGAAGGCAGTGCTTTGTTACTGGCGGGAGCTGGAGAGCTCCTCAAATGCCAGCTGATCTCTAGATCAAAGCTTCTTAAACTGTGGGTCGCAACCCCATGTGGGGCCACGTAACTGAATGTGGGGGTCGTGAAAAATTTGGCAATATAAAATAGGTATACAAATCCGACATTAAAAAAGGTAAAGGTCCCCTGTGCAAGCACCGGGTCATTCCTGACCCACGGGATGACGTCGCATCCCGACGTTTGCGAGGCAGACTTTGTTTGACAGGGTGCTTTGCCAGTGCCTTCCCCAGTCCTCTTCCCTTTACCCCCAGCAAGCTGGGTACTCAGTTCACTGACCTCGGAAGGATGCAAGGCTGAGTCCACCTTGAGCCAGTTACCTGAAACCGACTTCCGTCGGGATCGAACTCAGGTCGTGAGCAAAGCTTTTGACTGCAGTACTGCAGCTTACCACTCTGCACCACGGGGCTCTCCAGTCAAACATTCACTGATAATATATATACCTATACTCGGGAGAAAAAAATTTCTCGAGCAAAAAGGGGTCACGAGTGGAAAAAGTTGAAGAAGCCCTGCTCTAGATGACCAAGATCAGTTCCCCTGGAGAAAATGGCTGCTTTGGAGGGTGGACCCTATGGCCCTTCTATATACCCTGCTGAGGTCCTCCCCAAAATCTGCCCTCCTCAGGGTCCGCCCCCAAATCTCCAGGCATTTTCCAACCTGAGCTGGGAACCCTAGCCGAGAGCTTCTTTGGAGGCTCAGTGCAACGCAACAAGGGATGCAGGGAAACAACCAGAGACCTTCCCCCGCCCCCCCGTGGCTGGTGCAAAGGATCAACGGCCAGAAGCCTTTACCTCCACCCTCCATGGCGCCCTGCAGCATGCCCAGCGTTCGCGTCGTCTGGGACAGCAGCCTCCCACCCCACGGCCCCTGAAATGAGCAAGGAAGAGAAGCTCCGGAGCTCGGCTCTGCTGGCTGCGCGGCACGACCCAGGCAGACTTCGGGGGCAAGCCCTCTTCCTTGGCAGCAAGACCCCCGGAGCTCAAGGGCACTTCTTTCCAAGCCAAGAGACACACAAAGGAGCGGGCCGGGAGCACGGGAGCCCCTCCAAAGCCTGCCTCATCCCAGAGGAACCGGCCCCCTGGCCCCAAAGCCGTTTCTGGCTCTCTCCAACACTGGTTCAAGCTTCGGCCTCCAGCAGAAATTTAAGTTGGGAAAATAGCGGTGCTGTTGCTTGGAATTGGCCAAAAGCCACGGCCTTTTGCAACTGAGAGAAGAACCCACGTGTAGGGAGGAGAGTAACTTCTATCGCCCTTGAGGGCTCCAGACTAGACTACTGTAACTCGCTCTACACAGGGCTTCCCTGAAGACTAGGGTTGCCAGGTCCCTCTTTGCCACCGGCAGGAGATTTTTGGGGTGTAGCCTGAGGAGGACAGGTTTGGGGGGGGGACTTCAATGCCATAGAGTTCTTTTCTCCCCAGTGAGACCCCAAGCGGCTTGCATCCTTCTCCTCTCCTCTGTTTTATCCTCACAACAACCCCGTGAGGTGGAGGCTGGCATCCCTAGGAGGCGGGTGGCCACAGCAAGGCCACGTGATACACTGTGTTGCACAGTGGGGATTTGAACCCTAAATCCTAGCTCAACAGTAGCGGCCGCAGCACACACGGGATGCACACTACTGTGCGCATGTGCAGGGGAGCGGCTGGCCAGAGAGGTTGCAATGCCCCCCCTCCCGGCTTTAGAGCATCATGGATTGGGCATTAAGAGGCATGGCTGGGGCTGGGGCTCCATGTGGAACGGTGTTCATGAGTGCGCACAAGACATATGAGTTAAAGCTGTTAGCCCGTACAGCCTTAACAGCTGTGGTAGGAGATCTTTAACGTTCTTAAAAATTAACCAGGAAGCCTATGGCATCTTTTTAACAGATAAAAAAAATGGTAAGGAGGGTCCCTTGAAAGTTTTAGAAGGCATGGGACCCCAGGTAGTCTCTGGGTGGGGGGGGGTGCGTGGAAGTGCTGTCAAGTCGCAGCCAGCTTAGAATCATACAATCGTAGAGTTGGAAGGGACCACGGGGGTTATCAAGTCCAACCCCCTGCCCAATGCAGGAAATTCACAACTACCTCCCCCTGCCCCACCCCCCCCAGGGACCAAAAGATGGCCAAGATGCCCTCCCTTTCATCATCTGTCTAAGGTCACAGAATCAGCATTGCTGACAGATGGCCATCTAACCTCTTCTTAAAAACCCCCAGGGAAGGAGAGGTCCCCACCTCCTGAGGAAGCCTGCTCCACTGAGGAACCGCTCTAACTTCTGGCAACCCCGTGTGGTTTTCAAAGCAAGAGCTACTCAGAGGTGGTTTGCCATTGCCTTTCTCTGCGTGGCAACCCTGGACTTCCTTGGGGGTCTCCCATCCAACAGGGACGGCCCTGCTCAGCTCCCGAGCTCTGCTGAGCTCAGCTAGCCTGGGCCATCCAGTTCAGGGTCATCTTTGTTTCTGCAAAATGACTGTACGCCTCCAGACCTGATATGCTTTGCCTTCTACCGGATGTGAATGGCGATTACCTGGACTCACCCACTTCAAGTCCGAGGTCACCTTGACAGGCCTGAGAGCTTTCTCAGAAAGGTTCTTGAAGCAGAGGCCGGCTTTGTGCTGATGCCTTGGATCAGACCCTTGGCGTTTCTGTGCTCAGCCAGGATGTCCACTCTCTTGGCAGGAGGGATCGACTCGGGAACGGCCAGGATGTCTCTCATCACCAGAGCCCTCGTTGATCTCAACCCATTCTGTAAGCATGGCTTTCTATATACCGAAAGGTCAGGTCTATAGATGTGACGAACACCCCATTTTTCCATTGACCAGCGGTCCAATCTGACGTCTCTTTCTTGGAACCCCTCTTGGCGTGTACAGAAAGTCCCAGTTATTCATATATTTTTTTTAAATTAGGAAAGGGATTTCTACATTTCACATTCTCACCCAAGGCTGGAGGCAGTTTAATTGTTTATAACCGTAGTTGCTTGAATCAGTGAGGTGGTCAGAAAAAGAAACATATAGAGACCTAGAGCTGGAAGGGACTTCAGGGGTCACCCAGTCCAACCCCCTGCACGATGCAGGAAATTCACAACTGCCTCCCCCCCCAAAAAAAACCCAGTGACCCCTGCTCTATGCCCAGAGGAAGGCAAAAACCCTCCAGGATCCCTGCCCAATCTGGCCTGGAGGAAAATTCCTTCCTGACCCCAAAGTGGTGATCCTCATGAAGAATAGTCACACATAGTATTTTTTTAGCAAAATCTTTTATGTCTTCCCTGCAACTCAAAACAGCTCAAGAAAGTATTTTATTAATTTCAATAATGTGTGTGTGTGTGTGTGTTTTAAACGGAATCTGAATCGATTACATCTTAAGACTTCCCCCCGCTGTTTGCGGGGTATACCAGGAGAGGCGGTCCCACAAGTAGAATGGTCCCAGGCCGCTTAGGGCTTTAAACCTGAAACCTGATCTGGTGCTCAATCTGGAGCCAGTGCAGCTAGCGGAGCGCTGGTTGAGTATGTGCTCTTCAAGGGGTCCCTGGGAGGACCTGCACCACTGCGTTCCAGACCAGTTGAGGTTTTCGGAGCAGTCTTAAGTAGGGTCGCCAATTGCCACCCTGCCTCACACACTTTCACCCACTCGGTTGACCACCGACCCAGAGCACCCTTTCTTGTAGAAAACCCCATGCCATCCTCTAGGTCAGGGCTTCTTAAATTTTTCCCACTAGCGACCTCTTTTCACACAGCTCTGGGTATATAGGTATATAAAATAGGTGTACAAATCAAACATTTACTGATAATAAACCATGAAAAAACCTTTTACTGTTGCCTCATTGACTGGAGCCATGTTACCGAAGAAGGTCTATGCCAGGCCTTAACCACTGTGATTTCTAGCCCCAGGTGAGTCAGCCTGCAGGTAGCCTTATTCATAGAATCAGAGAGTTGGAAGGGGCCACCAGGGTCATCAAGTCCAACCCCTTGCACAATGCAGGAAATTCACAACTACCTCCCCCCAGCCACACCCCTACTCCATGCTCAGAAGATGGCCAAGATGCCCTCCCTCTCATCATCTGCCTAAGGTCATAGAATCAGCATTGCTGACAGATGGCCATCTAGCCTCTGCATAAAAACCTCCAGGGAAGGAGCGCTCACCACCTCCCGAGGAAGCCTGTTCCACTGAGGAACCGCTCTAAGTGTTAGAAATTTCTTCCTAATGTCTAGATGGAAACTCTTTGGGTCTAATTTCAACCTGTGGGTTCTGGTCCGACCTTGTGGGGCAACAGAAAACAACTCGGCACCCTCCTCTATGTGACAGCCCTGTGTAACCTGGGAGAAGGGTAAATGTTTCTATACTGCCTGTAAGCATAAAGGTAGATCTAGAGGAAAACTGGCGGCTTTGGGAACACTATGTAAGAGAATTAATCTTTGCCCACTCACAGGCCTCATTCATGCTGGTAGGTGATTTAAATGCACGCTTAGGTCCTAATGACCAAATACAAGATGACCTGCAGTGCTTCTGCTGAGGGTCAAGAAGACCCACCCCACCCCAGGGTCTTTAAAGATCAGTACACAAATTTCACTGGGGCTTGCTTCTTTAAATTTGCTTATAGATTGGGATTGTATATTTTGAAAGGCTCAAACGGGGATGACATCCCAGGAGAGTATACCTTTATGGCAGGGACTAGGACTAGCACAATTGATCCTGTGCTAGTCTGTAAAGCCTGGTTTCCTCAGGTAGGAAAATTTAAAGTTCTGCCCCCTTTAGAGGGTGATCATTTCCCCCTATTCTTGCAGATATGTCTAGGTACAGAGGACCTGCATCTTGTGACCCGCATCTTGTGTGCATTGTCGTGACCCGACAACACTGCAGCCTCCGACAGCACTCGCCAGGCAAAAAACAAACCGGGTCTGCTGTAGTCAGAGCTCCACAGCAGACCGCTTCAGTCGAGAAGTGGAGAGCTCCCCAGATGGTGAGCGACATGGGGGATACGGTGTACCTAGATGTGGTATTACAGGATGTTAGAGGGGGTCCCCAAGTGACAGTGAAAGCTTTGATAGACTCGGGATGTGCACGAACCTTAATTAACAAAGAGACTTTTAAGGCTTTAAAGGTGGAAGCCGTGCGCTTACCCCAACCCATATAGTTTGCCCAGATGGACGGCAGTAATTTTCGAGGGGGTCCCATAGACAAGCAGTGGTGGTTCGGGCCGTTAAGTGCCTACACTCTTAGAAAGGACCCCTTCCTGAGAGGGAATATGTTATCATTCAGTGAGACACCACTAGACCTGAATCAACGGTTCCTAGAAACTTGTTACGGTTCCTAGGACATCTCTTGAACACGCCAATAAATTTATAATACTGGACAAGACTATACGTATAATAAAAACACATTTATTTACATTATATAATATATGCTTTTGGTTGCAAAGTCTTAAAATATTAAATAAGGCTAGACATCATTAGTCTTAAACATGTTTCTGTAACAAGAAGTAGCAAGTAATCATTCACAATCTCTATGCCTCCATAAACGAGTATCTAAGTCATAATGCACCTCATAAAGAATCATTAGTGCAATGCACTTTCATTCAGGATATAAAATTACAGAAATCCTGTCAAAATAGGGTTAATTCTTTGGAAAAAGATTATGTTAGAAGCATCCTAACTTAAATCATTCAAAATATCGTACAGAAGACAATATATCTTGCTATGTCATCTGCAAACCTCTAAGTAGCAAAGTTCTATAAGAACATATGAATTTATCTCAAAGTATCTGTATTTTCTACGTCTTAAATCCCTAAAGACTTTTATCAGTATTCTTAGCTATAAAGAAGACCTCTGATCATCATTAAGATCAGGCATTGTCTATGTACATGCTATGCATGTTCCTTTTAGTATTAGACAGCAATGCTGAATATATAAATACTATGTGTTAGCTTAAAGCTGTTTAAAGTCTCTCTGGTAGTGCCAACTGTAGAGAGTTTTGTATGTGAATTTATGGTTTCAAATCTGTGTATGCGCTGTACAATGTATCAGCATTGTGCATGTCTCACAGAGGGTCTCCTTTTCTGTCTGGAACATCTCTGGCCTCTACTCTGAGGAGTTTCAGAAGTCCCTCTGTTAGGTAGAGTACTTTCTGACACTATCTCAGAGGTCTATCTATTAGTCCTGTGTTCAAAATGTTCTTTAGCATTGGTAAGCCAAATAGGTTTAATCTGTAAGAATCCAGTAATCCTTGTTAGAAGCAATGGACTCTGTTCTCCAAAATATGGAAGGATCACTGCACTGAGATTCCCATTCAAAGGATAGGAATTCTAAGGGTCTCCATCCTCTTCCAGGAATAGAGCAGTCTCACAAGTAGACTGTGAATTTTATATGTTGAAATATCCAGATCTTGATACTTCATGATACCTCAGAGAACGTCTGTCCACGCAGGGATCAGAGTCTCAATGTTTTACATCTCAGGCCTCTGAGATGGAGAGATGCTAAGTCTGTGCAGCTGCAGTCTGCCCAGCAATAACACTCTGAAGTACTGGCTATCCTGCTCTGCCTTATATACTCTTCAGATCTATGTTATCAACACATCTGCAGGATGTGTTGTTGCCCCTTCTACATCTGATAATGTAGATAATCTGATTATTCTTCATGCATCAGCATTTCTAAGGTGTGCTGTGCACCCCTCACCCTCTGAGTCAGCATATTTAGAGGGAAATTGTATTGCACATTGAGGTGTGAGTTGCAACCACACCATTGTCCTTGCACAGATATGTAACCATATCTGATGCTTGCCTCTTATCTCTATTAGAAAAGTTTTTCCAATACTACTCTGGGAATTTCCCTACTTGGTATACATTTCCCTCTGGAGCAGGTGTACTTTTTTATCTATTCCTCTGGCAATTCCTTTTATCAATCCCTCTAATTCCAGGTTTGCTCTGTTATACACACCCGGCCCCTTGCTCCCCCCCCCCCCACTGACCTCCCTCACAGGGCTATTGTGAGCATAACAGAGGCAAGGGAAACCCAGCTGCTTCCTCCCCGCCACTGACCTCCCTCACAGGGCTATTGTGATCATTACAGAGGCAAGGGAAACCCGGCTGCTTCCCCCCCCCCCCACTGACCTCCCTCACAGGGCTATTGTGAGCAAAGCAGAGGCAAGGGAAACCCAGCTGCTTCCTCCCCGCCACTGACCTCCCTCACAGGGCTATTGTGAGCATAACAGAGGCAAGGGAAACCCAGTTGCTTTCCCCCCACACACACTGACCTCCCTCACAGGGCTACTGTGAGCATTACAGAAGCAAGGGAAACCCAGCTGCTTCCCCCCCCCCCACTGACCTCCCTCACAGGGCAATTGTGAGCATAACAGAGGCAAGGGAAACCCGGCTGCTTCCCCCCCACCCCACTGACCTCCCTCACAGGGCTATTGTGAGCATAACAGAGGCAAGGGAAACCCGGCTGCTTCCCCCCCCCCACCCCACTGACCTCCCTCACAGGGCTATTGTGAGCATAACAGAGGCAAGGGAAACCCAGCCACACAGCTCACCATTCCAGTAGGGGAGGCAAATTCACCGGCTTGGAGCTCGTGGTTAATTCTGTGGATGGACGTCCCTCTGGGAGACTCGACCCTACCAATTCCTCCCCATCCTCTTCCCCAAGTGCTTCCCTGGTAAGAATACTACTTGAGACGCAAGGCTGAAGGTTCCCACGGAGGCTGGATCCAGGCGTGATGGAGGGGGTGGGCGTGGCTGCCTTTATCCATAGGTTCACCCTTTGGGATTAAACTCTTCCCTGGACCTTACCTGGTTTTTATAATTTGGAATAGATCATGAGTTATTGCTGTATCTGAAATAAAAGATACCAAACATTAGCTGTATTGCACAAGAACACTAGGATTGTATAAATTATTAAGAGCCCTTTATAGTAAGAGTGATCAGTTTTTCAGAATACTTACCTGATATTGACAAACTGAATGTAGGCACTTGATGCTTACTCTGTGATCCTCTGTGATCCTTCTAATAAGGTATAGGCTGGTTAGTGGTCATAGGTCTTCTCTAGACCTTACCTGTTTTATAATTGGGTATAGATTATGGGTAATTGCTGTGTCTGAGAAAAAACATACCAAACATTAACTGTATTGCATCAAAACACTAGGACTGTATAAATGTTTAGGAGCCTTATATCGTAAGAGTGATCAGTTTTTCAGAATACTTACCTGATATTGAAAAAACTGAATGTAAGCACCTGGTACTTACTCTGTGATCCTTCTAATAAGGTATATGCTTATTATATAGCAGTTATAGGTGCCTACAAGGCTGACAGATTTGGATGTGTGAACCACAAAATGGTGGTCGGGTAAGATTAATAAGGAATTATAATATGAAATTAAATTTTAACGTTTAGAAATATTTTCATAACTGTGATGTTGTATAATTGTAATGTGTTTTAGATATAGAAATTATTAATCTGATGAAGCAATCACCAGCGAAACAAAGCTTCAACCGGTGGCTTGTCCTATGGTGGACATAACGTCTGGCTGTGATTTTTACCACGGTGCTTGCTGCACACGGACAACGATACAGCCTCGAGAAAGAGAGAAAGAGACATTATTGGTCAGCCGCCATCAGCTGACTACGGAGGAGCCCAGTGCTTATACAACACAGAGGATCGCAACAAGTGAATGTGCTGCTGTAGAGACTTGTGTGACTCTGATGAACAGTAATTCGATCCTGTCTCTTTATAGTTATTGGATAAGCTTGTGTTAGTTGTAATATTACAAGGTTTCTTTGTTTATAATGATGATTCTGTGAACTGGAAGTACTTGTCTATGTGAGCATAAGAAAAATATTTATAAAAACAACAAAAGGAATTTTTGTGGCTGCGTGTTGAAATACTGTGTGATAACAGGAGATTTAGCCAGCTATTATATGCAACACGCCCTTGCTTAATAGCTAAACCTCCAGATACTAGCTGGAGATCTCCTGCTACTACAACTGATCTCCAGTCGATAGAGATCAGTTCACCTGGAGAAAATGGCCTCTTGGGCCATTGGTCTCTATAGCATTGAAGTCCCTCCCCTCTCTAAACCCCGCCCTGTCAAGAAGTTGAGGTCTCTCAATTTCTTGGATTTCATGATTTTTTGGGTTCAGGCCTGAGAGGCCTATGAATTTTGTGTTATTGGGATTTTAGACCAGAAAAATAAGTTTCCTTTTGAAAACTGCTTCTGTGGAGGGAGTAAGCCCCAGCTGGTGCTAGTTAACCTTTCCCCTTTTTGGAATGCAAGGCCGTGCATTGCCATGGTAATTAAATGGTCAGCCATCATGACAATGTCCAGGTGCAGGTAGTTCCGCAGGCTTCCTCACCTGAACACATCTCTGAATGAGTCAGCAATTTCTGACCAAGTGATTAATTAACAGCTAAGTGCTTGCGTTTTCTCAATTGGCCTCTATGAGCTCATGCCACTGAGAAAACGAATATAAGGACCAACCAACCCTTGAGAAAACTATGCATGCTTTGGGGGTACAGCAGGAAGGCTGTGCTGGCTGCATCACAACCCATTTGATTTTGGCCCTACGGGGAAACCCTGGTCAAGCTGACCTGCTTGGAGAAACCTTTGGACAACCTTTTGAAACTCTTGAATGCTGGAAGCATCTTTGGAAGTTGGTAACTATAAACCTGATGCAAGAAACCTTTGCCAATCCTTTTGAACCAAAAAGGCTTTTGAATGTATTAGCTAGAGATGCTAAACAGTTTATTATTTTCTTGCTTAACACTTCATGACTTTTTCTTTCCTGTAAACCAGCTTGAATCTTATAAATAAATTGTTAGCCTTTAAATGGCTTGTGTCTGTGATTTTGGGATCCCAAGCCTAAATTCTAAGTGCCTTGTGTGAGTGTAAAACCACCTACCAAAAACCTAAGACATTTTGGGAGTGTAATCTTTCCCTGGCAGGCCTCTACCTTGCAGGGTAAGCGTTGCACTCAATTTTGGAGTGAGTTGGGAGAGGACTGCCCTTATCTTCCCCCTGGAGCTCAACCTTTTGAAAGGGCTGGTGGCAGCTACTCCTTGGACTTGGGGCAAAAGCCTGGAGTTCAAGGTTTTGTCTTTTGGAAAACCTTTGACCAAACCAAAGCAGCCTCCAACTGGTGGAGACAGGTTGGGGAGCTCTTTGACACGCCCTCCTCAGGCTCCTCCCCCAAAATCTCCAGGTATTTCCCAACCTGGAGCTGGCAGCCCTACCCCCCCAGAAACCTTTTGCACCTTTCCAGAATCTTTCGCTAAAGATGTCCTCAGAATCGCCAACGTTAAGCTTCAGGGAAATGGAGGAAATGCAAACCGGGAAAAGCTGTGTGGTCAACTGAGGAGGGCCTGGTGCTGAAGGAAGGGTCGTTGGGGGGCAGTTTTCTTATGAAAAATATTGCCCCCCTCCCCGGATAGCAGCAGAGCTTCTTGGATCAGGGGAAAGAGCTTTTGGGAAGTCCAGAAACGGAGGCCGTTTTGTTTTGGAGGTGGGGAATCCAGTGCAAAAACCAGTCTGTACACATCAGAGGACAGCTTGGAGGGAAAAACAGGACCGGGACCGACTTTATGGTAGTGCAAGAGGAGGTGACCTGCCTCCGACCACTGAAGACCCTTCAAGGCCAACAAACTGCCGTCTCTTTTACTGTACTTTTACTGTGACATTTATTGTCACAGATCTGACATGACGGTCTGCAGTAGAAAAGCAGACCAGGAGAACACGGCTACCCTCCGAAAATATCTAACATGATAGAACCGATTTATAACAATATTTTTACCACCCGTTTTAGATTTCCCCCCTTTGGCCCGCCCAATCTCTCTAGCTTTTCCTCTATGCCAGTGGCATTTCTCTGTGTGCCCCCACAAGCCTCCCAACCTGTAGAAAGGGAGAGAAAATCTTCCATACCATTTCCTCAGCCATGACTCAGGTCTCTGAGCTATAGATATAATACTAGGGTTGTGCTATAGTGACCGTACTGCAGTATAATGATGCAGAACAGTAGTAACGGTAGATGGTATCGTTGATCGTTCAATAAATGATCTAGCTTTTCCTGGCATCAGATGGGATGCTAGCCCAAGCGCCGGTTGACCCACCGTCCAACCTGGGCTGGGCTCCCAACTAACAAGGCAGGCATCCCAAGGGTGTTCTAGATTTGTTCTCTGCTCAAGAATCCATCCCTTCCGATGTTGCTTTGGTAACCCACAAAACGGGAGGAAAACAGATCTCAACGCCTAATGCTTGAATGGGAGCGAACTGGGGTTAAGAATGGCCTCCTGTTGGTGGCAACTCAGGAATCAGAGAGCCACGTTTCCCATCCGCCACAAGAGCCACGTGACGATGGCATGCCGTGTGCCAGCCCAGACACATGCATCTACCGAAACAGAACTATGATTCGGAGGTATATAATAATGGGAACGTTTTCCGTTCCCGAAGTTCCTCTGAGCATGCAGGGTGGTTTCTCCTCCAGGGACCTTTGTGTCTCCGGAGGGAAGAGAAGGGCTTCCCTCTCTGTAGGGCTGCCAACTCCAGATGGGGAAATCCCTGGAGATTTTGGGGGTGGAGCCTGGGGAGGGCAGGGTTTGGGGAGGAGAGGGACCTCAGTGGGGTGCCATGCCATAGACTTCCCCCTCCAGAGCAGCTGTTTTCTCCAGCGGAGCTGATCTCGGAGGCCTGGAGATCCATTGCAATGCTGGGAGATTCCCAGGGGAGGGTTGCCTGCCTCCCGGTGGGAGAATGAAGTCAGCCCCTTCGGGACCCCATTGGGCAGAAAGGCGGGGTCTCCATGAATTCAATACATAAAAACAAATGAAAGCTGGGGACATATTGAACAGAGGCAAAGACAACCTGGTTCACATGTCATACCATTTATTCGGTCAGCTGCCGGAAGACATGGAAATGGCCGGAGCTGAAAAAGGACATTGGAAAAGGACTCGGTGGAGGAGGAACGTCGATGGCCATGCTTCAGTGGAACCTCCATTCTCAGAGGCAGTTTGCTGCTGATGCCGGCGGCTGGGAGGCCTCTGTGAGGAAGGTCTGTGGCTTCTTCTTGCCCGGCTTTCCGCGGCTTTTCCGGAGGCGACCGGATGGGCCTGGGTCTTGTGCCTCAGGGCAGTTTTTCTGTTCTCCTTTCCTATGGTGAGGATTGGATTTGGGGATGATGACCGGGAAGAGCCTTTGTGCTTATTTTTCTCCCCACCCTTTCCTCTCTCCCCCTCTCTGTTTCCATTCTTGACTCACAGATAGGGCTGCCAGATCCAGGGTGGGAAACACCTGGAGCTTTGGGGATGGAGACTGGGGAGGACTGGGATCTCTCTGGAGTACAGGGCCATAGATCGGGTTGCCAGGTGCCGCTTTGCCACCGGTGGGAGGTTTTGGGGGCGGAGCCTGAGGAGGGCGGGGTTTGAGGAGGGGAGGGACTTCAATGCCATAGAGTCCAATGGCCAAAGCGGCCATTTTCTCCAGGGGAACTGATCTCTATTGGCTGGAGATCAGTTGTAATAGCAGGAGATCTCCAGCTAGTACCTGGAGGTTGGCAACCCTAGCCATAGAGTCCACCCCCTCCAAAGCATCCATTTTCTCCAGGGGAACTGACCTCTTTAGTCTGGAGAATAGCTTTAATTCTGGGGGATGCCAGCCTCCAGGTCCCACCTGGAGGCTGGCATCCCTACCCTCAGGAAAAGGACCATGTGTGTCTCACATCTCTCTGCCATTTCCTTGAAAGGTTTGCTAACTGCAGATTGGGAAATTCCTGGAGATTTGGGGGTGGGACCTGAGGAGGGTGGGGTTCGGGGAGGGAAGGGAAGGGATCCCAGGGGTATATGCCCAGAGGGCCCTATTGCAGACTTCAAATCAATGCATGGAGGTTGGGAGTGGCACAGATCCCACCGGGACCAAGAACTTGAAACAGTGTTGTAGTAGTAGTTGTTGTTTGTACAAAATGTGTAACTTTAAACAGTTTTGAAAATGGCTCCCTCTTGCGGCCACACCTTGAAATAATCTCAGAGGTGGGCTTGGGACCTGCCTTCTTGACCCCGGTCTTCTGTGCCCCGGACTCTCTGTGGAGCATGTCAAAAATCTGGTGACGACTCATGGAAAGCAGTGTCACAAAACCAGATCCCCGGAAGCTGTAATTTGTGAGAGCTACCAAATTTCTTCTTCTTCTATTTTTTAAGGAATACCTAACCCTTACATGGAATTACAATTCAGAAAGTCCTTCTCACAGGGCTGTGACTGAATTGAGATACGGTGCAAATGTCTAGGATGCGGACTCGAACCAAGCCCTGACCGGTATGGGCCAGGCTAGCGCGAACTTGCCAGATCTCAGAAGCCAAGCAGGACTGGCCCTGGTTAGGGATGCCAGGTCCCTCTTTGCCACCGGCAGGAGGTTTTTGGGGCAGAGCCTGAGGAGGGCGGGGTTTGGGGAGGGATTTCAATGCCATAGAGTCCAATGGCCAAAGCGGCCATTTTCTCCAGGTGAACTGATCTCTATCGGAGGGAGATCTGCTGTAATAGCGGGAGATCTCCAGCTAGTACCTGGAGGCTGGCAACCCTGGCCCTGGTGGGAACTTGGACGGGAGACCACCAAGGAGTTCCAGGGTTGCTACGCAGAGGTAGGCGACAGCAAAGCACCTTTGCCGTGAAAACACTTCACAGGGTCGCCGAAAGTGAGCTGGGACTTAATGGCACTTTCTTCCCAGGATAGAACAATAGAACCATCCGATGTGGAAAATGCCCACTGACCCTTAAGGACAGCACCGTTTTTCTTAGACCTCACGTAGAGTACTGTGCTCAGTTTGGGGCACCACAATTTAAGAAGGCTGTAGATAAGCTGGAACGTGACCACAGGAGGGCCACAAAATGGTGGGGGGTCTGGAGAAGAAATCATAGAATCATAGAGTTGGAAGGGACCACCAGGGTCATCTAGTCCAACCCCCTGCACAATGCAGGACATTCACAACTACCCCCCCCACCCCCAGATGATGGCCAAGATGCCCTTCCTCTCATCATCTGCCTAAGGTCACAGAATCAGCATTGCTGACAAATGGCCATCTAACCTCTTCTTAAAAACCTCCAGGGAAGGCGAGCTCACCACCTCCCAAGGAAGCCTGTTGCACTGAGGAACTGTTCTGTTAGAAAATTCTTCCTAATGTCAAGACAGAAAATGTTCTGATTTATCAGTTCTTGTAGGTTATCCGGGCTGTGTGACTGTGTTGGTATTTTCTTTCCTGATGTTTCGCCAGCAGCTGTGGCAGGCATCTTCAGAGGAGTAACTCTGAAGGAGTAACTCCTCTGAAGTGTTACTCCTCTGAAGATGCCTGCCACCGCAGCTGGCGAAACGTCAGGAAAGAAAATACCAAGACCACGGTCACACAGCCCGGATAACCTACAAGAACTGATGAACTCTGTCCGTGAAAGCCTTCGACAATATTTTGATCTGATCTAATTTCAACCCATTGGTTCTGGTCCGACCTCATCCTCTCTGACAGCCTTTCAAGGACTTGAAGATGGTCATCATATCCCCTCTCAGTCTTCTCCTCTTCAGGCTAAACATACCCCGCTCCTTCAACCTTTCCTCACAGGACTTGGTCTCTAGACCCCTCGCCATCTTTGTTGCCCCCCTCTGGACACGTCCCAACTTGTCTACATCTACATCTAAATCTAAAAAGGATGGTGCCAAGTTGTTTTCTGTTGCCCCAGAAGGTCGGACCAGAACCAAAGGGTTGAAATTAAATCAAAAGAGTTTCGTCAAGACATTAGGAAGAACTTTCTAACAGTTAGAGCGGTTCCTCAGTGGAACAGGCTTCCTTGGGAGGTGGTGAGCTCTCCTTCCCTGGAGGTTTTGAAGCAGAGGCTAGATGGCCATCTGTAAGCAATGCTGATTCTGTGACCTTAGGCAGTTCATGAGAGGGAGGGCATCTTGGCCCACTTCTGGCCATGGAGTAGGGGTCACTGGCCGGGCAGGTACATCACTGTTCTGTCAGCAGCCCTTCCGAGCAGATGCTGAGCTCCGCCTGGCCAAGAGAGAGGGTGTCTGCCAGGATGGAGCGTCCAGCAAGAGCTCTTCTCTGCTTCTTCCCCAGAGCGGTCTGGGTTCTAAAGGGGGAAGGGTCTGCCTGTTGGGGAGGGGATGCAGCGGTTGAAATGCAGGAATGAGGAGGCTGACGCTCTAGAAAGCTTGGTGCATAAAGTGAAACGTTTATTTTGGCAGGTTCTCATTTCAAACATTGTCCCCAAACATACCCCAACAAAACATGCACAGAGATGTATATTGGAGGAGCCATTTGCACAGAAGAGGGCAATCGTATGCACACAGAAAAAAACCCATCCCCTTTTCCTTTACAAGATGCCAGACAGATAATGAATTAATTAATAGATCGATTAATTAATTCAAGGTGCCCTGGGGTGCTGCTCTTTCTCAGCTGGGAGGGACGCAGAATTGTGGCAGGGAAACCTCTGGTAGCCCCAAAGGATGCCCAAGGATTTCTTGGGTGGGGCCTGCATGCAAAAAGCCCGCGTCCCTCCCCCTCCATGGGAACTGGCCATTTGGCGCGCCCCCCCCCGAGCTCTGGGCGATCCCTCTTGAGAGACGAGACCCAGACTGCTACTGCCAACATGGAAGACTATTGCCCAGGCATGATTGTTGCCCGTTGCCTTAGACCCCTTTTCAGAGCGGAGTAGGCAAAAACCCCGTCCAGCGTAGCGTCAATCTGCCGGAGGGGGGGAAATTCCTACTCGGCCCCCAAACAGGCGACCAGCTTGCGCCCACTCTGAAATAAAGGGTGGGCGTGTGTCTCCCTTGCCGATTGAAGGTGTCCCCCCCCAATGCTACACCTAGGAGGCATCCTCAGTGCTGTTTGGCTCCTGCTTCCGCCAACTCTGGCCAACCGCCCTCCTTTCCAGCGCCTCTCTGAGTCTTTCCTGTCTCTGTGGATTTTCATGCATGGCATCCTCTAAACCCCCCGCCCCATTGACCGATCTCTTTCTGTCTTCATCTCATGTACAACTTTCGGTCCCCCAAAGATCGTCTCCCCTTTCCTTCTCTCCCACTCACTGAGCTTCCAACTGTCCAGAAGGAAGGCTGGTCTGGAAAAAAATCCCTCAGTTTATATGGAAGCTGCGTAGTTGTAGGGCTTCTCTGCTTTTAAGACGTGTTCTATATGTGATGGACTAAATGTCATCGTCCGCTGAGAAAAATATCTATGCATCACCTTTCCACGATGACTGTTGGTTTTGGGTTCTCCTTTCAGGTACATTGTTCGGTTCGTTGCATTTTGGCACTGGTGCCTCTGTTCTTGGGTTCCGGTCTGTGTTGCTCTCCGTTTGTTATTGTTCCCAGAGGAGTTTCGAACGGTCGGCCGTTGCAAGCACAGACCGAGAGGAGCAGCTTGCTATTGTGTCTGATGGCCCCGGGAACAGAAGACATCTCGGAGGACCGATCCTCACAAGAGAGTTCTTTCCCTCAAAGACCGCAAATCCAGAAGGTTCAAGGCCAGTTGGCTGCTCTTGCCGGACGTGGCACGGGGGAGAGGAAGGTGATCCTCCCGAAGGAGAGGAAGGTTGTCTTGCTCTTGCCGAGGTGGAGGCTGAAAGTTCATGCTCGCGTCGCTCTGGGATACTGTGGTCGGGATGGGGGAAGGAGAGGACCAGAGGGTTGTCCGTCCAAATGCCTGCCCCCAAGGTGAGAAAGTCTGGTGGATCAGCCTCTCCACAGGGGTCACTCCGGCCCGACACAGACTGGGCCCTCTGGAACATGCTTCAATGTGGTGGGACGTGGCGGCCAGCTGCTTTGGGGGTCTCCAGCTGTTCTGCTGCATCTGTGAGGCTTCCCGGAAGAGCCCCACGGCCTCTCTGCAGAGACGGGAAAGTGAGGGTTGGGGGTGGATGTTCCAAGGCAGGAAGGAGCAGAGAGAGAGAGAGCGAGAGAGAGAGAGGGAGAGAGAGAGAGAGAGAGAGAGAGAGAGAGAGAGAGAGAGAGAGAGAGAGAGAGAGAGAAATGACTCCCAGAGTTGAACATAGACAGGTGAAGGGAAGCGTCCCCCCAGCATCCAGCCTCCCTCAGTGCTATCCACTGTCCCCCAGGACTCTATGGCTCAGACCCCCCTGAGGCTACAGTACTGCTCTGGGCTCCTGCCTTGGCAAGGGAGGGGGCCCCACTGGCCTCACCAGGGAAGCCACAAAGCCGGTGTAGCAAGTCCAGCGAATGGAGGATGCTCCCGAGCCCAACGGAGGAAAGAAGAGGCCAGAGAGGGAACAGGGGAGCAGGTTCTCTGAAACAGGTTCCCATGGCTCCCTCTTTGCAAAGGTGCAACACAGACAGGCCGGCTCCTGTCCCCTTCCCAAACTACATCCTACCCCACACAGAGACACCACAGGCCCCACGAGATTCCCTCTTTGCTGCTAACAGGGCTCCTACCTTAAGAAGCCCCATCCCCTGGCCGGCCGGCTTTCTTCTGGCGCATAGTAACAGTGGGAAGCCCTCTCCACCATGCGCCAGAGATCATCCACTTGGCCCATTCCTGGTCGGGGGGGGTTCAGGAGTGGGGGATGTGCCCCTCCTTCACTCACCTCCAGGTGTTCAGGATTCTGCGGCTGCAGGGAATTGGGAAGGCCGCCTCCCTTCAGGCCTTTCGCCCCTTCCTCAGAAGTCCAAGGGTGGTCCGGGGCATGGCTGTCCTCTTCAGCGGGCGATCCCTGTCAGGAAAGGAGAGGAAGGGCTGGGGTTTCCTCTTTGTCAATGCACCACATCAGTCTCCTCTCTCGCTTCGAGAAATGCAGGATGACCAACGGGGGTTTTCTCATTTCATCCTCTAACCATCTCTGGGGTCCCTGTCGGTACCCTAGTCTTTCGGGAGGCACCAAACACCCATTTCAATTGCTTTCACTCTTCATCCTGGAAAACCACTTCCAGCTCTTCGCAGAAGAGAAGAGGCATAAAAACGAAATAAATACGTCAACAGGCACACACAACGTGCACCTTGATGATGCCCGCTTCCCCCGCCTGACAACCGGGGTCCTGACCCACACCGACCGAAGCCAAAGCAACCCCCCTTCCCCCCATCTTTAAGGCGCTCGAAGCTTCAAGGCGGCTGTCGTGCCTCCGTCTCTCACAGAGCTCTTGGTGAAAGGGGTTGGCCAAGACCTCCTTGGCTCGAGGATTTCAAGCCAGGCCTCTTGAACACGAGCCCTGCCCTCTGTGGGAAGGGGCCGTCCCTCCCTCGGCCCCGGGCAGGAAAGACGGGGGGGGGAGATCCCTCGGAAGCCCCTGTGTCTCAGCTGAGGCCTGCCAAGCAGTGCTGGTGGGAATCCAGGAAGGCAGGAGAGGATCTCTCTTGCCCGGAGGGGGTGCGACTCCTCAGCACCGAGAGAAAAACCCTTGGCAAGCAGCGTGTCGAACGGGTGGCCCATCCCCCCTTCCCTCGAGGCACTGGGCATGCTGAGCACCAGAGGGCAGTGTTGCCTAAGCACTTGGCTGAGCCTGGCACCCAGTCACCCGAGGCGGGGCTGGGGGGGGGGAACTTTGGCTCCTGTGGCTTGCTGTTCTTCCCCCTCCGCTTGGCCTTTCCTTCAAGCCCAAAGGTGGGGAACGTCAGGCCCGGGGGCCGTTGATGGCCCATGAAATCATTTGGTCTGGCCCTTTGTGGGTCCTGGCAGATCTCTAGCTCAGAAGGATCTAAGACTGGTGATCTGCCCCCTCCCGCGGACAGGAATAGCCTCTGTTCAAGGCAGATGTGAGTTTGTTTTGCCAAGAAAAGGAACCTTTCCCCCCTTGCAGAAGAATCGTTAGCTATAGAGCATCTAGGACCGCCCATGAAACTGTGTTGACCATTTCCCACCCGGGCCATGGAGAAACGTATTCCCTCTCTACTACAAGAAGGCTGGGGGTGGAAGTGGTGACACTAGAGGGGTTAAAGGGGGCAGGGCCAGAATGCACAGGGGGGGGGGGTGTTGCAAGTTCTCAGCCAGTGTGTCCTCATTTAATCCCTGCAGGCAGAGGTAGCAGAAGCCAGCTGTAGAATCCGGCCCCAACCATGAAGAGCAGGACCAACTCTGGCATGCAGCTGGACGGCTATGACCGGCTGGTTCAACAGACCATCCTGTGCCTCCAGGTGGGCGAGTGCACCACTGGTTGGTTCCTGCCTGCTTGTCCACGCGGGGTGGTGGTGCCATCTGGGGCAGTTGCCTGCTTGGGGCTTGGTCGGCTAATTTTTAAGGTGATAATTTTGTGTGGCCTGCAAATGATGTTATAAATATCCAAATGGCCCTTGGAGAGGAAAAGGTTTCCCACCCCTGTTCTGGCCACTTTCCTCGTAGATGTCATCCGAGGAACCAGACAGCCACTTGGCCAAGAGAGGTTTCCTTGTCTGCTGGCTAGCCCTGCAAGACCCAGCAGGGAAAGGGAGGGGCGAGGGAGGAAGGGAAGGAGACCCTTTGGCCCTGGGGGGTACCTGGTCATCGATGGAGCTGGTGAGATCCTCGGCCGGCCACGGAGGTGCCTGCCGGCCCGTCTCGTTGCTCTCCTCTGGCAGCTGGTCCCAGACACCCGCATCTGACTGACACAAAGAAGGAAAAAAGCCAGGAAGGGCCCCAATCCCCACAACACAGAGAACAGAAATCTCCCTGGGAGTAAAAAGGGTGGGACGAGTGTCTTGGGCATCTCCCTGAGATAAGGGCTTCAAGCCACCCAGCACCTTCAGTGCGAGACTCTTGGCTCCCGCTCAAGCGTTCCTCAACAGCCTCCCCCATTCTGTTCCTCCAGCCTGCTGCTCCTTCCTTTGGAGGGGGGGCTCTCCTCGGGGCTCCAACAACTCTTTGGGGTGGCTGCATCAGGAGTCTGGGTGGGGTGGGGGAAGAGAGGACTAGGATCTCTTTCTCAAGGGGGGAAGGTCTGTCATTCTGCGGAGGGGAGGGAGCCGTTTCACAGGGTGACCTGCTTGCAAGGAGATGCAAAAAAAACCCCCAAGGACTAAAACAAAAGCAACATCGAGAAGAGGAGGAGGAGGAAGAAAAAGGAGAGGAACAAGGTGACAACTATGGGCTAAAATAATCACAGAAACAATTTACAAAGAAGTATGTACAGAAGCGCACAGAGGGGTCCTGCCCCAAGCTTTCTGAGGGCGGAGTTTACATCTCCTGCTTGGGGTGCCAGGCCCCCACCAGAGGCGGGGTAAACCCCGCCCCGGGGCCCCTCCCCCAGCCGTCAATCAGCTGGCCAGCGGGTGGACTTACCAGGAGCAAAAGGACGCCTACGCCGGTGTCGCCAGCAACCCGGTGACCTCAGTTCCATCTGGCCTAGGCCTCTCTTTGGTCCCGGTAAGTCCCCCCGCACCCACCCCCCGGTTGGAAGGGGGACCTGGCAACTCTACAGGTCCGTACTCCACCCGCTTTACTTTTCCCTACCTTCTCTACCTCCCTCCCTCTCTCGCTCTCACCTTGGAGACCTGGAAACCCTGGCTTTCCTTGCTAGACTTCTTTCTTTTCCTTTCCTTTCCTTTCCCTTCCCTCCCTCCCTCCCTGGAGACCTGGAAACCCTTGCTTTCCTTGCTAGCCTTCCTTCTTTGCGTTTCCCTCCCTCCCTCCCTGGAGACCTGGAAACCCTGGCTTAACTTCCAAGACTCCCTTCTTTTCTTTTCCCTTCCTTCTCTCCCTCCCTCCCTCTCACCCTGGAGACCTGGAAACCCTGGCTTAACTTCCTAGACTCCTTTCTTTTTCCTTCCCTTCCTTTCTTCCTTCCCTCTCTCCCTCCCTGGAGACCTGGAAACCCTGGCTTAACTTCCTAGACTCCTTTTTTTCCCTTCCCCTCCTTTCTTCCTTCCCTCCCTCCCTCCCTGGAGACCTGGAAACCCTGGCTTAACTTCCAAGACTCCTTTCTTTTCTTTTCCCTTCCTTCTCTCCCTCCCTCCCTCCCTGGAGACCTGGAAACCCTGTCTTAACTTCCTACACGCCCTTCTTTTCTTTTCCCTTCCTTCTCTACCTCCCTCCCTCTAACCTTGAAGACCTGGAAACCCTGGCTTTCCTTGCTAGCCTTCCTTCTTTGCCTTTCCCTCTGTCCCTCCCTGGAGACCTGGAAACCCTGTCTTAACTTCCTAGACTCCCTTCTTTTCTTTTCCCTGCCTTCTCTCCTTCCCTCCCCTCCCTCTCACCCTGGAGACCTGGAAACCCTGGCTTAACTTCCTAGACTCCTTTCTTTTCCCTTCCCTTCCCTTCCTTTCTTCCTTCCCTCTCTCCCTCCCTGGAGACCTGGAAACCCTGGCTTAACTTCCAAGACTTTCTTTTCTTTTCCCTGCCTTCTCTACCTCCCTCCCTCCCTCTAACCCTGGAGACCTGGAAACCCTGGCTAAACTTCCTAGACTCCTTTTTTTCCCTTCCCCTCCTTTCTTCCTTCCCTCCCTCCGTCCCTGGAGACCTGGAAACCCTGGCTTAACTTCCAAGACTCCCTTCTTTTCTTTTCCCTTCCTTCTCTCCCTCCCTCCCTCTAACCCTGAAGACCTGGAAACCCTGGCTTAACTTCCTAGACCCTTCTTTTCTTTTCCCTTTCTTATCACCCTCCCTGCCTCCCTCCCTCCCTGGAGACCTGGAAACCCTGTCTTAACTTCCAAGACTCCCTTCTTTTCTTTTCCCTTCCTTCTCTCCCTCCCTCCCTCTAACCCTGAAGACCTGGAAACCCTGGCTTTCCTTGCTAGCCTTCCTTCTTTGGCTTTACCTCCCTCCCTCCCTGGAGACCTGGAAACCCTGGCTTAACTTCCTAGACGCCCTTCTTTTCTTTTCCCTTCCTTCTCTACCTCCCTCCCTCCCTCTAACCCTGAAGACCTGGAAACCCTGGCTTTCCTTGCTAGCCTTCCTTCTTTGCCTTTCCCTCCCTCCCTCCCTCCCTCCCTCCCTGGAGACCTGGAAACCCTGGCTTAACTTCCAAGACTCCCTTCTTTTCTTTTCCCTTCCTTCTCTCCCTCCCTCCCTCTAACCCTGAAGACCTGGAAACCCTGGCTTAACTTCCTAGACCCTTCTTTTCTTTTCCCTTCCTTCTCTACCTCCCTCCCTCCCTCCCTCCCTCCCTCCCTCCCTCCCTGGAGAACTGGAAACCCTGGCTTAACTTCCTAGACTCTTCTTTTCTTTTCTCTTTCTTCTCACCCTCCCTCCCTCCCTCCCTCCCTCCCTGGAGACCTGGAAACCCTGTCTTAACTTACAAGACTTCCTTCTTTTCTTTTCCCTTCCTTCTCTCCCTCCCTCCCGCTAACCCTGAAGACCTGGAAATCCTGTCTTAACTTCCAAGACTCCCTTCTTTTCTTTTCCCTTCCTTCTCTCCCTCCCTCCCTCTAACCCTGAAGACCTGGAAACCCTGGCTTAACTTCCTAGACCCTTCTTTTCTTTTCCCTTTCGTCTCACCCTCCCTCCCTCCCTCCCTCCCCCCCTGGAGACCTGGAAACCCTGGCTTAACTTCCAAGACTCCCTTCTTTTCCTTTCCTTTCCCTTCCTTCCCTCCCTCCCTCCCTTCCTGCAGACCTGGCAACCCTGGCTTTCCTTCCAAACCTTCCTTCTTTTCTTTTCCCTCCCTTCTCTCCCTCCCTCCCTCCCTGGAGTTTTTTTTTTTTTTTTTTTTTTTTTGTTGCTTTTATGATTTTTTTTTATTTTTAACTGGGATAATTTTCTATTAACAACAAATAACTTAATGAACTAATTGAGTCTAAAATAGTTGAAAGTCTAATATAGTGGCGATTACCATTACAACAATAATCAATAACCAATGGATTAACTAATTTTAACTGATGATTTTTTATCATTAATGAAGATAATGGGGATTATTTTACTTTTAATGGGGATAATATTTTTGCTTTTTTATTTTTTATCTTTAATGGGGATAATTTTACCTTCAATATTTTTATAATGTTACAATGTTAAAAAGAACAACAATATCATCGGATAAAAGAATCAGAGAACTATTTACATACAAAAATATTTACAAAATATTTACAGATCCCCCATACTTTCCTGCTCATGGATCTTCTGAGCGCTGCCTCCCCAATCCTCGCTCTGATGGTTTACCTGTCCCTGGGCAGAGAGTGGCTTCAGACATCTAGAGGTGAGAAAGATGGAGAGGGATCTGTAGCTGGAATTGAATTACAACCTCTCCACCAAGCAGCTAATCTCCGCTCCCCGAGCATCACTGGAGACGCCTTGAGGAGATGTCGTGGAGCACGCGTGGGCGTTCCACTGCCGGTGAGCATGTGAAGAAAGCAATGTGGAGAATCATTGCCACGTGGAAGCATCTCAGCCTGTTGCACTCAGCGATGTGCGCTGCGATCCAGAGAACAGGGCTGCTTTGACAGCAAGGGTTCCCCACCTTTCAGCCACCCAACTGGGGTGGGTTTTTTCACGTTTCCACATGACGTGGTCCTCTGGGAATAGACCTTTCACAACCCGTTCCTCCCTCCAAAACAACAACGAGAACCCCAACAAAGATTGTTTCCTGAACATCCCTGTTCAAGTGTGGATGGCTGCACGGGGGCCCGTCCCCTGCAGAAGAGAATGGCCAGTGCTGGAAACAGCAGGGAGGGGCTCCCGGGAGGAGGACTTTTGGAAAGGGGGTCAAGGGAGGTCTTCATCCCTATCTCAAGTTGGTTTTATTTTTTGTTTTCTTCAAGAACAGAAGAGAATCCCCCTCGGCTCAGCCTGCCTTTCAGGAAGGGAGGGTGGGGTCATTGGAGGTGTCCACAAATACCCAGAGGTCTTTTCAAAAGTTGAGCTTGAAGGATGCTTTGTTACTCCAGTGTTATAACAGGGTGGGCGGAGAATCTGAATGGTCACACAGCGCTGGTGTGTGTGTGTGTGTGTGTGTGTGTGGCCTCTATGTGAAAAGGAGAGAAATAGTGGAGAGAAAAAGGATTGCCCTGGGCTACCTGAAATCTCTGTCCAAGGGCAGAGAATTGGATCTAGCAGCTGAAGTTCTAATTTTGCAAGGACAAGAACCCATTTGTCACGGCAATAAGCTACCAGCATTAGAACTGGGGGGGGGGGGGTGTCCCTCAACCATGCTTTTTGTGAGGGGAAGGAGTCTGTAGGTTTCAGAAGCAGATCTCAACCTCAAGTCACCCCGGGGGTGGGGAGTGTCCCTTTCCTCCTCCTTACTTTTCAAGGCACCCCCAGTCTTCTGGCTCCCTCCATGACTTTTCCTTTCTCATTTCCCCAGCTTTCCTGTCTCTTTCTTCTGTCCTTTATTTTCCCTTCCTCCCAGCCTGCCTGTCTCTACCCCTTTTCAGATGCTACAGTCAAGGAGTGCCACGCGGAGCTCTTCCTGATACGCTCAGTCCCCATGTTGTCTGAAAGGGGAAGGCACAGATTTTCAGGTTCGGCACATGCAACCCAGAACCCTGAAAAACCACGTCGAGAGGTCTTTTGTATGCGCCAAATCCATGCAGTGGCCTTTTCAGGCATCATTTCAGCCATCTGCCTCTCGGGAGGATCGAGGGCAGTGCTTCATCTCAGCCATGGAAGGTGGGGGGCTGGAAGGCGGGGAGAGGTGCAGCCTGTCGGAAGTGAAGGACTTTGCGCTCTCTCTTAACCTCAGACTCCACAGGGGGACAAGACAAGTGAGTCAGAAAGATAGAGGGGACAAGACGCTGGGGCATCCTTTTCTCTACTGCCCTTTGATATGGAGATGGCTACTCTTCGGGAAACTTCCTTCCTTCCTTCCTGTTTCTTTCCCCACCTCCTCACACTCACTGGCACCTCTTCTCCATCTTGCCACCATGAGGGAAGGACGCATGTCCTGGATCTCCCTCCATCCCAGTTAGTTAGAATAGATAGGCAACTATACTTTATCCTACCCAGAAATGGATTTCCTACAAAGAGTGAAGTATATTAGTTAAGTAGACAAAAGGCTCCTAGCAATTTTGTTCCTGGCACGCACACAGGTTTGGATGGGCTTCTCTGCGCACAACAGCCTTTGTGCACTCTGCTAATTTAACAGGGATTTGGGATTCACAAAGCCCTCACAATCCAACACAGCCTCTGCTCTGGGTACCCCCCAGGCCCCAGCCAAGGCTTACCTTCTGCAGGTGAGCAGCAGCCCCTCAACCTCCGCCTCAGCCTTTCCCAGAGGCTCCAGCAGGGGGAGACCCCTTCATTCATAGCCTCCAGGACGTCCACAGTATGGAGGGCCAATGTGCCGATGGATGGATCCTTATCCCGCCTCATGTCTCGCAGGGCTAAGAAGGAAGGAAAGGAAGGAAGGGTCAAAAGCCACGCAGCTGAAGAGGACACACCAGGAGGGTCCCATTCATGGGGTGGAAGGGGGCCTGGGGGGGTCTGATCCCTCATGCCAGGCGGGAGCTTTTCTCCGAGCTCACTTCCAGGATTGGGGATGGGAAGAAAGCGGGCAGGGAAGAGGGACGCTGCCGCTCCCTTTGCCCACACGCCTCGCCTGATGCAAAGAGCCCTCCCTTGGAAATACTAACTGGAGAATCGCCTGGCTAAACCAACATGGCCGCTGGCCATGTTATCCCTTTCTCTGAGGAGAAGAGAGGGGGAGAAAGCAGGTCTGCGGACCATTGATCTCCTGGCAGGGTGGGCTAGTGGCTAGAGCACCAAGCTCCGACAGGAGCGACTTGGGTGGAGTCTCCGTTCAGCCACGGAGCTGGACGGACAGTCCTTGGCCCAATGTCCTACCTCACAGGGCTACTGTCAGGATACACTACCCTGAGATCTTCCCAGGACAGAAGGGTCCCAGGGTGACGGATAGACAGACAGGTATCTCCAGATGCTCCAGCCAAAAGAAGAGCCAAACTCACCCTGGTAGATGATGGTCATCTTTCTTTTATCCTTGGTCTCCTGCCCTACCAAGCCTACGAAGAGAAAAGGATGTTCTTAAGAGTCGGACGTCAGGGGGAGAGTCCACTTGGTCGTGGTCCTGGGACGCCAGGGGCCACATGGCCACACAGAGACTCCCACCTCACACCCACATCACGGGGATGACAGGGAAGGCTCTTCAAGAAATGCGGGCCACTCTAAGCCTCAGGACATCTCCGCTTGAGGGTGAAGAACCATTCGCGTTTTTCTTCCTTTCCATTTTCAGAGAGAGAAAAGGGAGAGCCAGCTGGAAAAGGAAAGAGCAGACGTACCCAGGATCCTGACCGCCGCCTCTCGGATGTTCGCTTGAGGGCTCCTCAGGTGCTCCAGGATCTGCTGCAGGAAGCGGCACTTCGGGACCTTCCTGAACCGCTTTACCTAGGAGACGAGCCAAAGAAGGACCGGGCCGTTAGCGCTGGCGCGAGGAGACTCTCCTCTCCTTCCTTGGGGAAAGGAACCCGATTCTAACCCAGGCCCAAACTCTCTTTTGATGACAACTGCGCGCGGGGGTGGTGGTGGTGAACCACCCTTGGATCTGTGCTTGCTGTCCCGCATCAGGATCCACTGGGGATGCGTGTCTTTCGCCCTCTGCTCAAACAGAGGGCTTTGGAATAACTCCAACATCTGGCTCACCCAGATCGATGGGGCCAAAGAAGAAGACTTGGTTTGAGTATGCCGACTTTCTCTACCACTCAAGGGAGAACCAAACCGGCTTACAATCACCTTCCCTTCTCCCCTTAACAGACACCCTGTGAGGGAGGAGGTGGGGCTGAGAGAGTGTGACTAGCCCAAGGTCACCCAGCTGGCTTCATGTGGAGGAGTGGGGAAACCAACCCGGTTCACCAGATTAGCCTCCGCCGCTCATGTGGAGGAGTGGGGAATCGAACCCGGTTCTCCAGATCAGACTCCTCCACTCCAAGCCACTGCTCTTAACCACTACACCACGCTGGCTTTAACACAAAGGTGTGAAATCAACCCTCTCTTGACCAGGCGACCTTCGGGGCTCTGCAAAAAGCCCCTGGCCTCCCCGGCCGGAGGGAGAGGGGTCCGGAAAGGCAGAGCGGGGCGACTTACGATGACAAGCCAGACGGCCCAGGAGTCCCGCTTTGGGATCAGCCAGCGCAGCTTCTCGTGCCCCAGGAGGACAGCCACAGTTCTCAGGGTGTCCCAACAAGCCTGCCGAGGAGGAGGGGGAGGGGAGGGTCAAGCGTCGCACGGCTCCATCTTCCCCCTCCGGACAGACAGACGGACAGAGAGGGGGGCTCCAGGGAGAGCTCTCCACCTGTGGGCCTGCAACGGCCTCTGCCTCCCCCAGGTGTGCCCAGGTGCCTACCTCGATGACGTCGATGTCCTCGTCGTGCAGGTGCAGCAGGAGAGGCACCAGGCTGCTGAGGGCCAGGTCTTTCACGGCCCTTTCTGTAGCTCCTCTTCTCAGCATTGTCCCAAAGGTGTCAAATCCAAAGGCGCGGGCCTGGGGGGACTCCTGTGAGGGAACAAGGCACCCAAACGGGCCTGGCTGTGCTGCTCTGGCGCCCACTTGGCACCTCCTAGCTCCTCCCCCCAGCCAGCAGGGGCCGACCCTGGCAGAGCGGGACTTACAGCGTGAAAGAGGGGGACCAGCTGGCCAGCCGCGGCCACTGCCAGAGAGGGGTCGGTGGTCTGGGCCAAGCAGTGGTGCAGCTGGCCAAAGAGCCTCTGGGCCTTTTGTTCGTCCGGCTCCTGCAAGGTCTTGGCCGCCTCTGGCAGTACAGGCAGCAGCTTCCACACCTGAGGGAGACAAAACACTCCTTGAAGCTGCCCACCTGGCTCTGTGGAGGGGGCCCACAAGGCCACAAGGGTGGGGCAGCTTCCGAAGAAGCGAAGCAAGAAGGTCTCCCGGCACCAGCCCCAGGGCCAAGATCGGAATATGCGCAACAGCATGGCCATGCTCTTGTCGAGCTTCTCATCTTTCTGGGGCGGGGGGGCTTGAGCAGTCGAAGCGCCAAGACTCGGAGGTGCGACCTCCGGCACAAGGAGTAAGCTGTGCTGGAAGGAACGGACTGTGCCATGTCGCTTACTGGTAGCACTGGCCTTGGAGCTACCGGGGAGGGCAGAGGAGAGTTGGTCTAGGGGTAGATCGGATGCTCCCTTCTTCCTTTTGTCCATGCCTGCCGCTGTCCCTTTGTTACCCAGAATGCTACTCTTAGGCTGCTTATGCTTGGTAATTAGCAGCGTGTTCCAGGCTGAAGTGCCCCACATATTGCTTTGAGTTCTTCACGCTGAACCGTCATTCCAGAAGCCACTGCAAAGCCGGTGCATACCTGCTTCACATTTCAGGGCCAGGATACAGCCCTGCTTAACCCTTTTATTGATATTGATTTTCGGGGATAGTTTGTTGATGTTCATGCTCATTAACTTATCCCATAGAAGGTTTCTTGGGATGGAATCAAATGCTCCCTTAAGGTCCAGGAAGGCTGAGTATAATCCCTAGCGTACTTGTTAACTAGATGTGCCAGTACAATGCAGTGGTCTAAAGTGGATTTCCCCTGGCAGAAGCCCACTTTTTCAGGGCCTAGAGTCTTATGTTCTGCCATCCAAGCTAAGAGTTTATTCAATAGATGTTTGGCGTTGAGTTTCCCTACAATCGAGAGGAGACTAGTCTCTCTCTCTCTCTCTCTCTCTCTCTCTCTCTCTCTCACTCACCTGCCGAGGCTTGTCCGCCAGATGGTGCAAGCCGTCAAGGGCCAGCGAGTGGATGGCAGCGTTAGGTGATGACAACTGCCCCATCAGAAGATGGAAGGTGTCCTCTGGTATGGTGGAATCAGAGGTTTGTAGGAGCTGAAAGGAACAGGAGGAGAGATCAGCCTCGGAACACCCCGGAGAACCTGAGACAAGGTCTCCTCCAACCTCCCCCCCAACTAAGCCTCTTCTCTGGCTCACCCTAGAGTGGGACCTCTGCAGAGGACCCCCACCCTCCAAGCAGGAAGTAACCCCCCACACACACACTAGGTGGCTGCCT
The DNA here is from genome assembly GCF_029931775.1 of Euleptes europaea. Classification (NCBI taxonomy): domain Eukaryota; kingdom Metazoa; phylum Chordata; class Lepidosauria; order Squamata; family Sphaerodactylidae; genus Euleptes; species Euleptes europaea. Next base: position 18,060,944 of record NC_079332.1, read on the forward strand.
GGAGGCCAGCAAAGTCTTCCAGGAGGAACCAGAGCTCAGGGACTCTGGGCAAGAGACCCCGGGCTCAATTCCCCACTTCTCCTGATTCCCCTGGGGGCACTCGGGTGGGAAGGATTGGGCCTAGGGTTGCCAACCTCCAGGTGGTTACACGGTCAAGGCATCACCAATACTGTAAGGTAAGTTAAGCAAAGTCACAGTACAAGTCTCTAAATTGATGTGAAACACAAATCAAACTTAAATAAGTCCAAGCGTTTTACATGAAAATTTACTTAGCATAACAACAACCAACACAAAAGGTGAATAGTGCAGGACACAGACATGATAGTTCAAACTTGGTTTTCAGCCAATAGTTCAAGCTTGGTTTCTCAAAACCTCAAGCTTAAATATTCAAAGTTTGGTTCGTCAAACATAAATGCATGACAAGCTATGAAGGAATGAACAGCCACAGAGGTGCTCTAAGATCCTCATGAACTTATTTTTGACAAACCAAATTTCGAATAATTAAGCTTGAAGTTTTGAAAAACCAAGCTTGAACTATTGGCTGAAGGAGCCACTCTGTAGTGGTGAACGCGTGTTTGTTAAACTGGACAACGTTTGATTTGGTTGTTGTTATGCTAAGTAAATTTTCATGTTAAACATTTGCACTTATTTAAGTTTGATTCGTGTTTCATATCAGTTTAGAGCCTAGTACTGTGACTTTGCTTAACCTCCAGGTGGTAGGTGGAGCTCTCCCGCGATGACATCTGATCTCCAGCCGATAGAGATCAGTTCACCTGGAGAAAAGGGCCGCTTTGGCCACTGGACTCTATGGCATTGAAGCCTCTCCCCTCCCCAAACCCCGCCCTCCTCAGGCTCCGCCCCAAAAATCTCCAGGTGTTTCCCAACCCGGAGCAGGCAACTCTAATTGGGCCTCATCTCTCGCGCTTCTGAGCGGTCAAAGCTGAAGCCGAAAGCTTCCTGGAGAGCCAGAGGGGCGCCGGGCAGAGACACCCGGATGTGCCCAGGGCCGGGAGAGAGAATCCGCACCGACGGGCCGGCCTCCCCCGGGAGCTATGTCTGGGGCAGAGGAAGCATTCCCCCCACCAACCCCTTTGCCAAGAAGGCTTACCTCAGCAAGGATGGCCATGGCGGTGACCTGCTGGTATTCCTCATGGCCGTGGAGAACGGCCGCGAGGTGGTCCACCACCTGCTGCCCCTCTCGGGAGGGGAGACTGATGTTGAGGGCTCTGCAAGAGGAAAAGGACCAAGGTGGCCTTGTGAGCCAGGGTGGGCAGCAGGCCATGCAGCCCAGAACATTGTGTGTGTGTGTGTGTGTTTGTGTGCGCGTGTGAGTGAGTGATCTTCCCCACACCCATTGACGGCTTCCATGCTCATGCCCAGAGAGTCGAACTGGACGCGGACGCCTGTGTCGCCGTCCTCAGCCCGGCCCGCCTCTCTCTCCAGCCCTCCTCTCCCAATGGACGAAGCCCCCTAAGAGACTCAGCCCCAGCACTTCTCCCTTCCCCAGCTCTTACCGAAAGAAGAGAGTCACGCCGTTGTGGAAAGACTCTGCGTTTTCCAGGAGTGGCCAGATGTTGCTGGCCTTGGGCAGGAGCTCCGGCCTGACCTGTCCCAGGAGCTTTCGGAGAGTGCCGGCAGCTGACCTGTGTGCAGAGCCAAGGCCCGGTTAGGCACCCCAGGCCTCTCCCATCTTGCGGAGGGGAGGGAGTAATTGCTAAGTCACATCTGGGGGGATACCCGGAAGTAGCGTAGGGTAGCTCTAGGAACCACCAGAAACAAGGCTGTGGCGATTGCTAGAGCTACCACATGTCTCTCCTGGGGTCCTCGGAAGTGAGGCAGACAAGGCTAGGTGACCCCCGCTTCCCAGCCCACAACCCTCCCGCCAATTGCCAGGGGGGCAACCCTGGCAGGACTCACTTGACAAGCTCCTCAGGGGCAGGCTCGGCACTCTCCAGCACGGGGCTCGGGGGGATCTCCTGGACCCCTCGGTGGAGGTGGGACATCCAGAAGACCCAGGCCAGGCAAACAGCCTCCCACTGATCTTCAAGAGCCACACGCAAGCTCAAGAGAGGCTGGTCCATGAGCGCTGGGAGGACGTGGGCAGCCTGGAAAGGACACTGCTGTGAGTTGGGCTCCTCCGCTCATTGGGCAAGGCTCTGGGCAGCTGCCTCTCCAGACCTGGAAGCCATCTCTCCTCAGAGCCTGGGAAGAGGGGGGCTGGCTCAGTGGTAGAGCCTCTGCATGGCATGCAGAAGGTCCCAGGTTCAATCCCCGACATCTCCAGTTCAAGGGACTAGGCAAGCGAGGTGATGGGAAAGACCTCTGCCTGAGACCCTGGAGGGCCGCTGCCGGTCTGAGTAGACAATACTGACAATGATGGCCCGAGGGTCTGATTCACTATAAGGCAGCTTCATGTGCTCAAGGGAGGGGGCAGGAGGAGGAGGAGACCGGGAGGGAAAGCACCCTGGGCGAGGGAAGCACCTTTTGGCGCCAGCAGATCTCTGGGGGACCCTGTGCGGTGTTGTGCATGCTGATGGGAGAACGAAGGCCGATTGTGCAAAGCCACCACCAGGAGGCTCAGAGGCAGACCCTAAAGGAAGCTCACAGCGCTACACAAAAGACTCGGAGCTTCCTCTGGTACGGGGGTGACCTTGCCGCCTAGGAGTGGACCCGACTCATTGGTGAAGGGCCTGGTGGCTGCTGCCTCCTCCTCCTCCTCCTCCTCTCCATCCCTTTGCTGGGCATCCAGGTGCTGTCTTGGGCACTCAGGTGCAGGCAAGACCCCTTCACACACCCCTGGGAGGAGGGGGCGGGCTGAGCAGCTCAAACCAGCTGCGGGGGCCTCATCTCCCCAGAGAGAGGTGGCAGAAAGAGAGGGGGTGGTAAAGAAACAAGCGGCCATCCCTGTTGGATCCGCTCTGGATCTCAATTGGAGGGGGGGGCTTCACAGCACTCCCCCCCCATATTGGTATGTCATAAAATTGCTGTGTATTTTTAAAAAGCGATAAAATGTCGATATAAAACAGTAATGATAGGTTTAGAAGTTTCTCTGAATTTCCAGTAAAGTAAGTCTCTAGCCCCCTCCCCTTGTGCAGACATGTTGTTTTCCTTACGTCTTTGTGACGGAAGGCGGTAGGGGCTTCCCTTTTTAAAAAAAACAAAAGCTGGGGATTCAGAGAACCACAACATGTTAGAAAAAAGGGTGGGTGGGGGGCTCGCCTCTTGAATCGGGCATCGGAGGTGGGGAGGGGTCCTTCCTGCCATACTCACCGCCACGCGCAGAGGGGCAGCCTCCTCTGCGGTGAGATGGGGCTTGAGCGGCTGCCCCTGCAAGCAGGCCATCAGATGTTCAAGGACTTCGGCTGCGCTTCTGTCCCGGTCCACCAGCATCCTCCACAAGGTGGCCGCTGAGCTGTGAAGAGAGACAAGGAGGACCTTGGGCAGCTGAGGGGACACGGCAGCAGGACCCTCTGGAGAAGACGGGGGGCATTTTGGGGGGGCACAGGAGGATCGCTGGGCGGTACCTGTCACACTGGGGTGACCAGCTCAGCAGGGTGTAGGCCACCTCGCTCAATCGGTGGTCCTGGAGCTCCTGAAGGACGCCAGTGGCATGGGACCTGGCATGACGGTTGGTGATGTCGTCCAGGTTCCCGTGCATGAACCTGATGATCTCTGGCGCCTGGAGGGAAAGCACAGGGACCGGCGTGAGACGGATGTCTGCCTTCTGGCTCAGGGGACGGTCTGGTCCTGCTGTGCCCTTTGCTGACTACCTTTGACGCTACGGGGAGAGTCTCTGGGGAGTTTGGGGGTCACGCGACGCCAAAGGGGATGCAGCCAATCAGCACTGCACAGAACCAGCTTCCGCTCAAAACTGGGACTGGTCCTCAAGGGCTGGCATGCCCCCTCCCTCCCCAGCAGGAGCCCCAAGCTAAGGGAACGCCAAAGGCCACGTTCTTTGGGTGCTGCTCGCACCATCGGTTCCTCTAAACGGCCTTCGAACTACTGCAAGGCACTCTGCGAAAAGGGTTGCCAACCTCCAGGTACTGGAAGTAAAACAAACACCTCTGTGCTTATACCGAAGAGGTTTGGGGTATAATTGTAATAAAAATTATTTATCCATCCTGGTATATCAAGAGGAGTTAGCCAGTTCCCAACAGGGTTACAAAGTGTAGGTTGGCACCCCGACCCCTACGCCATGCTGACTACACCACATTCGCAGAAGCGAAAAGCGCCACCATACGAAGAATTCCCTCCATCAGTATGGATGGATAAATAATAAATAAAAATATACCAGGATGGATCAATAATTTTATTACAATTATACCCCTCAGGGGAACTGTTAACTTTCCTGATATTTGAATCCCTTGTTGGAAGTATATGTATATGTAAACCATGAAATTGAGATTTATTATTGGAAGTGGGACTGTTGAAGAACTGAAGAATCGAAACGGCCGTGTCCCCTTCTATTTCTTCTGGTTCCAGCATTGGACTTCAATGGTTTATGAACAAACTGTGAATGACTTAGCTGTCTGAGTGAGTGGCTTTTTGGGAATTGCCCAGGTTGGCTGGAGAACCTGACAGATATCACACAGGATTGTGTGTATATAATTGAAACCAGAGACATTTTGGATATAGTTCTGTTTTGTAGCACTCAATACATTTGCACTTTGTTCTATCTCCTTGGCTCTGTGCTCATTTCCAAACCTCCAGGTACTAGCTGGAGATGTCCTGCTATTACAAATGATCCCCAGACGATAGAGATCACCTGGAGAAAGTGGCCGCTTTGGCAATTGGACTCTATGGAATGGAAAGGCCCTCCTCAGGCTTCACCCTCAAAACCTCCCACCAATGGCAAAGAGGGACCTGGCAACCCTATCTGCGAGGGGCTGCCCATGAAGATTAGCCAGAGGCTAAGGGGGGGGGGCTGCTGGGGGGCAGTGCCATGGGTAGAACGGGTAACGTCAGGGCCTCCGTGCCATGCGCCTGGAGGGCAGCTCGACCTGTGTCTCCAGAACGCCACCTGAAATGAAGAGGCTCCCAGGGAGGGACCCGGGAGAGCCGCCCGGGGTCACCCGAAGGGGAAAAGCCCCCCAGCGAGGGCTGCGAGCAGCTCACCTTGCCCAAGGCCACGGAGGGGACCCCGTGGAGGGCCCTCTCTACGCAGACTGCGGCTTGGGTGTTGCAGGCGGTGTTCTCTGGAAGCCCGTGGAGGGCGGAGAGGTAGACATCAGCCAGTTCTTCCGGGCTGAGGACTTTCTTGAAGAACTGCAGCGGAAATGGGGGAGACAAAAGGGTGGCTGGAGCAGGAAGATCCCCGGAGGCCTGCAGAGGGCCGGCATAGCAGGATCTCCCAGGCCAGTGGGATCAGGATCCCCTCTCCTCGCCTGGAGATCTCGCCAGGCACAGAACCCGCTTTGCAAACAGGGGACCAAGTGGAAGGTGGCAGGGATGCGGGGGACCTGTCCTGGATTTTGGCCAACAAGGCCCGGAATCACAGCCCCTGCCGGATCACGCCAGGCACTGGTCCTGGTTTGCAAACCACGCTCTCTCCGGACGACCGAGAGCGCTTCCTGGGGTCTGCCACACTTCTGGGGAGGGGGTAGTTACTGTGGCGATGATGCCAGCATTCTCCAAGGAGTCCTCGCTGTTGCCAATTTCCTCCTCTCGCTCTCGCTCTCTCTCCAGAAATTGAGCCATGATGTCTTGCTCCATCTTGCTGTGACCTGGGAGATGCACAGACCACCCTGAGCCTGGCTGGAAGCCACCGGAAGCTCTGCTCCTGGCAGCGCCAAGGAGGGCTTGCGGGCTTCCCCGGCGCACCCCTCCGTCCACAGAAGGGCACTCCGCAGTAAGCCAAGCTCCCAGAGCTCCCTTCTCTCCACCAAGGCACAGGGAAGAGCCTCGTCCTAGAGCCTTGAAACAGAACGGTCTCTGGTCATTTATGCACGGGTACGTTCGCTCATGTTCGCCCCCAGTGTGTCTCAGTTGTTCCTTGGAGTTATGCAGGAGTTTTCCCTCCATTAGAGATGACCTCGCTGCCAGTCCTCACAAATCCCGGGACTTCCCGTCCCTCTGTTAACCCGATTCTTCCCTCTCCCCTGAGCTCAGCCCGGGTGAAATCCCCATGCATAGGTCAAGCAAGCCGACACCACTGGGTGCAACTCAGAGTGCCACGTCCACCAGGAAGGCTGATGCCTTTCGTGTGCCCTTCCCCAGCAGTGCCGGGCAGCGGATGCAGCTGGGAGCACAGGGGACCAGCGGGCAGGGGAAGGGGCTGAGCCCCAGCCTCGGAGGAGAGGAGTGAGGAGGGAGTCAGTAGCAGTGAGCCCCCTTCCGCCAGAATCCATGGGCCCTGGCCACTGCCCCCCCTCAGGGGATGCTGACGCCGGCCCTGCTACAAGGATGCACAGGAATCAGGATGGCCTCATGCGGCAGTGGGTGAAACCGCAGCGAAGAAGCGTTGGTGAAGGAGGAAGGATTTTTATTCAGGCCCCGAGACTCAGAAGAGGGGGAGCAGCTGGGGAGGAGGATTCTCTCACCCTGACACCGGGCAGCCAAGCCATACAGGTGGCCGAGGCCTTTGGCTGCCCAATGTGCCACCATCTTGCTGCTGTCAAAGATGCACAGTGTCAAGCACCCAACGAGCGGTCCCATCACTGCGAAGTCGGACGTGGCCTGAAAGGGAGGGGAGGAAACCATATTACCAACGGGAGGAGGAGGGACACAGGAATGACACCCCCGCGGCGAGGTGCAGCTGGTGCAGCTTCCACCGTGCTGATGTGTACAACCCCCCCTCACCCCACCCTTGGACAACCCCCCTGGCTTCTTACAGGCTGTCTGTGAGTGGAGGGGGGGGGCTGGATCCTGCAGAGGCCGGGAGACCCAAAAACCCCCAATCCCTGTCAGAGAGACCTGGCAGGGCCAGGAAGGGAAGGCAGCTCCACCCTCACCTCTGCCCTCTACCCTTCCCGACAACTACAGCAGAGTTGCTTCTACCCCAGGGTGGTTTTTTGGGGCTGGGGCTGCCCTGGGGGTGGGGGTGGGGGAGGGGGATTTGACTTCCTTAAGCAAAAGACCCTCCCCAGAAGAGAGGTTATTGGCCCCAGCATGAGGAAAGACAGGCACCCAGACTGTCCTTGCTCCAGCACCCAGGTCAGGGCTGACACTCATTTTAGGGACAGGGCATTGCTAGGAACAGATCCCCGACCCCCGTATCATGGGCCCACTCCTTATCAAGGGCCTGGAGGGCAGCTGGTAGATCTGATCCCCTTCTCCTACCTCACTAGGTTTGCCAACCTCCAGGTACTAGCTGGAGATCTCCTGCTATTACAACTGATCTCCAGCCAATAGAGATCCGTTCACCTGGAGGAAAGGGCCGCTTTGGCAATTAGACTCTATGGAATTGAGGTCCCTCCCCTTCCCAAACCCCGCCCTCCTCAGGCTCTGCCCCAAAAACCTCCCGCCGGTGGCAAAGAGGGACCTGGCAACCCTAGACCTCACATCCCTGCCCTTCATTCCAGCGGCGTGACTGTGCGGGTGAAGATGCCACCCTGAGACCAGAGTACGGACAGAGAAGGCGCGTGGGGTGGGGATCCCATCCCGCGTTCGGCCAGCAGCGGACTGCTGGCCCAGAAGCCAGAGTCACGGGCTGAAAGGCACGCAGGGGCATGCAGCGTGCAACTCACTTGGTAGCCACACCGAAATCGCAGGGCGCTGCAGATCCTGGCGAGCACTTCAGTTGCCCTCTTCCTCTGAAGGGTGTTCCGAGGAGTTGTCCACAGGATCAGGACCTGAGAAGGGGAAAACAGGGCTCCGTGATGCAAACACAAAGAGCGCTTCTCCTGACCTGCATGCAAAGGCTCTGAGTGATGAGGAAAGTTCTTTCTCTGCTGGGACCCCTGCCTGGAGCTTTGCTGCTGGCCAGACAAGGCCACGCAGGGCTAGGGAGACCGGTGGGTTGGGGGGAAAGAGGGTGTTCCTACAGCCCTGGCTACATGGTCGTCTTGCCCCGAGGAACCTGCAGCGCTCGGGTTGAGGCAGGGCTGGACTGTTTGCAAGGTCTTCCCTTCCTCTCTTCACCATGTCTCCACTTCCTTCCCCTCTTCCACTGAGTGGTCACATTGACTTTTTCTCACAAGGTCAGATCAACGGATCGGGCTCATTTCAGTTCAGCCTTCCTCGCTTGCCCTCGGCTTGCCTGCTGAGGCGCCAGAAGGCCCTCGTTTTCATCCCGCGCCTTTCCCCTGGCTGACGCCTGAGGTTGGCGCAGCATCTCTCCTCGGGCACGCCTTCTCCAGCTGCCCCTGCTCCAAGCGCGCCCCGACTCACCTGGACGACCTGGACGAGCAGATCCGAGGGGAAAAATCGGAACCTGTCCTCGGTGGCGGGCTTGCAGAGGACCTCCACCTGCTCCATGAAGAGCATCTTCTGAGCCATGTCCTGAAGGCCAACCAAGGAAAGCAGGAAATCACCAGGAGAAAAGGGGCCAAAGAGGAGAAGGGAGGGAAATGCGAGAACCGATGAAGCTGCCTCCTCCTATCAAATGTGACCAGGGGGAATCGGGTCTCTTAACCTGGGGGTGTGGCCTGGGGACCCTGTAAGCCTCTGACAAGTTTTTATATTTTGTATGTGCTGAGTGTTTGGCTTCTTCAAGGAGGGAGCCTTGAAAGGAGGTTTGTCAGGGGAACTATCAAAGTAGCCTTGCAAACCTGATCAGGAGGGCTTTAAACTAAATCCTATGGGGGAGCGAGACCACAACTTAAAGCCTTGTATGCTGACAATATGTGGAGACGAGAACAATAAAGATTTGCAGGGAGTGGCATGTATGCAAAAAAGCATAAACTCAGAGGTAAGTAAAGAAACGAAAACCACTGGGCACAGAAACCACGGATTCCGATGTCTGTACACTAATGCGCAGAGTATGGGAAACAAGCAGGAAGAACTCGAAGCCCTAATACAAGAAGGGGATTTTGACCTAATAGTCATTTCTGAAACTTGGTGGGATGCATGCCACTCCTGATTGGAATATTAAGATTGAGGGGTACAACTTGTTTTAAAGGGATAGACAGATAAGGAAGGGGGGAGGAGTAGCACTGTGTGTCGAGATCTTGGGCTGCATCAACAGGAGTATAGTGTCCAGATCACGCAAAGTGATGGTATCGCTTTACTCCGCTCTGGTTAGACCTCAACTAGAGTACTGTGTCCAGTTTTGGGCACCACAATTTAAGAAAGATGTAGACAAGCTGGAATGTGTCCAGAGGAGGGCAACAAAGATGGTGAGGGGTCTGGAGACCAAGTCCTATGAGGAAAGGTTGAAGGAGCTGGGTATGTTTAGCCTGAAGAGAAGAAGACTGAGAGGGGATATGAGAACCATGTTCAAGTACTTGAGGGGCTGTCATATTGAGGATGGTGCCGAGTTGTTTTCTGTTGCCCAAGAAGGTCGGACCAGAACCAACGAGTTGAAATTAAATCAAAAGAGTTTCCGTCTAGACATTAGGGAGAATTTTCTAACAGTTAGAGCGGTTCCTCAGTGGAACAGGCTTCCTCGGGAGGTGGTAAGCGCCCCTTCCCTGGAGGTTTTTAAGAAGAGGTTAGATGGCCATCTGTCAGCAATGCTGATTCTGTGACCGTAGGCAGATGATGAGAGGAAGGGCATCTTGGCCATCTTCTGGTCACTAGGGGTGTGTGGGGGGGAGGTAGTTGTGCAATTCCTGCATTCTGCAGGGGGTTGGACTTGATGACCCTGGTGGTCCCTTCCAACTCTATGATTCTATGAGTCCACTCCGGGCTCTCTCAGTCTTGGCCAGAGAAAGACCTCCTTCAGAGACTTAGTGTTTCAGAGGGGGCTCCTGAGAATGAACCAGGGAGCAGTGCTATGCGGCTGGACCAGCGCTTGATTTGGAGCTTCTCTGCCTAGCCAAAGAGCCAGGGGATCAACCTGACACCCTTCCGAACTGTCTGGCAGGATTGGATCACCACATCTCAAATCCGGCTTTTGGGAAGCTCTCGAGTAGGAGCTGAAGATGAGGTCCAGGAGGTAGATGAACTTGAGGGAAGACCCCCCATCCCAGCACAAGCCTGGAGAGGAAGCCCTGGATGTCTGCCAGAAAACTCCTCCACATCTTGGGGTCCTGAGGTACGTTTCTGAGGGGAACTCAGAAACGTTTCTCTCCCCGATTCCTGGCTCTTTCTTTCAGCAGGTGACCAGCCCTGCTTGGGGAGAGGAGTCTGTGAGACCCACAGTCCAGAAGGTTCCAAGATACCTGGAGAAAGGCCAAGAATGTGCAAACAATGGGAACAATGGAAATCAAGTTGACTTCTTCACAGAGGAGAAAAGAGAATTGGTACAAGATTTTCTTGAGATGGTATTTTTCGCCCAGGGAACTCAAGATGTAGAATATGTCCCAAGCCAAATGTTGGAAATGTTCAGATGCGGAAGGAACTTTCTATCACCAATGGTGGGCTTGTCACAAAAGTCAAAACTTTTGGGGTGCGGTTCATTTGGAACTCCAGGAAATGTTCTGGGAGAAGTATGAATGAGATCCTAAACATATGTTGCTGGGAATGTTTCCCTCACAACTAAATTCGAATTAGAACGAACTTTTTCAATATGCAATTTCCGCTGCCAGAATTGTATTTGCGAGATATTGGAAATCCAACGTAACTCCTGAGTGGATTGACAGACTTTTCGACTTTGTGTCGATGGCTAAGCTAACACAACCGGTGAATCAGAACTCAATTGAAGAGTTCGAGTTCACACAGCAACCTTTTTACATTTACTATTCTAACAATTCATAAACATTTCTAGAAGGTAAAGAGTATTTGTAGTGAGAGCAGATGTTGATGTCTTAAGAGTATGTAATGCTTAAATTTCTTGGAAAAGTTTGCTATTTAAATGTTTTATAACCATGTTAGCATTCTAGAAGGTAGTCAATCAATTAATCCATTGAAATATTTAGAAGTTGAAATGTTTAAGTAACTAGAAAGATTTTAAAGTTGTCTTAGGCTACAGTATATGAATTGAAACTTGGATAAATCTGTTATTTTTTATTTTTTAATTAATAGAGTTTTGCTAAGGCTCAGAAAACACAATTTGTTTTATCTTGCCTTTTCCCCTATCCCTCCTCTTCTTTTCTGTCTCCCTAAGTTTTGTGATTTTTTTTTTTTTTAAAGTTTTAAAAAATGTGCATACCTGTTGGGTGTTCTGAAGAAAGGCGCGGACAAAGCTCAGGGCCTCTGTCTTCCTCAACCGATGTCCAACTCCTGCAAAGAAAATGCCTTGTTCAGGTGATGACAAAAGGGTTTCTCATACAGACCCCAAACAGCTATGAATCTTAGCAGCAAGGGAAGAAGGGAAAAAGAAAAAAATGCTCCCGTCCCTGCCGGAAACTCCAAAGGGCTCTCCAGATGCAAACAGCCAGGGTCTCTCTCTCACTCCCCACCCCCCGCCACCGCCGTTTGACTTCTCCTGGCCTTCCAACCGCTTGAACAGTCAAAGCTTCCACCCAAGAAGTCTGGGGATTGTCGCCTGGGGAGGGGGCCTCGAGAACCCAGCTCCCGAAACCGAACTTCTCAGGGTTTCCTGGGCAGAGGAAAGGGCCATGTGGCTGATTTAATGGCTGAATGGCACATGATGTGGGAGGTCCACGAGGCTCAACGGAAGAGAGAGCAAACCTTGAAAAGCAGCTGGGGAAGACCATTGTGCTAGGGAGGGGTCTTTTAACCCACCCCCAGGTTGTTCTCCAGACAGAAATCACACACACACACACACAAATGACTGAGTAGTTATAAGCCCCGTTGGAGAAAGGCCGGCTCCTCTATCGGCCCTCTTTTTCTCTGGAGTAGACCAAAGAACAGTACAGGAAATTCAGTTTCTCTTGAGGAACTGGTGCAGAGGAAAAGAGATAACACTCCCTCTTCCCCTGCTCTTGCCCCAGTGCAAATCGGCCGCCTTTGAAAGGTTCAAGAGATGCAGGGAGTTCTCCCGCGGAGCATGCCCTTTGTACCGAAGGGCAGCATGGCGGGATGTCTTCCGGATTCTGGGAGGGGCAGGCAGTGTGCATGGGGGGTCTTCAAGGCACCGGGCTGTTTGGCCCCTACTTGAGTCAGGAGGTTCCTGGTTCCCTGGCCTGTCCCAAGGAGGAACAATCCAGAACCAGCACCAAGCAAATGCCACCCGGACCCTGGGGCCTTTCCTTCCACACAGAGAGACTCTTTCAGTCAACAGATGACGAGGGGGAGCCGTGTTAGTCTGCCTGTAGCAGCAGAAAAGAGCAAGAGTCCAGTGGCGCCTTAAACAGCAACCAAGGTTCTGGCAGGGTAGGAGCTTTGGCCAGTCACAGCTGAAGAAATGAGTTGGGAAGGGATCCGAAGAAGCGAGCTGTGACTCACGAAAGCTCATAACCCTGCCAGAAATGTGGTTAGTCTTTAAGTTGCTACTGGACTCTGGCTCTTTTCTTTCGGTCCATGTTTTGGCCCTGGCTGCAGAGCCCCTCCTAGCGTGGCATCTGAAGCCGAGCACGGGTCTGCCTCCCTCCATTCTCTGGACTTTGGCACTGGATCTTGATCAGATTTATTTTTTAGATAATATATCGTGAATCACACAATCGGATAGGCATTAAAATTTACGTAAAACCGACTGATAAAAATTCTGTACTTCCCTTGACATCACATCATCCTCAACATTGGATAGAAATATTCCTTAGGGACAATTTCTGCGTTTGAAATGGAACTGCACAAATAATGAGGATTTTGACAGAGAGGCAGAGTAAATGTCTACACAATTTTTTCACAGAAGCTTTCCACAATAATATTGCTAAACAAGCCCTTAAGCAAACAGTGGCCACTTCCAAGCATCAACTGTTGATTTGTTTGCTCATATGGCAGAAAACCAAGTTCAAAATAGGTTTAAGCGATTTTTGCAATTGCAATGCCAAACAGGTGGTGTATGTTATTATATGTAAATACACTCTTTTGTACGTGGGACGAGCTTTGAGATCAACAAAAACTCACATTTTAGAACATAAGTCTAGAATTAGAAATAGAAACATAGTATCTCCGTCGGTGCAGCATTTTATTGAAAACAAATCACTCTGAGAATGATTTTCAATTTTTTGTTGCAGAAAATTCACCATCTTTTGATTATTCTAATATTCAGAAGAAATTACTTCCACAGGAATGTAGATTGATTTACACTTTGAATAGTTTGAACCCAGTATAGATGCCGATTGCACAGTTGGCTGTTGCCACTTTCTTCTTACCACCTTCCCACAAGCCTGGAGGCAGGGGGTGTTTGCAGCCTGGGCTTTGCTCAGCCCCAGGAGGGGGTGGATGGGGTGGGGGGCTCACCTTCAACAGAGGCCGAAGAGGCCCATGGAGAAGTCACCACTTCCGGGGGCTCCTGATCTTCTGTGGCTGGTCTTCTTGGGCGCCCCGGTTTCTCAGCCCAGGCTTGTATGGGGAAAGGATTGGGGGGCTCTTTTTCATCCGGCATGCCTGGGAAAGGCAGGAAAGGAGGGGTCAGGAAGGGTCAGGAAGACAGAAGATACATGGGTGCTCACTCAGGCAGACTGAAACGCCCCTCCCTGCAGAGCTCAGTTTCATCCACCCACCCACCCACCCACCCCATCCTCCAAAGAGCTCAGGGTGACGGACGTCATCCTCACTGTCCCACTTCAGTCCTCAAAACAGCCCCCTCCAGGTGGCCAGGATGAGATCAAGAGTGATTGCCCCAAAGACACTCTGCACATGTCCTGGAAGAACAGAGATTGGCGCCCAGGTCACCTGCGACGGGTCTGTGCGTTTCAGTGCATATGCTCTTAGAATGGACCCCTTCCTGAGATGGAATATCTTATCTTATTCAGCACGACACCTCATCCGCAGGACTCAAATGCAACATTTTATTGAAAACAAATCACTCTGAGAATGATTTTCAGTTTTTTGTTGCAGAAAATTCACCTTCTCTTGATTATTCTAATATTCAGAAGAAATTACTTCCACAGGAATGCAAATTGATTGAGACTTTGAATACTTTGAACCCAGCTGGTCTCAATTCTGACATTTATCTTTTGTGTTTTACATGAATCATAGAATCATAGAGTTGGAAGGGACCACCAGGGCCATCAAGTCCAACCCCCTGCACAATGCAGGAAATTCACAACTACCTCCCCCCTCCACACCCCTAGTGACCAGAAGATGGCCATTATGCCTTCCCTCTCATCATCTGCCTAAGGTCACAGAATAATATTCTTGCAAATTTCACAGTGATATTCACCAGAGAAAGTAGCCTAGGTATGGACTTTGTTAGACCATAGGATTGTTGATATTATAGATAGCATCATTTCTGATGTATAGGTGATGGGGTTATATTGTGATAGACATTTGTAAACTAGTAATATTAAGCCTTATTTGAATGCAATACATTTTAAGTGGTTTTTGTTATCCTATACCAGGGGTCGGCAAACTCATTAGTCAAAAGAGCCAAATATCAACAGTACAACGATTGAGATTTCTTTTGAGAGCCAAATTTCTTAAACTATATAGGTAGGTACACTGTTTATTAACTTAATAAACTTTAATTAAAGTTTTAAGTCTTAATTAAACTATAGGTACACTGAATAAAACTTGATATCATACTTAATAGTGATCTTATTTATTGATAAAAATTAAATTGTCCCTGCCATTTCCCCCTCCCCGTCTGGAGTCCTCATCTGGAGGCCTGGCCTACCGCCATAAAAGCCTATTGGTAGACCTGGCCTCTGAAGGGGGACTTTTTCCCCTCCTCGGAGTCCAGGTCTACTGCCAAGAAAGCCAGTGGGTAGACATGGCCTCCCAATGGGACTCAGCCGGAGGCCAGATCTACCAAAGGAAGCCCACCCCGCCCAACAGCTGATAGGTGGGGGGGCCAGGAACCGCCGAGCTGCCCGCCCAGCAATCGCGCGGCTAGAGGGGAGGGGAGGGAAAGGGGCAAGGGAAAGGGGGACCCGGCCATTCTCCATGGTGGGGGGGGAAGACAGCGCGCCCGCTCTCTCTCTCTCAGGCGCGCCGGCTCCGCAACCCGGCTGCCGGCAAGAGCAGGGGCTCCGAACCAAGTTCGGAGAGCCGCACTCAACGGGCCAAAGAGCCACATGCGGCTCTAGAGCCGCAGTTTTGAGACCCTTGTCCTATACTGAGTTCTACAAACTTGATTGAATATAGAGGTGTTATTTTCTAGCAGTACCTGGAGGTTGGCAACCCTAGCTAAGTGGCATAACAAAAGGCCATGATTCAGAACTGAAACACCCCTCCCAAATCAGGCTTGTTTAGGGTACAATAGAGATCCTACATCTACCCAATTCCAGAGCTAGGAATACAAGTAGGCTACATCAACCCCACCTATTGTTGACACTAGACTAATGGCCCGATCATTTATAGGATTGTTCTTGGGCCCTTTAGGACGCAGAACCAACTGTAAAACGGCTGCCACAGGAGGTAGAGCCAACCCTAACATGTTAGGGAGCAAGGTGATGCATAACTGTAATAGCAAACCTTCATCGTTTCAGGCCGAGCTCTGCTTAGAAGGATGCCTTATAAAATTATATCATTTAAAAGTATTTTCTTGCATACACACACAAGAATGCAGTTGATGCCAAAGCAGCCTTTTGAATATCTGCACAGCCTGCAAAGGCCAGAAACTCAAAGACTTTATAAGATATGGAGACTTAATAAAAAAGGAAGGTCAAATAAAATCCTTTGACGATTTAAGAGAAGAAAATTTTCAAATACCATGGTTGGCATATCACCAAGTAATACATGGGCTAAAATCTGACTATCAAATAATTTGATGAATTTTGAGGAAATAATAACAAAATCACAAGATCACTTATTGTCTAAAATGTACAAAATGGTACTGATGAACAAGTCAAGACATGTATGGTCAAATGGATGCAGAATCTTGGTGAAATGATTCCAATGACTGAGGGGGAGAAACTATGGAAATCTGGAATAAATTTTTCAAAATCTCAGGACGTCTGAGAAAATTGGTATAAAATGTTCTATCGTTGGTACCTCGCACCAAAAGACTTACAAAAAATGTATACATCCAAACAAGCGAACTGCTGGAAATGTTCTGAAATTGAAGGAACCTTTTTTCATCAATGGACGACATGTAAAAAAGCCCAGAGATATTGGAAGCAAATACATGATGAAATCACGACCTTACTTCAGACGAACTACGATTTAAATCCCAAATTTATGCTTTTAGGGATGATCCCTACTCAACTACAAACGATTCAAACAGAACTTTTTCAATATGCAACTACCGCGGCTAGGGTCCTATATGCCAGATATTGGAAGAACAAAGAGATACCCAGTTTGACTGAATGGATTACAAAAATGATGGAATTTGCTACTATGGCGAAGCTTACTGATCAAATACAAGATAGACAACATGAAGAACATTAAAAGAAATGGCAATCTTTTTATAATAAATATGGTTGAAAATGATATTTCAGTTTGATACATAATAAATAAGATATGTGTAGGGATTGGATTAATGTGATGTGATTCAGTTTAGTGATTATGACTCATTATGACCGACAGTATATTTGATTTGAGTACCGGGTTTAACAAAGTGATAGACATGACATATGATTTACAAGATGATGAATAATTATTATGGTAGATAATGATATTTTAGTTTGTTATACAATCAATAAGAAATGTGTAGTTGATTTAATCTTGTGACACTTAATCGACAATACAATAAACTCTATATCTGATCCTAGGTATAATATGGTATGTTAAGAAAGGGTTGCAAGTTACAAACAAGATGTAATACCTTTTTTCTTTTTTCTTATCCCTTTCCTTCTTCTTTTTGTATCCTAAAAAAAAATACAAAATTAATTTAAAAAATGAACATCTGCACAGCCCATCAGATCTCCACTGGCCAATTAAATGCTCTGATGGACAACCCCCCCCCACTAGGCCTCGCCCACTTTCTAAAAAACACTTGGTGGGTGCCAGAAAGGTGTTAGCAGGCACCCTGGTACCCACAGGCGCCACATTGAGGACCCCTGCTGTAGAGTACACACAAACCAAAACTTAGCAGATTGTTAGCAGATTGCAGAATTCCCTTTTTCTCAGTGCGGAATTGTGAGCACCAGTTTGCGTCTGCGTTCAAAGCCCCCTATCTCAACGTCCCAGCAGCCACGCAGGACCAAGAAATTCCATCCCCCAGGCACCAAAAAAACCATCCCGTCATTACCTGGTCAGATGTCTTCCTCTCTTCTTCTTCTTCCGCTTTCCGGCGCTCTTCCTCTTTCCTCTGAAAGCACAGCGAGTTTCCATGGTCAGAAAATTTAATTTTAAAACAAAACGAAAACATAAAAGCAGAATATAAACACAAAATATAGAAGAAAAGAAAAAAGGTGGTATCATGACCGCAGAATAAAAAGAAAGAATATAACAGCCAGTATTATGATGAGTAATACGCACTGAAAGAGAAATCGTAACAATTATAAGTGTTACATAATACAATAATGATAATGTAGTAATAATATGCATAGAAGAGCCCCGTGGAACAGAGTGGTCAGCTGCAGTACTGCAGTCCAAGCTCTGCTCACGACCTGAGTTCGATCCCGATGACAGTTGGTTTTAGGTAGCCGGCTTTTTGAGATGTGGGAACCATTATTGCATGTTTCTAAACTGCAGGAATAATTCCTGAATCATTAATTTCAGTGAAGAAAGGGGCCAGCAGATGACTCCAGCCTACCAAAGTAGCTTTCAAAAGGCTTACTGGTATTCATCCAGGCCCAGGGGCCTTACCTGATGGCATTTGCTTAATTAAGGGGCCCACTACCTCGGGGAGAACCGGCTGCCATAGGGCAGTCTGTGGGGGCTCAACCAAAACCCAAGCAGCATCGAATACAGAGGGGTGAAATGGTGTTCCCATGTCACGGGACCGATGCATGATGGAATACTAGTCTCCACCGACAGGTCTGTGACTCATTATTATTAACAGCAGAGATAAGAACCTTCCAATATTTACATAGAGCAAGCCAGCCTCAAGTCGCAGATCTGAGAGAACAAACTTGGTGAAACCAACACATCATAGAGTTGGACGGGACCACCAGGGTCATCTAGTCCAACCCCCTGCCCAATGCAGGAAATTAACAACTACCTCCCCCCACATCCCCAGTGACCCCAACCCTCCCCCAGCCATGCAGGATCCCACAATCAAAGCACTCCCCACAGATGGCCATCCAGCCTCTGCTTAAAGACCTCCAAAGACGGGGACTCCACCACCCTCCAAGGCAGCGCATTCCACCGTCGAACAGCCCTCACCGTCAGGAAGTTCTTCCTAATGTTTAGGTGGAATCGCTTTTCTCTTAGTTTAAATTCATTACTCCTAGTCCTCTGGAGCAACAGAGAACAAGCTAGTTCCCTCATCAACATGACGTCCCTTCAAATATTTAAACATGGCTATCATGTCTCCCCTCAACCTTCTCTTCTCCAAACTAAACAAACCCAACTCCCTAAGTCTCTCCCCATAGGGCATGGATTCGAGACCTTTGACCATTCTGGTCGCCCTCCTCTGGACACGCTCCAACTTGTCAACATCCTTCTTAAATTGTGGAGCCCAAAACTGGACACAGTATTCCAAGTGAGGTCTGACCAATGCAGACTACAGTGGTAGTATTACTTCCCTGGATCGAGACACAATACTCCTATTGATGCAGGCCAGAATAGCATTGGCCTTCTTAGCCGCCATATCACGCTGTTGACTCATGTTCAGTTTGTGGTCCACTAAGACTCCCAGATCTCTTTCACCTGTACTGTTGTCAAGCCAACTCTCTCCCATCCTCTACCTGTGCCTTATGTTGTTTCTGCCTAGGTGAAGTACTGTACCTTACATTTCTCCTTATTGAAATCCATTTTATTACTTATGGCCCAGCTCTCCAGTCTATCAAGGTCATTCTGAACTCTGACCCTACCCTCCGGGGTACTGACTACCCAAAGCCCACACAAAGCCTCTGCCCCCACCTTGAAGATGGGGGGTGATACCCCAACCGCAGGAGATGAACCCACCAGCGTCTTCCTCCTTCCAGCTCCTGGGCGGTTGGAGGGTCTCAGACCCCTTCCTCCATCAATCCCCCCGCCCCTGGACCTGCCTGGCCGCCTCACCCCACGCCCCCCACGCCCCTGTCCCGGCTAAATCTTCACGACTCCTGGCTGGTGGTTCCTTTTCACCTCCGTCGCATGGGTCTTTTTGAATAAACATTTTCTTTCTCTTTTTCTCTTTAAAAAGCAAACCCTCCCATGCCTTCCCATGCCTTCCTCAGGAACCTCCAAAACCTTCCCATGGCAGGAATGGGAATTCAAACCCGGGTCTTCCAGA
The DNA here is from genome assembly GCF_029931775.1 of Euleptes europaea. Taxonomy (NCBI): domain Eukaryota; kingdom Metazoa; phylum Chordata; class Lepidosauria; order Squamata; family Sphaerodactylidae; genus Euleptes; species Euleptes europaea. The sequence goes on from NC_079332.1 coordinate 18,080,319, forward strand.
TACAAGTACAATACTCTGAACCACTGCACCATACAGGTCTTCTGGGAGCAGGAGAGGAACCAGATGTGACAGCCAGGGTGGTGTAGCGATTGGAATGTCAGTGTAGGATCGGGGAGACCCAGGTTCGAATCCCCACCCTGCCACTCACGCAATCTCAGCCTTGGTGGGAGACAGAAAAGGTGTTAGCAGGCACCCTGGTACCCGCGGGCGCCACACTGAGGACCCCTGCTGTAGAGTACACACAAACCTAAACTGAGCAGATTGTTAGCAGATTGCAGAATTCCCTTTTTCTCAATGCGGAATTGTGAGCACCAGTTTGCGTGTGCGTTCAAAGCCCCCTATCTCAACGTCCCAGCAGCCACGCAGGACCAAGAAATTCCATCCCCCAGGCACCCAAAAACCCATCCCGTCATTACCTGGTCAGATGTCTTCCTCTCTTCTTCTTCTTCCGCTTTCCGGTGCTCTTCCTCTTTCCTCTGAAAGCACAGCGAGTTTCCATGGACAGAAAATTTAATTTTAAAACAAACAAACATAAAACCAGTACTGCAGTCCAAGCTCTGCTCACGACCTGAGTCCGATTCCGACGGCAGTTGGTGTCAGGTAGCCGGCTTTTTGAGATGTGGGAACTATTATTGCATGTTTCTAAACTGCGGGAATAATTCCTGAATCATTAATTTCAGTGAAGAGAGGGGCCAGCAGATGACTCCAGCCTACCAAAGTAGCTTTCAGAAGACCTACTGGTATTCAACCAGGCCCAGGGGCCTTACCTGATGGCATCTGCTTAGTTAAGGGGCCCATTACCTCGGGGAGAACCGGCTGCCATAGGGCAGTCTGTGGGGACTCAACCTAAACCCAAGAAGCATCGAGTACAGAGGGGTGACTTCTGGCCCAAGGGGAAATCAATACAGCTGCTGTCTGAGGAACAGACACCCCACCCTCAGGCCCAAAAGGGCAGTCGAAGGCCCAGGAGGAGGAAGAAGAAGTTTTGGTTTTTATATGCCGACTTTCTCTACCACTTAAGGAAGAATCAAACCGGCTTACAATCACCTTCCCTTCCCCTCCCTAGGAGGCTGGTGGGGCTGAGAGAGCTCTAAGAGAGCTGTGAATAGCCCAAGGTCACCCAGCAAACTTCACGTGGAGGAGTGGGGAAACAAACCCTGTTCTCCAGATCAGAGTCCACCGCTCCAGACCACTGCTTTTAACCACTTCACCACGTTGGCTCGCAAGGAGGGGAGTTTGGGGCCCCCGTGGCCAGACCATGAGCCCTACAAAGAGGAGTGTCCCAAGGACACAAATGTTGTCCCCTGGGGAGAGAAAGGGCCCCCCAAAGCAAACACAAAGAGACCCCAGGCCTCTGCCCCCACCTTGAAGATGGGGGATGATACTCCAACCGCAGGAGACAAAACCACCAGGGTCTTCCTCCTTTTAGCTCCTGGGCGGTTTGAGGGTCTCAGAGCCCCGGCAGGGAACCATGGCAACCGGCATCAACACCTGGGCACCTAGAACCTCCCCTCCCATGGCCGCCTCCAGCAGGTTCTCTGGAAGGAGGGCCAAGGGACCCCTTCCTCCATCAATCCCCTGCCAGCTCTGAATGAAATGGGCCCTTCCCGCTCCCCCTGCGAGGTCAGCCTGGTCTGCAGCATTGCTCAAGGGACCTTCTTGAGCTCCAGGCCTTCTAGGAAGCCCCAAGTGCCCCCTTCCAAGGGAGAGGTGCTCTTTCCCTGGCCAGAGGTGAGGCTGGCAGAAGCTCTGAGAGTCGAGGCTGATCTAACCTCCTCGCTCTTCTCAGGGGGGTGGGATCCAGCTCCACCCCTCCCTCAAAGCCTAGGCAGCAGCCCTATTTGTAGGGGAAGGGTGTGACATGCTCCACTGGCCTGTAAGTTGCTCTCGGTATTCTCCTAAAACTGTCTTCCTTTAAGAAGTGCAAACGCCCCCCCCGCCCCCCCCCCATAGTTATTGGGTGCTGCAAAAAGGACCTTCCTTCTCAACGCAAAAGCAGCAACCCAGTCCCTAGACTCAAAGCTGGGCTGCGCAAACTCCACCCTGCCTGCAGTTCCGGCAACAGAACCGGGCACTAGTCCCGCCAACGTCCCGTGGGAACTGGAGAAGGGTGTTGTCCAAATACTCAGAAACGCCACCTATCCAAATTCCTGTCCAGAACAGAACCTGAGGGATTATTTTTGCATTAAAAATCTCTGTGGCTGCAGGTATATATTGGCCACCTTTTGAACAAAAGCACCTTAGGAGTGAATTGACATCAACCCTAGCAGAGTTAGTTACCGAGCAGACGGGAGCTTCCCAATTAAGATTATACCAAAACATGGTTCCCGAGCCTTTACAATACGCCCCCTGCTCTATTTACCCTCCCTTAATGTTGCAAACTTTCCGCCTAGAGCGCAACCTACAGAAAACTTGCTTTTGATTCCTCAAAACCATTTGTCCTCAAAATCATTCAGGAACTAGGAAATGTGAATAAGGAACTGGGACTAGGGAACCAACTTCAGCCTCCTACGGTACAAGAAACCTCTCTGTCGAGAATGGGATAACCCAAGGAGATATCCCCGGGGGATATGCATACTGATCTGAGCGCGAGGCGAGTACAATAGATTTTATCATGATCAGCTTACTTATGAAATGTACCTAGAGTGGAAATGGGCCGACGAGGCCAGGCAAGCTCATCCTGACTTTGGACAGCCCTTCGGGAAACGAGAGAGAGAGAGCACCCACCCTGTCCACAAGAGTCAAGTGGAGTCGATTTATTAATGTTCTGGTCACGGAGCTCAACAATAGCAAACCCTGGACAAGAATTACAATAACTGCCAAGGCTCTTCTGTTCTACCACGCTGTCGCAGGGGAGATGGAGAACCCAAATCGTGCACCATTGTGTTATTGTTGACTAGGGTTGCCAACCTACAGGTTCTAGGGTAAGAAAGACTCACAAAGAACTGTAAAGTTGGCTGGCAATAAAGAACAGCAGTAGGCTCAGCGTTCATGAAGCAAAATAGAACACAATTCAGGTAAATCTCTGAATTACAAAATATATTCAAACAACGCTCAGAAGGAGCCAATACAGCTAAGGATGTACAAGGAGGATACAAGATTACAATATAACAATAAGTACAAAAGGTGAACAAGAGTCAAAAACAGGGAGCTTTTGCCACGTGAAAAGTAGCTTCTTCAGCCAAACAAGCTTGAATTTTCAATATATAATCAGCAACAGCTAATATGCTCCCCGGACGGGCTGCTTCTCTCATGGAGTCTTACAGTAAAGGTATGAGGGAAGCAGCCTATCCGGGGATGCTTCTCTCTGTAAAATCCATAAATGCATTTAATGCCCTTCAAAGACCAGCTTCTGCCCTAGATAGCAGCACCGGCTCATCTGCACACAGCAAAACCGGCATTTCGTGACCAGCCCATATAGGTGCACAAAGTGATCATTTATGGAGGTAGGGGGTCAGGTGGTTGACATCAAGGATCAAAAGCCGAGGGGCTAAGAGACAGCCTTGCTTAATGCCTTTCCTCAGCGAACTGGTGCTGCTGGGTTCTCCTACAGTTTCAAAATCAACCACAGGAGCCTTTTATCTAACGCTGCATCAGCCAGCTTAGCCCAGAGATGGGATCTCGGACCAGAGTCAAAGACAGCCCTAAGATCCATGAATGCCACGTCAAGAAGGCCTCCTGGGAAAGAGGAATATCTGTCAGCTAGATGTAGGGTTGCCAGGTCCCGCTTCACCATCAGTGGGAGGATTTGGGGTGGAGCCTGAGAAGGGCAGGGTTCGGGGAGGGGAAGGACTTCAATGCCATAGAGCCGAAGCGGCCATTTTCTCCAGGTGAACTGATCTCTATTGGCTGAAGATCAGTTGTAACAGCAGGAGATCTCCAGCTAGTACCTGGAGGTTTGCAGAACTCAGTGTAGGATAACAAAAAGCACTTACAATATATTGCATTCAAATCATTCTTAATATTACTAGTTTACAAATCCCTATCACAATATAAACCCATCCCTTCACCTATACATCAGAAAGGATCCTGTCTAGAATATCAACAATCCTATGGTCTAACGAAATCCATAAACCATCTTCATTTTGTGCTTTAAACTTCCTTGTAGGCAAGAGGCAAAGTCAATTCTTCCCGTTGACCAGCCGTTCTCACGGCAGAGTTCGCTGAACACTGAAGCTCTAACAGTTGCTGGCGAAACGTCAGGAAAGAAAATCCCAAGACCACGGTTACACAGCCCGGATAACCTACAGGAACCAATGAACTCTGACCGTGAAAGCCTTCAACAATATACTGAAGCTCTAATATTCTTGCAAATTTCACAGTGAGATTCACCAGAGAAAGCAGCCTAGGTATGGACTTTGTTAGGCCATAGGATTGTTGATATTATAGATAGCATCATTTCGGAAGTATAGATGAAGGGATGGGGTTACATTGTGATAGGGATTTGTAAACTAGTAATGTTAAGCATTATTTGAATGCAATATATTGTAAGTGGTTTTTGTTATCCTATACTGAGTTCTACAAACTTGATTGAATATAGAGGTGTGATTTTCTAGCAGTACCTGGAGGTTGGCAACCCTAGCTAAGTGGCATAGCAAAAGGCCATGGTCCAGAACTGAAACACCCCTCCTAAATCAGGCTTGTTTAGGGTACAATAGAGATTCTACATCTACCCAATTCCAGAGCTTGGAATACAAGAAGGCTGCATAAACCTCACCTATTGTCGACAGTAGGCTAATGGCCCGATCATTTATAGGATTGTTCTTGGGCCCTTTAGGACACAGAGCCAACTGTAAAATGGCTGCCACAGGAGGCAGAACCATCCCTAACCTGTTAGGGAGCAAGGTGATGCATAACTGTAATAGCAAACCTTCATCGTTTCAGGCCGAGCTCTGTTTAGAAGGATGCCTTATAGAATTATATCATTTCAAAGTATTTTCTTGCCTTTTTAATATCTGCACAGCCCAGCAGATCTCCACTGGCCAATTAAATGCTCTGATGGACAACCCCCCCCCTTCGCCTCGCCCACTTTCTAAAAAACACTTGGTGGGAGACAGAAAAGGTGTTAGCAGGCACCCTGGTACCCGCGGGTGCCACACTGAGGACCCCTGATGTAGAGTACACACAAACCTAAACTGAGCAGATTGCAGAATTCCCTTTTTCTCAGTGCGGAATTGTGAGCACCAGTTTGCGTGTGCGTTCAAAGCCCCCTATCTCAACGTCCCAGCAGCCACGCAGGACCAAGAAATTCCATCCCCCAGGCACCCAAAAACCCATCCCGTCATTACCTGGTCAGATGTCTTCCTCTCTCTTCTTCTGCTTGCCGGCGCTCTTCCTCTTTCCTCTGAAAGCACAGCAAGTTTCCATGGTCAGAAAATTTAATTTTAAAACAAACATAAAACCAAAATATAAACACAAAATATAGAAGAAAAGAAAAAAGGTGGTATCATGACCCCAGAATAAAAAGAAAGGATATAACAGCCTGCATTATTATGAGTAATACACACTGAAGGAGAAAGTGTTGCATTATACAATAATGATAATGTAGTAATAATATGCATAGAAGAGCCCTGTGGCGCAGAGTGGTAAGCTGCAGTACTGCAGTCCAAGCTCTGCTCACGACGGCAGTTGGTTTCAGGTAGCCGGCTTTTTGAGATGTGGGAACTATTATTGCATGTTTCTAAACTGCGGGAATAATTCCTGAATCATTAATTTCAGTGAAGAGAGGGGCCAGCAGATGACTCCAGCCTACCAAAGTAGCTTTCAGAAGACCTACTGGTATTCAACCAGGCCCAGGGGCCTTACCTGATGGCATTTGCTTAACTAAGGGGTCCATTACCTCGGGGAGAACCGGCTGCCATAGGGCAGTCTGTGGGGGCTCAACCAAAACCCAAGCAGCATCGAGTACAGAGGGGTGACTTCTGGCCCAAGGGGAAGTCAATACAGCTGCTGTCTGAGGAACAGACACCCCACCCTCAGGTCCAAAAGGGCAGTCGAAGGCCCAGGAGGAGGAAGAAGAAGTTTTGGTTTTTACATGCCGACTTTCTCTACCACTTAAGGAAGAATCAAACCGGCTTACAATCACCTTCCCTTCCCCTCTGTAGCCTAACGGGTTGCCAATCTCCTGGACTGGTCATGGCAACCCCGGCAGATGTGTGCAGCAGCCTCTCCAGACCAAGTGGCAAGCCTGTGCCGCCATGGAAAAGGACTCCTCTTCATCCCTTGAAACCAGCAGTCAAAGAGCAGCAGCCAAAGTAGTCCCTCCAGCAAACCAGAGGGCAACCATGTTCCTGTGTATCCTGTTCTAGTGAAAGCCATATTGTAGGGAATATGTCCAGGCATGTAGCCTGCACCAGCACCCCCCCCCCTCTTGCAACATCGGACTAGTTCAGCAAAGCCATTCAGCAGACATTAAGATAACAATGACTCGCTCTTCAGCAACGATCTCCAGACATTAGCAGTGATCGCACCTTTTGTTTCAAGCCATTAAGCCAATCAGTGAGACTCCTGACTTCTCCTGGGATTGCAAATGCCATTGGAATTATAATAGATTTCCAAATTCTCACTACCCCACAGCTTAATCCTTTGTCACCTTTTTGCCACCTGGGAACCTAGGAGGAGTTCTCCCTGCCCCCAGAAAAACAGTATAACTGCAATGCTCCCAGCCCACTCTCTCTCTCCCTTGGGCCTTCCCTTCCATACTGCCTGGCACTCTGCCAGAGTGGGTGTTCATGCTTGGACACCTACCCCCCCCCCCCGTCCCCTTTTTATCCCCCAAAGCTGCATGGAATTCAGGACGGACAACTACTCTGAAGAGAGGTGCAGTATATTTCCTCCTCTGCCTGCCACATTGCAAAAGTCTCTGTAATTCCTCTCTTTGATTTCTTAGTCTCGTTGTATGTTTGTGTTACACCATTTTGAATGCTTGAATACATAAACACTGTTTAATTTGGAACTCCTAGCCTCTGTCTTTATTCAAACGTCTCATTAAACGGATTCTGGTATAGTTGAGTGCGATACCGCTCTAAAAATACATAGTTGCCGATTGCTCAGCTAATTTCCCCATGTAAAGGAGCAATTCGGGTAACACCTCCCTAGGAGGCTGGTGGGGCTGAGAGAGCTGGCTTCACGTGGAGGAGTGGGGAAACAAACCCTGTTCTCCAGATCAGAGCCCACCGCTCCAGACCACTGCTTTTAACCACTACACCACGCTGGCTCTCAAGGAGGGGGGGTTGGGGGCCCCATGGCCAGACTGTGAGCCCCACAAAGAGGAATGTCCCCAGGACACAAAGGTTGTCCCCTGGGGAGAGAAAGGGCCCCCCAAAGCAAGCACAAAGCATACGAAAGGGTCCCCAGGCCTCTGCCCTCACCTTGAATATGGGGGGTGATACCCCAACCGCAGGAGACGAGGCCACCAGCGTCTTCCTCCTTCCAGCTCCTGGGCGGTTGGAGGGTCTCGGAGCCCCGGCAGGGAACCGTGGCAACCGTCATCAACACCTGGGCACCTAGAACCCTCCCTCCAACTGCCGCCTCCAGCAGGTTCTCTGGAAGGAGGGCCAAGGGACCCCTTCCTCCATCAATCCCCCCGCCCCTGGACCTGCCTGGCCGCCTCCCCCCACGCCCCTGTCCCGGCTAAATCTTCACAGCCCACAACTCCTGGCTGGTGGTTCCTTTTCACCTCCGTCGCGTGGGTCTTTTTGAATAAACATTTTTTTTATTTTTCTCAATAAAAAGCAAACCCTCCCATGGCTTCCTCAGGACCCTCCCAAACCTTCCCATGGCAGGAATGGGAATTCGAACCCGGGTCTTCCAGATACAAGTACAATGCTCTGAACCACTGCACCATACAGGTGTTCTGGGAGCAGGAGAGGAACCAGTCGTGACAGACAGGGTGGTGTAGCGATTGGAGTGTCTGTGTAGGATCGGGGAGACCCAGGTTCGAATCCCCACCCTGCCACAAAAACGTGCCGGGTGACGTTGGGCAGCTCACACAATCTCAGTCTTTCCTACCTCGCAGGGTTGTTCTGAGGATGACATGGAGCAGAGGAGAATCATAGAATCCTAGAGTTGGAAGGGACCACCAGGGTCATCTAGTCCAACCCCCTGCGCAATGCAGGGCATTCACAACTACCTCCCCCTGAAGTGCCCCAAATAAAGGTATTTTACCTGTGGCACTAAAGACTGCCCCTGTGTACATGATTTGATCCCAGCTTGTATTGTTTCAATTGGTACCATTGAACGGCATAGCAGTAAAACTAACTCCTGATCTCCAGTGCGTTGTCCTTTGCTCTGACCTATCTGGAGATTTAGGCACAACACACACACACAGCCAGTGAGACCAGAAGATGGCCAAGATGCCTTCCTCCCTCTCATCCTCTGCCTAAGGTCCCAGAACCAGCATGGCTGACTGTGATGGATGAGGGGCTGACGGGCCAAGCGTGGGCGCAGCCAGAGAGCTCTGAGGGACAGAGGAAGCGTTCAGAGCTGGGTGGAGAGGATGGCGCGGGAGCTGGCGGATGGTGCCAACGTCCAGGAATGACCACCAGAACCACGAGAGCTGACAGAAATGCAGTTGCTTATTGACAGTGCTAAATACATACTCTGTCCACCATCTCTCCGGACACAGACTCATGGAGTCCAACCCTGATCTACACCATGCCTCCACCAGGCATCAGTGAGCAGTTCAGGCGGAGTCACCCTCCAGGTGCCACACATCCCCTCAGCCTCGGGCCTCCGCGGCTTCTGGCCAGGGTCCCGAGGCCTCTGAGGGGCTTTGCAGGCCAGGGGGACAGTGAGATCCCCTCCATCGAACTCTGCCTGCCACAGCGAATAGGGCAGCCTTGCCTGTCCCCACAGAGGAGGCAAGGAAGAAGCCAGACCCATGTGGTCCTCTGTGAACCTGAGGGGGGGTCTGTGAAAGCCACAGCCCTTGACCCACTGAGGGCCCATCCTCAGGCCCCCAAGGGGCAGGAGTCTCGGAGGGAGAGCTGTGGAGGATCCCAGCCCCTGAGGTGGAGGGGGAGTAGGCAGGGAGAGAGCGGGAAGAGGGATGGGGGACATGGCCCCAAACTCTCCCTGAGGAGAATGAGGAGAGAGAGGAGCCCAGACTCCCTTCGCTCCCGTGAGCTGGGCTGGGGACCGAGGCTGAGGAGAGGCTGAAGAACAGCTCTGAGGGACAGAAGGAAGCTTGAAAACCTCTCAGCCCTTTCTCTGAAGGACTCTGGCCTAGATGAATCTGACTCAGTTTCCCCCCCCAAATCCTGCCTTTTCCTTGATAACCCATTTCTGTGACTTTTGTTCAATAAACTTCCCTGTTTTGTCTCTGTGAGTTAAAAAGCCTCCTATTTCTCTCTGAGGGAAATACCGGTGTTGGACTGGAGGAGAAGGACCAGTATCTCCTCACAAATCCACTCAGGCCAGCGCTTTTCCCTCAGCATATATGGCCGGGCTGAGTGAGCGGGATGTTGAAGTGGTGGAAAGGGGGGTGCGTCGTTATACAACCAGCATGGCTGACAGATGGCCATCTAACCTCTTCTGAAAAACCTCCAGGGAAGGGGAGCGTACCAAATACGTCGTGACCAAACAGACAAAGAGCTCAAGAAGAGTTCACTACTTTGCAGCTGCTCGCAGGGCAGCCAATCTACCAAGGGGGAACTGGACACCCAAACACCAAGAAAGGTGACATGTCGATCCCTTGAGGTCAGGGGTGGGGAACCTTTTTTCTGCCAAGGGCCATTTGGATATTGATAACATCATTCGCGGGCCGCGCATTCTGGCCCTGCCCCCTTGAACCCCCTCCATTGGCGCCACTTCCGCCCCCAGCTCTCTTGTAGTGCAGAGGAAATAGGTTTCTCCGCGGCCCAGGAGGGAAAGGGTTCACATAGTTTCTTGGGCGGTCCTAGCAGCTTTCAGGCCGTTTCAGGCCGAGCTCTGTTTAGAAGGATGCCTTATAGAATTATATCATTTAAAAGTATTTTCTTGCATACACACACATGAATGCAGTTGATGCCAAAGCAGCCTTTTGAATATCTGCACAGCCCATCAGATCTCTACTGGCCAATTAAATGCTCTGATGGACACCCCTCCCCCCACTTGGCCTCGCCCACTTTCTAAAAAACACTTGGTGGGCGCCAGAAAAGGTGTTAGCAGGCACCCTGGTACCCACAGGCGCCACATTGAAGACCCCTGCTGTAGAGTACACACAAACCAAAACTGAGCAGATTGTTAGCAGATTGCAGAATTCCCTTTTTCTCAGTGCGGAATTGTGAGCACCAGTTTGCGTCTGCGTTCAAAGCCCCCTATCTCAACCTCCCAGCAGCCACGCAGGACCAAAAAATTGCATCCCCCAGGCACCAAAAAAACCATCCCGTCATTACCTGGTCAGATGTCTTCCTCTCTTCTTCTTCGGCGCTCTTCCTCTTTCCTCTGAAAGCACAGCAAGTTTCCATGGTCAGAAAATTAATTTTTTAAAAAAATAAACATAAAACCAGAATATAAACACAAAATATAGAAGAAAAGAAAAGTGTTATCATGACTGCAGAATAAAAAGAAAGGATATAACAGCCAGTATTATTATGAGTAATATGCACTGAAAAGAGAAATCGTAACAATTATCAGTGTTGCATAAGAGCCCCTGAGGTGGAGGGGGAGTAGGCAGGGAGAGAGCGGGAAGAGGGATGGGGGACATGGCCCCAAACTCTCCCTGAGGAGAATGAAGAAAACCTGTGAAGAAAACCTCTCAGCTCTTTCTCTGAAGGAATCTGGCCTAGATGAATCTGACTCAGTTTTCCCCCCCAAATCCTGCCTTTTCCTTGAAAACCCATCTCTGTGACTTCTGTTCAATGAACTTCCCTGTTTTGTCTCTCTGAGTTAAAAAGCCTCCTATTTCTCTCTGAGGTAAATACTGGTGTGGTGGGACTGGAGGAGAAGGACCATTATCTCCTCCCAAATCCACTCAGGCCAGCGCTTTTCCCTCAGCATATACAGGCGGGCTGAGTGAGCGGGATGTTGAAGTGGTGGGAAGGGGGGTGCGTCCTTATAAAACCAGCATGGCTGACAGATGGCCATCTAACCTCTTCTGAAAAACCTCTGAATATACTCTGAACCACTGCCCCACACAGGTCTTCTGGGAGCAGGAGAGGAACCAGACGTGGCAGCCAGGGTGGTGTAGCGACTGGAGCGTCAGTGCAGGATCGGGGGGACCCAGGTTCGGATCCCCACCCTGCCACCAAAACGTGCCAAGTGACCTTGGGCCGCTCACACAATCTCAGCCTGTCCTACCTCACAGGGTTGTTCTGAGGGTGACATGGAGCAGAGGAGAATCATAGAATCCTAGAGTTGGAAGGGACCACCAGGGTCCTCTAGTCCAACCCCCTGCGCAATGCAAGGCATTCACAACTACCTCCCCCCCACACCCCCAGTGAGACCAGAAGATGGCCAAGATGCCCTCCTCCCTCTCATCCTCTGCCTAAGGTCACAGAGCCAGCATGGCTGACTGTGATGGATGAGGGCTTGATCTGCAGAAAAAGCGGACAGGCCAAGAGTGGGCGGAGCCAGAGAGCTCTAACACCCTGAGCTCTGAGAGACAGGAAAGCATTCAGAGCTGGGTGAGGAGAGGAGGGAGAAGCCAGACCAATGTGGTCCTCTGTGAACCTGAGGGGGGTTCTGTTAAAGCCAAAGCTATTGACACACACACACACACACACACACACACACACACACAGCCTGTGGGAGTGACAGGAGTGAGAATGGGGTTCGAGACCGAGGGCCCATTCTCAGGCCACCAAGGGGAATGAGTCTCTGAAGTAGCAGGGAGCTGTGGAGGATCCCAGCCCTGAGGTGGAGGGGGAGAAGTCAGGGAGGGAGCGGGAAGAGGGATGGGGGACATGGTCCCAAAACTCTCTCTGAGGAGAATGAGGAGAGGAGCCCAGACTCCCTTCGCTCCTGTGAGCTGGGCTGGGTCTGAGAGGCTGAATAGCAGTTCTGAGGGACAGAACCAAGCTTGAAACTAAGAACTGAAGGAACCTGAGTGAAGAAAACATCTAAGCTATTTCTCTGAAGTAATCTTGCGTATATAAATCTGAGTTTTCCCTCCAAATTCTGCCTTTTCCTTGAAAACCAATCTCTGTGAGTTCTGTTCAATAAACTTCCCTGTTTTTGAGTTAAAAGGCCTCCTATTTCTCTCTGAGGTAAATACTGGTGTGGTGGGACTGGAGGAGAAGGACAATTATCTCCTCACAAATCCACTCAGGCCAGCGCTTTTCCCTCAGCATATATTGCCGGGCTGAGTGAGCGGGATGTTGAAGTGGTGGGAAGGGGGGTGCCTCGTTATACAATCAGCATGGCTGACAGAGAATGAGGAGAGGAGCCCAGACTCCCTTCGCTCCCGTGAGCTGGGCTGGGGACCGAGGCTGAGGAGAGGCTGAAGAACAGCTCTGAGGGACACAACTCAGCCTGAGACGAGGAACTGAAGGCACCGGAGGGAAGAAAACGTCTCAGCCCTTTCTCTGAAGGCATCTGCCCTAGATAAATCAGACTCAGTTTCCCCTCCACAGTCTGCCTTTTCCTTGAAAACCCATCCCTAGGGGTTCTGTTCAATGAACTTCCCTGTTTTTGAGTTAAAAGGCCTCCTATTTCTCTCTGAGGCAAATACCGGTGTGGTGGGGCTGGAGGAGAAGGGAAACCATCTCCTCACAAATCCACTCAGGCCAGCGCTTTTCCCTCAGCACATACAGGCGGGCTGAGTGAGCGGGACGCTAAAGTGGTGGAAAGGGGGGTCCGTCCTTATAAAACCAGCATGGCTGACAGATGGCCATCTAACCTCTTCTGAAAAACCTCTGAATATACTCTTAACCACTTCACCACACAGGTCTTCTGGGAGCAGGAGAGGAACCAGACATGGCAGCCAGGGTGGTGTAGCGATTGGAGTGTCAGTGCAGGATCGGGGAGACCCACGTTCGAATCCCCACCCTGCCACAAAAACGTGCCGGGTGACCTTGGGCCGCTCACACAATCTCAGCCTGTCCTACCTCACAGGGTTGTTCTGAGGGTGACATGGAGGAGAGGAGAATGTTTTAAGCTGCCTTGGAGGCCCGCTGGAGCAAAAGGTGGGGCGTAAATAAAGTAACGGGACCAAGGACCGGGGCTCCACGCCTCCAGCGACTTTTCTCAGTGACTGCCTGGCATCTCCTGCCCCCACGCCACTCCCCAGGGGGAAGACCTCTGCCCCAGTCCCCCGCCCCCCAAAGCTCTGCCCCCCCTGCCCAGGGGCTCAGGAGGAAGACAAGGAAGAGCTGCGCCCCAAAGTGCTCAAAGGCGCTTCGAACTGGACCCGTTGCCGTTGCAATAGATTTATATAAGATACGCTTCGTTTGTACCCCACCTGTCTCCTCTTTGTTCTCCTCTCCTCCATTTCAACCTCACGACAACCCTGTGACGCTGACCAGGTCGAGTGTGTGTGAGAGAGAGACAGGCCCCAAGTCACCCAGCGAGCTTCCATGGCAGAGCAGGGATTCAAGCCTGGATTCGAACAAGGACCCTGCGGCAGCCATTCTGGGAAATACCTGGAGATTTTAGGGGTGGAGAATGAGGAGGGCAGTGTTGGGGAAGGGGCTTCAATGGGGTGTAATGCACAGAGTCCGCAGTCCAGAGCAGCCCTTTTCTGGAGCTCCGTTGGAAGAGCAGGAGATCTCCAGCCACCCCCTGGAGCTTAGGACAGGAGCGAAAGAAACCTATCTGGTGCAAAATCTATTTTACATGCTACAGTGTCTAATAGTTGATCTTGCAGCCGGGACGGCACAGATGCATACAGTTAACTTTGGAGGCTGGCATCCCTGGGAGGCGGGTGGCCACAGCAAGGCCACGTGATACACTGTGTTGCACAGTGGGGATTTGAACCCTAAATCCTAGCTCAACACTAGCGGCCGCAGCACACACGGGATGCGCACTGTGCGCATGTGCGGGGCAGTGGCTGGCCAGAGAGGTTGCAATGCCCCCCCCCCCGGCTTTAGAGCATCATGGATTTGGCATTAAGAGGCATGCCTGGGGCTGGGGCTCCATGTGGAACGGTGTTCATGAGGGCGCACAAGACATATGAGTTAAAGATGGTACCCCGTACAGTCTTAACAGCTGTGGTAGGAGATTTTTAACGTTCTTAAAAATTAACCAGGAAGCCTGTGGCAACTTTTTAACAGACAAAACAAATTGTAAGGAGGGTCCCTTGAAAGTTTTAGAAGGCATGGGACCCCAGGTAGTCTCTGGGTGGGGGGGGTGCGTGGAAGTGCTGTCAAGTCGCAGCCAGCTTAGAATCATACAATCGTAGAGTTGGAAGGGACCACGGGGGTTATCAAGTCCAACCCCCTGCCCAATGCAGGAAATTCACAACTACCTCCCTGCTCCACACCCCTAGTGACCAGAAGATGGCCAAGATGCCCTCCCTTTCATCATCTGTCTAAGGTCACAGAATCAGCATTGCTGACAGATGGCCATCTAACCTCTTCTTAAAAACCTCCAGGGAAGGAGAGCTTACCACCTCCTGAGGAAGCCTGCTCCACTGAGGAACCGCTCTAACATCTGGCAACCCCGTGTGGTTTTCAAAGCAAGAGCTACTCAGAGGTGGTTTGCCATTGCCTTTCTCTGCGTGGCAACCCTGGACTTCCTTGGGGGTCTCCCATCCAGGTCGTCACCAGGGACGGCCCTGCTCAGCTCCCGAGCTCTGCTGAGATCAGCTAGCCTGGGCCATCCAGTTCAGGGTCATCTTTGTTTCTGCAAAATGACTGTACGCCTCCAGACCTGATATGCTTTGCCTTCTAGCGGATGTGAATGGCGATTCCCTGGACTCACCCCCTTCAAGTCCGAGGTCACCTTGACAGGCCTGAGAGCTTTCTCAGAAAGGTTCTTGAAGCAGAGGCCGGCTTTGTGCTGATGCCTTGGATCAGACCCTTGGCGTTTCTGTGCTCAGCCAGGATGTCCACTCTCTTGGCAGGAGGGATCGACTCGGGAACGGCCAGGATGTCTCTCGTCACCAGAGCCCTCGTTGATCTCAACCCATTCTGTAAGCATGGCTTTCTATATGCCGAAAGGTCAGGTCTATAGATGTGACAAACACCCCATTTTTCCATTGACCACCGGTCCAATCTGACGTCTCTTTCTTGGAACCCCTCTTGGCGCGTACAGAAAGTCCCAGTTATTCATTTTTTTTAAATCAGGAAAGGGATTTCTACATTTCACATTCTCACCCAAGGCTGGAGGCAGTTTAATTGTTTATAACCGTAGTTGCTTGAATCAGTGAGGTGGTCAGAAAAAGAAACATATAGAGACCTAGAGCTGGAAGGGACTTCAGGGGTCACCCAGTCCAACCCCCTGCACGATGCAGGAAATTCACAACTACCTCCCCCCCCCCAAAAAAAAAACCCAGTGACCCCTGCTCTATGCCCAGAGGAAGGCAAAAACCCTGCAGGATCCCTGCCCAATCTGGCCTGGAGGAAAATTCCTTCCTGACCCCAAAGTGGTGATCCTCATGAAGAATAGTCACACATAGTATTTTTTTAGCAAATCTTTTCTGTCTTCCCTGCAACTCAAAACAGCTCAAGAAAGTATTTTATTAATTTCAATAATGTGTGTGTGTGTGTTTTAAACGGAATCTGAATCGATTACATCTTAAGACTTCCCCCCGCTGTTTGCGGGGTATACCAGGAGAGGCGGTCCCACAAGTAGAATGATCCCAGGCCGCTTAGGGCTTTAAACCTGAAACCTGATCCGGTGCTCAATCTGGAGCCACTGCAGCTAGCGGAGCGCTGGTTGGGTATGTGCTCTCCAAGGGGTCCCGGGGAGGACCTGCACCACTGCGTTCCAGACCAGTTGACGTTTTCGGAGCAGTCTTAAGTAGGGTCGCCAATTGCCACCCTGCCTCACACACTTTCACCCACTCGGTTGACCACCGACCCAGAGCACCCTTTCTTGTAGAAAACCCCATCCCATCCTCTAGGTCAGGGCTTCTTAAACTTTTCCCACTAGCGACTTCTTTTCACCTGAGAATTTTTTACACAGCCCTGGGTATATAGGGATATAAAATAGGTGTACAAATCAAACATTTACTGATAATAAACCATGAAAAAACCTTTTACTGTGGCCTCATTGACTGGAGCCATGTTACTGAAGAAGGTCTATGCCAGGCCTTAACCACTGTGATTTCTAGCCCCAGGTGAGTCAGCCAGCAGGTAGCCTTATTCATAAATCACAGAGTTGGAAGGGGCCACCAGGGTCATCAAGTCCAACCCCTTGCACAATGCAGGAAATTCACAACTACCTCCCCCCCGCCACACCCCTACTCCATGCTCAGAAGATGGTCAAGATGCCCTCCCTCTCATCATCTGCCTAAGTTCATAGAATCAGCATTGCTGACAGATGGCCATCTAGCCTCTGCATAAAAACCTCCAGGGAAGGAGCGCTCACCACCTCCCGAGGAAGCCTGTTCCACTGAGGAACCGCTCTAAGTGTTAGAAAATCCTTCCTAATGTCTAGATGGAAACTCTTTGGGTCTAATTTCAACCTGTGGGTTCTGGTCCGACCTTGTGGGGCAACAGAAAACAACTCGGCACCCTCCTCTATGTGACAGCCCTGTGTAACCTGGGAGAAGGGTAAATGTTTATATACCGCCTGTAAGCATAAAGGTAGAGCTAGAGGAAAATTGGCGGCTTTTGGAACACTATGTAAGAGAATTAATTTTTGACCACTCACAGGCCTCATTCATGCTGGTAGGTGATTTAAATGCACGCTTAGGTCCTAATCACCAAATACAAGATGACCTTCAGTGCTTCTGATGAGGGTCAAGAAGACCCACACCACCCCAGGGTCTTTAAAGATCAGTAAGCACATTTCACTGGGGCTTGCTTCTTTAAATTTGCTTATAGATTGGGGTTATATATTTTGAAAGGCTCAAAGGTCACTGCACTTAGATTCCCATTCAAAGGATAGGAATTCTAAGGGTCTCCATCCTCTTCCAGGGAATAGAGCAGTCTCACAAGAAGACTGTGAATATTATATGTTGAAATATCCAGATCTTGATACCTTAGAGAACTTCTGTCCACGCAGGGATCAGAGTCTCAATGTTTTACATCTCAGGCCTCTGAGATGGAGAGATGCTATGTCTGTGCAGCTGCAGTCTGCCCAGCAATAACACTCTGAAGTACTGGCTATCCTGTCTTATATACTCTTCAGATCTATGTTATCAACACATCTGCAGTATGTGTTGTTGCCCCTTCTACATCTGATAATGTAGATAATCTGATTATTCTTCATGCATCAGCATTTCTAAGGTGTGCTGTGCACCCCTCACCCTCTGAGTCAGCATATTTTGAGGGAAATTGTATTGCACATTGAGGTGTGAGTTGCAACCACACCATTGTCCTATGTAACCATGTCTGATGCTTGCCTCTTATCTCTATTAGAAAAGTTTTTCCAATACTACTCTGGGAATTTCCCTACTTGGTGTACATTTCCCTCTTGAGCAGGTGTACTTTTTTATCTATTCCTCTGGCAATATTCCCAGAGTACTGTGGAAGCTTTTCTTCCATCAAGACAGGAAGACCTTAACACTAATACAATTCTGTATTCTCCTAAGGCAAGTTTCTTCTCAACACATGTTATACTTAATCTTTTAAGGTTTCTTATAGGGTTCTAAGGGATTTTTATAGATTTTCAAAGGCAAAACTATCAAAGGCCGTCACACAGCGCACCCGCCCAATAGCCATGGGAGTGGGGGACCATTGGGAGCAACTTCATTTTACTATTGCTCTAGGCATTCGATACCCCATTGTGCTGGTGGCCAACTGGTTGCATGGACACAGTCCTACCATAGATCGCACCGCCAGAACCATTGCATTCACTCAACCCCAGTGCGAACGCCATCGCAGAGAGGTGGCGGTCAAAGCAAGTGCATTGACAATGGGGGTGACGTGCCCTTCCACCTCCCAGTTGCCTAGAGAATATGCAGCCTTTGCAGACGTGTCAGATGAGAGGGAGAGTGATGTCTTTCCCCCCATTGCAAGACGGATTGTGCCATTGAACTGGTGGGGGAGGGCAAACTGCCAAAGGCAAAGACTGACCCAATGAGTCTGAAAGAGAAGTCAGTACTCCGGGACTTTCTGGACAAGAATTTGGCCTGTGGTTTCATTCGGCCCTCCATAGCTCCTTGTTCCGCGCCAGCCTTTTTGGTGCAGAAAAAGACGGGTCACCTGCGCTTACGCAGAGATTTCCGTAGACGTAATGCGGCCACCCAAACTAATGCCTACCCCATCCCTCTAATTCCAGATTTGCTCTAATTCCACTGACCTCCCTCACAGGGCTATTGTGAGCAAAGCAGAGGCAAGGGAAACCCAGCTGCTTCCTCCCCCCCACTGACCTCCCTCACAGGACTATTGTGAGCATAAAAGAGGCAAAAGAAACCCAGCTGCTTCCCCCACCGACCTCCCTCACAGGGCTATTGTGAGCATAACAGAGGCAATGGAAATCTGGCTGCTTCGCCCCCCCCCCCCCCCGCAGACCTCCCTCACAGGGCTATTGTGAGCATAACAGAGGAAAGAGAAACCCGGCTGCTTCCCCCCCTGACCTCCTTCACAGGGCTATT
Organism: Euleptes europaea; assembly: GCF_029931775.1. Taxonomy (NCBI): domain Eukaryota; kingdom Metazoa; phylum Chordata; class Lepidosauria; order Squamata; family Sphaerodactylidae; genus Euleptes; species Euleptes europaea. Next base: position 18,098,944 of record NC_079332.1, read on the forward strand.
GTGAGCAAAACAGAGGCAAGGGAAACCCGGCTGCTTCCCCCCCACCCCACTGACCTCCCTCACAGGGCTATTGTGAGCATAACAGAGGCAAGGGAAACCCAGCCACACAGCTCACCATTCCAGTAGGGGAGGCAAATTCACCGGCTTGGAGCTCGTGGTGAATTCTGTGGATAGACGTCCCTCTGGGAGACTCGACCCTACCAATTCCTCCCCATCCTCTTCCCCAAGTGCTTCCCTGGTAAGAATACTACTTGAGACGCAAGGCTGAAGGTTCCCACGGAGGCTGGATCCAGGCGTGATGGAGGGGGTGGGCGTGGCTGCCTTTATCCATAGGTTCACCCTTTGGGATTAAACTCTTCCCTGGACCTTACCTGGTTTTTATAATTTGGAATAGATCATGAGTTATTGCTGTATCTGAAATAAAAGATACCAAACATTAGCTGTATTGCACAAGAACACTAGGATTGTATAAATTATGAGGAGCCCTTTATAGTAAGAGTGATCAGTTTTTCAGAATACTTACCTGATATTGACAAACTGAATGTAGGCACTTGATGCTTACTCTGTGATCCTCTGTGATCCTTCTAATAAGGTATAGGCTTGTTAGTGGTCATAGGTCTTCTCTAGACCTTACCTGTTTTATAATTGGGTATAGATTATGGGTAATTGCTGTGTCTGAGAAAAAACATACCAAACATTAACTGTATTGCATCAAAACACTAGGACTGTATAAATGTTTAGGAGCCTTATATCGTAAGAGTGATCAGTTTTTCAGAATACTTACCTGATATTGAAAAAACTGAATGTAAGCACCTGGTACTTACTCTGTGATCCTTCTAATAAGGTATATGCTTATTATATAGCAGTTATAGGTGCCTACAAGGCTGACAGATTTGGATGTGTGAACCACAAAATGGTGGTCGGGTAAGATTAATAAGGAATTATAATATGAAATTAAATTTTAACGTTTAGAAATATTTTCATAACTGTGATGTTGTATAATTGTAATGTGTTTTAGATATAGAAATTATTAATCTGATGAAGCAATCACCAGCGAAACAAAGCTTCAACCGGTGGCTTGTCCTATGGTGGACATAACGTCTGGCTGTGATTTTTACCACGGTGCTTGCTGCACACGGACAACGATACAGCCTCGAGAAAGAGAGAAAGAGACATTATTGGTCAGCCGCCATCAGCTGACTACGGAGGAGCCCAGTGCTTATACAACACAGAGGATCGCAGCAAGTGAATGTGCTGCTGTAGAGACTTGTGTGACTCTGATGAACAGTAATTCGATCCTGTCTCTTTATAGTTATTGGATAAGCTTGTGTTAGTTGTAGTATTACAAGGTTTCTTTGTTTATAATGATGATTCTGTGAACTGGAAGAACTTGTCTATGTGAGCATAAGAAAAATATTTATAAAAACAACAAAAGGAATTTTTGTGGCTGCGTGTTGAAATACTGTGTGAGAACAGGAGATTTAGCCAGCTATTATATGCAACACGCCCTTGCTTAACAGTTAAACCTCCAGATACTAGCTGGAGATCTCCTGCTACTACAACCGATCTCCAGCCGATAGAATCAGTTCACCTGGAGAAAATGGCCTCTTTAGCCATTGGTCTCTATGGCATTGAAGTCCCTCCCCTCTCTAAACCCCGCCCTCCTCAGGCTCCTCCCCCAAAATCTCCAGGTATTTCCCAACCTGGAGCTGGCAGCCCTACCTCCCCAGAAAACTTTTGCACCTTTCCAGAATCTTTCGCTAAAGATGTCCTCAGAATCGCCAACGTTAAGCTTCAGGGAAATGGAGGAAATGCAAACCGGGAAAAGCTGTGTGGTCAACTGAGGAGGGCCTGGTGCTGAAGGAAGGGTCGCTGGGGGGCAGTTTTCTTATGAAAAATATTGCCCCCCTCCCCGGATAGCAGCAGAGCTTCTTGGATCAGGGGAAAGAGCTTTTGGGAAGTCCAGAAGCGGAGGCCGTTTTGTTTCGGAGGTGGGGAATCCAGTGCAAAAACCAGTCTGTACACATCCGAGGACAGCTTGGAGGGGAAAACAGGACCGGGACCGACTTTATGGTTGTGCAAGAGGAGGTGACCTGCCTCCGACCACTGAAGACCCTTCAAGGCCAACAAACTGCCGTCTCTTTTACTGTACTTTTACTGTGACATTTATTGTCACAGATATGACATGACGGTCTGCAGTAGAAAAGCAGACCAGGAGAACATGGCTACCCTCCGAAAATATCTAACATGATAGAACCGATTTATAACAATATTTTTACCACCCGTTTTAGATTTCCCCCCTTTGGCCCGCCCAATCTCTCTAGCTTTTCCACTATGCCAGTGGCATTTCTCTGTGTGCCCCCACAAGCCTCCCAACCTGTAGAAAGGGAGAGAATATCTTCCATACCATTTACTCAGCCATGACTCAGGACTCTGAGCTATAGATATAATAATACTAGGATTGTGCTATAGTGACAGTACTGCATTATAATGATGCAGAACAGTAGTAACGGTAGATGGTATTGTTGATCGTTCAATAAATGATCTAGCTTTTCCTGGCATCAGATGGGATGCTAGCCCAAGCGCCGGTTGACCCACCGTCCAACCTGGGCTGGGCTCCCAACTAACAAGGCAGGCATCCCAATGGTGTTCTAGATTTGTTCTCTGCTCAAGAATCCATCCCTTTCCATGTTGCTTTGGTAACCCACAAAACGGGAGGAAAACAGATCTCAACGCCTAATGCTTGAATGGGAGCGAACTGGGGTTAAGAATGGCCTCCTGTTGGTGGCAACTCAGGAATCAGAGAGCCACGTTTCCCATCCGCCACAAGAGCCACGTGACGATGGCATGCCGTGTGCCAGCCCAGACACATGCATCTACCGAAACAGAACGATGAATCGGAGGTATATAATAATGGGAACGTTTTCCGTTCCCGAAGTTCCTCTGAGCATGCAGGGTGGTTTCTCCTCCAGGGACCTTTGTGTCTCCGGAGGGAAGAGAAGGGCTCTCTGTAGGGCTGCCAACTCCAGATGGGGAAATCCCTGGAGATTTTGGGGGTGGAGCCTGGGGAGGGCAGGGTTTGGGGAGGAGAGGGACCTCAGTGGGGTGCCATGCCATAGACCACCCCCTCCACAGCAGCTGTTTTCTCCAGCGGAGCTGATCTCGGAGGCCTGGAGATCCATTGCAATTCTGGGAGATTCCCAGGGGAAGGTTGCCTGCCTCCCGGTGGGAGAATGAACTCAGCCCCTTCGGGACCCCATTGGGCAGAAAGACCCATGAATTCAATCCATGAATTCAATACATACAAACAAATGAAAGCTGGGGACATCATGAACAGAGACAAAGACAACCTGGTTCCCGTGACATACCATTTATTCGGTCAGCTGCCAGAAGACATGGAAATGGTCGGAGCTGAAAGGACCTTGGAAAAGAACTCGGTGGAGGAGGAACGTCGATGGCCATGCTTCAGTGGAACCTCCATTCTCAGAGGCAGTTTGCTGCTGATGCCGGCGGCTGGGAGGCCTCTGTGAGGAAGGTCTGTGGCTTCTTCTTGCCCGGCTTTCCCCGGCTTTTCCGGAGGCGACCGGATGGGCCTGGGTCTTGTGCCTCAGGGCAGTTTTTCCTATGGTGAGGATTGGATTTGGGGATGATGACCGGGAAGAGCCTTTGTGCTCCTTTTGCTCCCCACCTTTTCCTCTCTCCCCCTCTCTGTTTCCATTCTGGACTCACAGATAGGGCTGCCAGATCCAGGGTGGGAAACTCCTGGAGCTTTGGGGATGGAGACTGGGGAGGACTGGGACCTCTCTGGAGTACAGGGCCATAGATCTGGTTGCCAGGTGCCGCTTTGCCACCGGTGGGAGGTTTTGGGGGAGGAGCCTGAGGAGGGCGGGGTTTGAGGAGGGGAGGGACTTCAATGCCATAGAGTCCAATGGCCAAAGCGGCCATTTTCTCCAGGGGAACTGATCTCTATTGGCTGGAGATCAGTTGTAATAGCAGGAGATCTCCAGCTAGTACCTGGAGGTTGGCAACCCTAGCCATAGAGTCCACCCCCTCCAAAGCATCCATTTTCTCCAGGGGAACTGACCTCTTTAGTCTGGAGAATAGCTTTAATTCCGGGGGATGCCAGCCTCCAGGTCCCACCTGGAGCCTGGCATCCCTACCCTCAGGAAAAGGACCGTGTGTGTCTCACATCTCTCTGCCATTTCCCTGAAAGGTTTGCTAACTGCAGATTGGGAAATTCCTGGAGATTTGGGGGTGGGACCTGAGGAGGGTGGGGTTCGGGGAGGGAAGGGAAGGGAAGGGATCCCAGGGGTATATGCCCAGAGGGCCCTATTGCAGACTTCAAATCAATGCATGGAGGTTGGGAGTGGCACAGATCCCACCGGGACCAAGAACTTGAAACAGTGTTGTAGTTGTTGTTGTTGTTTGTACAAAATGTGTCACTTTAAACAGTTTTGAAAATGGCTCCCTCTTGCGGCCACACCTTGAAATAATCTCAGAGGTGGGCTTGGGACCTGCCTTCTTGACCCCGGTCTTCTGTGCCCCGGACTCTCTGTGGAGCATGTCAAAAATCTGGTGACGACTCATGGAAAGCAGTGTCACAAAACCAGATCCCCGGAAGCTGTAATTTGTGAGAGCTACCAAATTTCTTCTTCTTCTATTTTTTAAGGAATACCTAACCCTTACATGGAATTACAATTCAGAAAGTCCTTGTCACAGGGCTGTGACTGAATTGAGATTCGGTGCAAATGTCTAGGATGCGGACTTGAACCAAGCCCTGACCGGTATGGGCCAGGCTAGCCCGATCTTGCCAGATCTCAGAAGCCAAGCAGGACTGGCCCTGGTTAGGGATGCCAGGTCCCTCTTTGCCACCGGCAGGAGGTTTTTGGGGCGGAGCCTGAGGAGGGCGGGGTTTGGGGAGGGATTTCAACGCCATAGTGTCCAATGGCCAAAGCTGCCATTTTCTCCAGGGGAACTGATCTCTATCGGAGGGAGATCAGCTGTAATAGCAGGAGATCTCCAGATAGTACCTGGAGGCTGGCAACTCTAGCCCTGGTGGGAACTTGGACGGGAGACCACCAAGGAGTTCCAGGGTTGCTACGCAGAGGTAGGCGACGGCAAAGCACCTTTGCCGTGAAAACACTTCACAGGGTCGCCGAAAGTGAGCTGGGACTTAATGGCACTTTCTTCCCAGGATAGAACAATAGAACCATCCGATGTGGAAAATGCCCACTGACCCTTAAGGACAGCACCGTTTTTCTTAGACCTCACGTAGAGTACTGTGCTCAGTTTGGGGCACCACAATTTAAGAAGGCTGTAGATAAGCTGGAACGTGACCACAGGAGGGCCACAAAATGGTGGGGGGTCTGGAGAAGAAATCATAGAATCATAGAGTTGGAAGGGACCACCAGGGTCATCTAGTCCAACCCCCTGCACAATGCAGGACATTCACAACTACTTCCCCCCCCACACACACACCCAGATGATGGCCAAGATGCCCTTCCTCTCATCATCTGCCTAAAGTCACAGAATCAGCATTGCTGACAAATGGCCATCTAACCTCTTCTTAAAAACCTCCAGGGAAGGCGAGCTTACCACCTCCCAAGGAAGCCTGTTCCACTGAGGAACCGCTCTAACTGTTAGAAAATTCTTCCTAATGTCAAGACAGAAAATGTTCTGATTTATCAGTTCTTGTAGGTTATCCGGGCTGTGTGACTGTGTTGGTATTTTCTTTCCTGATGTTTCGCCAGCAGCTGTGGCAGGCATCTTCAGAGGAGTAACGCTGAAGGAGTAACTCCTCTGAAGTGTTACTCCTCTGAAGATGCCTGCCACCGCTGCTGGCGAAACGTCAGGAAAGAAAATACCAAGACCACGGTCACACAGCCCGGATAACCTACAAGAACTGATGAACTCTGACCGTGAAAGCCTTCGACAATATTTTGTTCTGATCTAATTTCAGCCCATTGGTTCTGGTCCGACCTCCTGGGGCAACAGAAAACAACTCAGTACCATCCTCTCTATGACAGCCTTTCAAGGACTTGAAGATGGTCATCATATCCCCTCTCAGTCTTCTCCTCTTCAGGCTAAACATACCCAGCTCCTTCAACCTTTCCTCACAGGACTTGGTCTCTAGACCCCTCGCCAACTTTGTTGCCCTCCTCTGGACACGTCCCAACTTGTCTACATCTACATCTAAATCTAAAAAGGATGGTGCCAAGTTGTTTTCTGTTGCCCCAGAAGGTCGGACCAGAACCAAAGGGTTGAAATTAAATCAAAAGAGTTTCCGTCAAGACATTAGGAAGAACTTTCTAACTGTTAGAGCGGTTTCTCAGTGGAACAGGCTTCCTTGGGAGGTGGTGAGCTCTACTTCCCTGGAGGTTTTGAAGCAGAGGCTAGATGGCCATCTGTAAGCAATGCTGATTCTGTGACCTTAGGCAGTTCATGCGAGGGAGGGCATCTTGGCCCACTTCTGGCCATGGAGTAGGGGTCACTGGCCGGGCAGGTACATCACTGTTCTGTCAGCAGCCCTTCCGAGCAGATGCTGAGCTCCGCCTGGCCAAGAGAGAGGGTGTCTGCCAGGATGGAGCGTCCAGCAAGAGCTCTTCTCTGCTTCTTCCCCAGAGCGGTCTGGGTTCTAAAGGGGGAAGGGTCTGCCTGTTGGGGAGGGGATGCAACGGTTGAAATGCAGGAATGAGGAGGCTAGAAATCTTGGTGCATAAAGTGAAACATTTATTTTGGCAGGTTCTCATTTCAAACATTGTCCCCAAACATACCCCAACAAAACATGCACAGAGATGTATATTGGAGGAGCCATTTGCACAGAAGAGGGCAATCGTATGCACACAGAAAAAAAACCCATTCCCTTTTCCTTTACAAGATGCCAGACAGATAATGAATTAATTAATAGATACCTCCCTCCCTCCCTAGAGACCTGGCAACCCTGGCTTTCCTTCCTAGACTCCCTTCTTTTATTTCCCTTCCCTCCCTCCCTCCCTCCCTGGAGACCTGGCAACCCTGGATTTCCTTCCAAACCCTCCCTCCCTCCCTCCCTCCCTGGAGTTTTTTTTTTTTTTTTTGCTTTTATGATTTTTTTTTTTACTGGGATAATTTTCTATTAACAACAAATAACTTAATGAACTAATAGAGTCTAAAAGAGGTTTTTTTTTTGGCTTTTATGATTTTTTTTTTAAACTGGGATAATTTACAAAATATTTACAGATCCCCCATACTTTCCTGCTCATGGATCTTCTGAGCGCTGCCTCCCCAATCCTCGCTCTGATGGTTTACCTGTCCCTGGGCAGAGAGTGGCTTCAGACATCTAGAGGTGAGAAAGATGGAGAGGGATCTGTAGCTGGATTTGAATTACAACCTCTCCACCGAGCAGCTAATCTCCGCTCCCCGAGCATCACTGGAGACGCCTTGAGGAGATGTCGTGGAGCATGCGTGGGCGTTCCACTGCCGGTGAGCATGTGAAGAAAGCAATGTGGAGAATCATTGCCACGTGGAAGCATCTCAGCCTGTTGCACTCAGCGATGTGCGCTGCGATCCAGAGAACAGGGCTGCTTTGACAGCAAGGGTTCCCCACCTTTCAGCCACCCAACTGGGGTGGGTTTTTTCACGTTTCCACATGACGTGGTCCTCTGGGAATAGACCTTTCACAACCCGTTCCTCCCTCCAAAACAACAACGAGAACCCCAACAAAGATTGTTTCCTGAACATCCCTGTTCAAGTGTGGATGGCTGCACGGGGGGCCCATCCCCTGCAGAAGAGAATGGCCAGTGCTGGAAACAGCAGGGAGGGGCTCCCGGGAGGAGGACTTTTGGAAAGGGGGTCAAGGGAGGTCTTCATCCCTATCTCAAGTTGGTTTTATTTTTTGTTTTCTTCAAGAACAGAAGAGAATCACCCTCGGCTCAGCCTGCCTTCCAGGAAGGGAGGGTGGGGTCATTGGAGGTGTCCACAAATACCCAGAGGTCTTTTCAAAAGTTGAGCTTGAAGGATGCTTTGTTACTCCAGTGTTATAACAGGGTGGGCGGAGAATCTGAATGGTCACACAGCGCTGGTGTGTGTGTGTGTGTGTGTGTGTGTGGCCTCTATGTGAAAAGGAGAGAAATAGTGGAGAGAAAAAGGATTGCCCTGGGCTACCTGAAATCTCTGTCCAAGGGCAGAGAATTGGATCTAGCAGCTGAAGTTCTAATTTTGCAAGGACAAGAACCCATTTGTCACGGCGATCAGCTACCAGCATTAGAACTGGGGGGGGGGGTAAGTCCCTCAACCCTGCTTTTTGTGAGGGGAAGGAGTCTGTAGGTTTCAGAAGCAGATCTCAACCTCAAGTCACCCCGGGGGTGGGGAGTGTCCCTTTCCTCCTCCTTACTTTTCAAGGCACCCCCAGTCTTCTGGCTCCCTCCATGACTTTTCCTTTCTCATTTCCCCAGCTTTCCTGTCTCTTTCTTCTGTCCTTTATTTTCCCTTCCTCCCAGCCTGCCTGTCTCTACCCCTTTTCAGATGCTACAGTCAAGGAGTGCCACGCGGAGCTCTTCCTGATACGCTCAGTCCCCATGTTGTCTGAAAGGGGAAGGCACAGATTTTCAGGTTCGGCACATGCAACCCAGAACCCTGAAAAACCACGTCGAGAGGTCTTTTGTATGCGCCAAATCCATGCAGTGGCCTTTTCAGGCATCATTTCAGCCATCTGCCTCTCGGGAGGATCGAGGGCAGTGCTTCATCTCAGCCATGGAAGGTGGGGGGCTGGAAGGCGGGGAGAGGTGCAGCCTGTCGGAAGTGAAGGACTTTGCGCTCTCTCTTAACCTCAGACTCCAGAGGGGGACAAGACTAGTGAGTCAGAGAGATAGAGGGGACAAGACGCTGGGGCATCCTTTTCTCTACTGCCCTTTGATATGGAGATGGCTACTCTTCGGGAAACTTCCTTCCTTCCTTCCTGTTTCTTTCCCCACCTCCTCACACTCACTGGCACCTCTTCTCCATCTTGCCACCATGAGGGAAGGACGCATGTCCTGGATCTCCCTCCATCCCAGTTAGTTAGAATAGATAGGCAACTATACTTTATCCTACCCAGAAATGGATTTCCTACAATGAGTGAAGTATATTAGTTAAGTAGACAGAAGGCTCCTAGCAATTTTGTTCCTGGCACGCACACAGGTTTGGATGGGCTTCTCTGCGCACAACAGCCTTTGTGCACTCTGCTAATTTAACAGGGATTTGGGATTCACAAAGCCCTCACAATCCAACACAGCCTCCGCTCTGGGTACCCCCCAGGCCCCAGCCAAGGCTTACCTTCTGCAGGTGAGCAGCAGCCCCTCAACCTCCGCCTCAGCCTTTCCCAGAGGCTCCAGCAGGGGGAGACCCCTTCATTCATAGCCTCCAGGACGTCCACAGTATGGAGGGCCAATGTGCCGATGGATGGATCCTTATCCTGCCTCATGTCTCGCAGGGCTAAGAAGGAAGGAAAGGAAGGAAGGGTCAAAAGCCACGCAGCTGAAGAGGACACACCAGGAGGGAGGGTCCCATTCATGGGGTGGAAGGGGGCCTGGGGGGGTCTGATCCCTCATGCCAGGCGGGAGCTTTTCTCCGAGCTCACTTCCAGGATTGGGGATGGGAAGAAAGCGGGCAGGGAAGAGGGACGCTGCCGCTCCCTTTGCCCACACGCCTCGCCTGATGCAAAGAGCCCTCCCTTGGAAATACTAACTGGAGAATCGCCTGGCTAAACCAACATGGCCGCTGGCCATGTTATCCCCTTCTCTGAGGAGGGGGAGAAAGCAGGTCTGCGGACCATTGATCTCCTGGCAGGGTGGGCTAGTGGCTAGAGCACCAAGCTCCGACAGGAGCGACTTGGGTGGAGTCTCCGTTCAGCCACGGAGCTGGACGGACAGTCCTTGGCCCAATGTCCTACCTCACAGGGCTACTGTCAGGATACACTACCCTGAGATCTTTCCAGGAAAGAAGGGTCCCAGGGTGACGGATAGACAGACAGGTATCTCCAGATGCTCCAGCCAAAAGAAGAGCCAAACTCACCCTGGTAGATGATGGTCATCTTTCTTTTATCCTTGGTCTCCTGCCCTACCAAGCCTACGAAGAGAAAAGGATGTTCTTAAGAGTCGGACGTCAGGGGGAGAGTCCACTTGGTCGTGGTCCTGGGACGCCAGGGCCACATGGCCACACAGAGACTCCCACCTCACTCCCACATCACGGGGATGACAGGGAAGGCTCTTCAAGAAATGCGGGCCACCCTAAGCCTCAGGACATCTCAGCTTGAGGGTGAAGAACCATTCGCGTTTTTCTTCCTTTCCATTTTCAGAGAGAGAAAAGGGAGAGCCAGCTGGAAAAGGAAAGAGCAGACGTACCCAGGATCCTGACCGCCGCCTCTCGGATGTTCGCTTGAGGGCTCCTCAGGTGCTCCAGGATCTGCTGCAGGAAGCGGCACTTCGGGACCTTCCTGAACCGCTTTACCTAGGAGACGAGCCAAAGAAGGACCGGGCCGTTAGCGTGGGTGCGAGGAGACTCTCCTCTCCTTCCTTGGGGAAAGGAACCCGATTCTAACCCAGGACCAAACACTCTTTTGATGACAACTGCGCGCGGGGGTGGTGGTGGTGAACCACCCTTGGATCTGTGCTTGCTGTCCCGCATCAGGATCCACTGGGGATGCGTATCTTTCACCCTCTGCTCAAACAGAGGGCTATGAAATAACTCCAACATCTGGCTCACTCAGATCGATAAGGCCAAAGAAGAAGACTTGGTTTGGGTATGCCGACTTTCTCTACCACTCAAGGGAGAACCAAACTGTCTTACAATCACCTTCCCTTCTCCTCCCCTTAACAGACACCCTGTGAGGGAGGTGGGGCTGAGAGAGTGTGACTAGCCCAAGGTCACCCAGCTGGCTTCACGTGGAGGAGTGGGGAAACCAACCCGGTTCACCAGATTAGCCTCCGTTGCTCATGTGGAGGAGTGGGGGATCGAGCCCGGTTCTACAGATCAGACTCTTCCACTCCAAGCCACCGCTCTTAACCACTACACCACGCTGGCTTTAACACAAAGGTGTGAAATCAACCCTCTCTTGACCAGGCGACCTTCGGGGCTCTGCAAAAAGCCCCTGGCCTCCCCGGCCGGAGGGAGAGGGGTCCAGAAAGGCAGAGCGGGGCGACTTACGATGACAAGCCAGACGGCCCAGGAGTCCCGCTTTGGGATCAGCCAGCGCAGCTTCTCGTGCCCCAGGAGGACAGCCACAGTTCTCAGGGTGTCCCAACAAGCCTGCCGAGGAGGAGGGGGAGGGGAGGGTCAAGCGTCGCACGGCTCCATCTTCCCCCTCCGGACAGACAGAGAGGGGGGCTCCAGGGAGAGCTCTCCACCTGTGGGCCTGCAACGGCCTCTGCCTCCCCCAGGTGTGCCCAGGTGCCTACCTCGATGACGTCGATGTTCTCGTCGTGCAGGTGCAGCAGGAGAGGCACCAGGCTGCTGAGGGCCAGGTCTTTCATGGCCCTTTCTGTAGCTCCTCTTCTCAGCATTGTCCCAAAGGTGTCAAATCCAAAGGCGCGGGCCTGGGGGGACTCCTGTGGGGGAACAAGGCACCCAAACGGGCCTGGCTGTGCTGCTCTGGCGCCCACTTGGCACCTCCTAGCTCCTCCCCCCAGCCAGCAGGGGCCGACCCTGGCAGAGTGGGACTTACTGCGTGAAAGAGGGGGACCAGCTGGCCAGCAGCGGCCACGGCCAGAGAGGGGTCGGTGGTCTGGGCCAAGCAGTGGTGCAGCTGGCCAAAGAGCCTCTGGGCCTTTTGTTCGTCCGGCTCCTGCAAGGTCTTGGCCGCCTCTGGCAGTAGAGGCAGCAGCTTCCACACCTGAGGGAAACAAAACACTTCTTGAAGCTGCCCACCTGGCTCTCTGGAAGGGCCCCACAAGGCCAGCCGGGCGGGTGGGGCAGCCTCCGAAGAAGCTTTGAGTTCTTCACGCTGAACCGTCATTCCAGAAGCCACTGGAAAGCCGGTGGATACCTGCTTCACATTTCTTAAGAGCCCCTTTAACGCAACCTTTTTTTATTTGCTCCTTCCCCGCCTTGAAGCATCCAGTCAAGGAAGCATGAAGAATCGCAGCCGAGGGTTAGCTATGCAAAAGATGATTGCGAATGGCTATGCTAACAAAGGAGCAGCCGAGTGGAGGGGGGGTTGGAATTGGTTTGACTTTCTCCTCTTGCATTGGGACCGTGAATAGGCATTTTAAAGGTCGGATTTAAAAAAGGAGTTTTGAGGGAGCATCAAAATCGACCCTGCATCAATGGCCTTTGGGATTTCTCTCCCTTCCAGTCATTCTCCTTCTCTCTCTCCCTTTTGTCCACCATGAGGGCTGGAGATGCGTTCTGCAATCCCTCTTAGATAGACAGCTAGAAGCCTTTACACTGCCTTTCCTGACCAGCATGCAGTTCTCCTACCATAAAGAGCTTCGATTTCTTTCCTAAAGCAACAAGGCTGAGCGTGAACTTCTTCCTCAAGCAGCCAGACCAGACAATTCTGCTGTGCCCAGACTCAGCTCTGCTTTCAGCCAGCCCTTTTGGAGCCGCTTCGCTTCCAGCAGTCCCTGAGCGGCCAGTTCCCGCTCTCCGCCCCAGGAGAGATGGAGCGTGGAAGAGAAACCGGGACCCCCACATCTGCCCACTACAGCCCGCTTGGAGGGTTCCCCCACTTCTGGCTCTGGGGAAATGAAGGCACAGCCAAGACGGCACACGGGTGAACGGGGAAGGAGGGAGTCAACATCACCACCATTCCTTTATTAGCATAAAAACGTAAGGCAGAAGGGTACAAGAGGAATGGAGATATTAAAAAGTGCCCTTTACAGAATAATTAAAAGACAGTTACACCGAATAGCGCTGTTTGTTGGTCCTGCCATCTCATTAACCGTTTGGCGGGCTTTGAAAACAAACTTTAAAAACTGTGCCACCGTCTCCAATGTATGGGGCAAACGATTGCTCAATCATTAGGAAACGTTAAAAGAATCGGAGACTTTCTGTCTATTACCCAACAAGGGGCTTAAACGTTTGTTACGAGATTCTGTGTAGAAACTACAATAAAATAAGACATGAGCCACCGTTTCAATACAATTGTTGCCACAAGGGCAGAGCCTGTCAGACAGAGGGATTTTCCGAAATCTGCCTTCAAGTAGGGCAGATGGCAAAACATTAAATCTGGCCAGGGAAATGGCTCTACATTGAGAAGGATCACACAGGTGAGATAAGTATGGGGAGGGCTGATAAAAGTCAAGAGGTCCCCCTAAATTTGATGGGGAGCATGTTTTATTAGCAGCCCTATTTCGGTCTTGAAGTCCTATTTCTAAGAGTCTGCATTTTATCCTTTGGAAAGCTTCTGCCTCAGTAAGCATAAGCAAGAAGTCCAACTTAAAGCCGGTAGATTTAATTTTGCTCTCAATATGTTGAAGCCACTTAGCAGCGTGTGACTCGACGGTGGAATGCGCTGCCTCGGAGGGCGGTGGAGTCCCCGTCTTTGGAGATCTTTAAGCAGAGGCTAGATGGCCATCTGTGGGGAGTGCTTTGATTGTGGGATCCTGCATGGCGGGGGGAGAATTGGGGTCACTGGGGATGTGGGGGGGGAGGTAGTTGCAAATGTCCTGCATTGTGCAGGGGGTTGGACTAGATGACCCTAGTGGTCCCTTCCAACTCTGTGATTCCATGAGCATATAATAGATAAGGGAAGAGGAATCTGCCTTAAAGCGGAGGCGTAACTGGAATTTTACAGTCACAGAATCATAGAACCATAGAGTTGGAAGGGACCACCAGGGTCATCTAGTCCAACCCAGTCATGAGCCACGATTTTGTTTCAAGTAGCATTTGGCCAGATTCCAACCACAATGCAGCATATGGGACACAACAGGGCATACCTGTTATTGTTCTGAGGAATGTGGCTTGGGTGCATTCCAGTGGATAACCTGGTGCACTAATCCAGACAGGAATACCATACATTAAATTGCACCTTGACTTTGGCGTTAAAGACCTTAAGGGCAGCAGGAATATATTGATTCCCTCTATTGAAAAATCATCAATGAATAATTGCTAATGAGCTAAGTTCTGCTGATTTAGTTGCAAATTGATCATGGCTTTTCCAAGATGCATTATGATGAAAATAAATGCCTAAATATTTAAAATATTTGACCTGCTCAAGTGAGTTGCCACCAATTATCCATTTAAGTCAGGGGTGTCAAACTCATTTTTAAGGAGGGACGGAGATGACATCAATGTCACTTGGTCGGGCCAGGCCATGTGTACCAAATCAAATCAATAAATCAATGACATAAAGTGTACTGCCAGGTACTGGAGATACGGCCTTTATAGAAGACACAGGCAAAGGCAGTTAAAGGTATTATATTGTACTTAAAATACAAACAAGCTTACAACAATGACACTCTTACAGTATTTTTCTTTAATTATCATTCTTTGATAACTGACACCTCTTGCTCTGAACCACTGCATCCAAATCTGAAGTCAAAGTCTGTGCTGTAGCAATTTTGACCAGGTACTTCTCTGCAGTGGCACCCAAACTATGGAGACACTACTCAAGGGAAGTTCTCTCTGACACATCATTGCTCAGACACAAAAGAAAAAGCAGTCCTACTCCGTCAAACAACTGGTATCTGAAACATGTCTGGGAGTTGCTCTCTGCTTGGTTTTCAGCTGTTTGGCTCACTGGTTTATCCTTTTACTTATTATATATTTTTCTGATTTTTATGAGGACTTTATTTATGCTTGTCCCAGGGGCTCTCATTCCACTCTTGGGACTGTCATTCCAGTCCCAGAACACTTCTGCTACTCTAAGTGGCTGTCATTCCCGTCCAGAAGGCTTCTGCTAGTTCCAGGAGCTCTCATTCCTCTCTTGGGGCTGACATTCCAGTCCCAGAACACTTCTGCTACTCTAAGGGGCTGTCATTCCCGTCCAGAAGGCTTCTGCTAGTTCCAGGAGCTCTCATTCATCTCTTGGGGCTGTTATTCCAGTCCAGAATGCTTCTGCTAGTATACAATGCTTCTGCTAGTCCCACAGGCTCTCATTCCACTCTGGGGGCTGCTGTTTCAGTCCCAGAATGTTTCTGCTTGTCCCAGGGGCTCTCATTCCACTCTGGGGGCTGCCATTCTAGTCCCAGAACACTTCTGCTACTCTAAGGGGCTGTCATTCCAGTCGAGAACGCTTCTGCTAGTCCCAGGGGCTCTCATTCCACTCTGGGGGCTGTCATTCCAGTCCCAGAGTAATTGATCATGGCCTAGATAGCTTAATGGAAAACCCATTCCATATTTTCTTTGCAACTCTTTTGGTGCTGTAATGTGTTTCAGCGGAGCCCATGCAAGTCAAGGTGCAATCCTGGCTCCCATTATCTTCAGTGGGCTGTGCAGCCTCTCCCATTGTTTCTAATGGGCAATCCTGTCCGTCGTTTTAGTACATCCCACCAAAATCTAACAAATTGCCGCCAAAGAAAGAAAAGGGAACATAGCAACACTCCAAGTTCAGCCATAAGAAACAGTTGACCACACCAGACCTCGGAAACAGAATGTTAAAACCGTCACTGACCATTAGATTGGTTCTTTCCCATCTTTGAAAATGACGAGCAGGTGAACTGGGAAGTAATGTGTTTGTTGTGTGTCAATGGCACCCACTACTGCTCCTCTATATATTATTGATTTAAGCTAACTATATGAAAAGCAGGATCTACCAGGCAAAAACTACAAATGAAAATCGTGGGCGGGGGAGGCCATGCAAAGAAGAATCGGGGGAAGGCTGTCTCTTTCTCCCTCCTCTGTGAGCACAACGAAATCCCTCTCGGGCTGAACTGCACCAAGCAGCAGGACGGAGGTGTAGGAAAAAGAAACGCCAGAAAGGCAGGACACTTGGGAGTCTGCAGTGGATTTGCTGCAGTAAAACTGTGGTGGCTGGCTGGGCGGCTGGGGCTTCTGCCACAACCCAGGCACCTCGTCTTTAAAAAGAGGGGGAGGAGAGAAGGCACACTTTGGAGATACTGTGAAGCACAGGGACCAGGGCAAGGCATGGCTCAGAAGCCAGAGGAAGCGAATGCCCCACTCTGCACCGAGAAGGTCGAAGCTGCCCAAAAGCTGCGGCCGTGTGTGTGCACTGAAGAGCCGCAGGTGCCCCTCTCCCTCCTAGCGCCTCTACGCGGTATTGTGCACCCCGTTCCAACCGCCCCTGCGCATGCCAGCCTCCCTTTTGAGCCAAGCAGCTCACGTGGTTCCCAGTGCGAGGCACCTTCCTTCCCCAGCTGTTCCTCTGCTTGAACCTAGCCTGGTCTGCGCCAAGCGCCGCGTGCTCCCAGGGACGGTGCAGAGACGGCGGCTTGGCTGGGATGAAGCAACCCGCGCTGAGGCTTGCATGCTCCCAAGCCTGCAAACGGTTCCAGGCTGTGTTCTGATTGGCGCGGCTTCAACGCTCCAGCGAGGGGGGGAGGGGGAAGAGGGGGAAGAGGAGGGGGGCCGCCTCAGCTCTGCGGGCCGGAGAACAGCCCCCAAAGGGCCGGATCCGGCCCCTGGGCCTTATGTTTGACACCCCTGATTTAAGTGGTTTCCAGGACTTTGAGAATACCAGGACCTTAGATTTTGCATCGTTCCACACCAGACCATTTGCAGTACAATGCTCATGGTCCTGGTTTAGTAATCTCTTTAAGCCAACCCTTGAACATGACAATAGCACAGCATCGTCAGCGTAAAGTAACAGGGGAGTATGTACGGAGCTGAGTTTGGGACAATGGCCCTCGATCTTTCTTAACCCATTAGCCAGATCATTTAGGAAGAGGTTGAAAAGAGTTGGGGCCAGGATACAGCCCTGCTTAACCCTTTTATTGATATTGATTTTCGGGGATAGTTGGTTGATGTTCATGCTCATTAACTTATCCCATAGAAGGTTTCTTGGGATGGAATCAAATGCTCCCTTAAGGTCCAGGAAGGCTGAGTATAATCCCTAGCGTACTTGTTAACTAGATGTGCCAGTACAATGCAGTGGTCTAAAGTGGATTTCCCCTGGCAGAAGCCCACTTTTTCAGGGCCTAGAGTCTTATGTTATGCCATCCAAGCTAAGAGTTTATTCAATAGATGTTTGGCGTTGAGTTTTCCTACAATCGAGAGGAGACTAGTCTCTCTCTCTCTCTCTCTCTCTCACTCACCTGCCGAGGCTTGTCCGCCAGATGGTGCAAGCCGTCAAGGGCCAGCGAGTGGATGGCAGCGTTAGGTGATGACAACTGCCCCATCAGAAGATGGAAGGTGTCCTCTGGTATGGTGGAATCAGAGGTTTGTAGGAGCTGAAAGGAACAGGAGGAGAGATCAGCCTCGGAACACCCCGGAGAACCTGAGACAAGGTCTCCTCCAACCTCCCCCCCAACTAAGCCTCTTCTCTGGCTCACCCTAGAGTGGGACCTCTGCGGAGGACCCCCACCCTCCAAGCAGGAAGTAACCCCCCCCCACTAGGTGGCTGCCTGGAGGCCAGCAAAGACTTCCGGGAGGAACCAGAGCTCAGGGACTCTGGGCAAGAGACCCCGGGCTCAATTCCCCACTTCTCCTGATTCCCCTGGGGGCACTCGGGTGGGAAGGATTGGGCCTAGGGTTGCCAACCTCCAGGTGGTTACACGGTCAAGGTATCACCAATACTGTAAGGTAAGTTAAGCAAAGTCACAGTACAAGGCTCTAAATTGATATGAAACACGAATCAAACTTAAATAAGTGCAAGCGTTTTACATGAAAATTTACTTAGCATAACAACAACCAACACAAAAGGTGAATAGTGCAGAACACAGACATGATAGTTCAAACTTGGTTTTCAGCCAATAGTTCAAGCTTGGTTTCTCAAAACTTCAAGCTTAAATATTCAAAGTTTGGTTCATCAAAGATAAATGCATGAGAAGCTATGAAGGAATGAACAGCCGCAGAGGTGCTCTGAGATCCTCATGAACTTATTTTTGACAAACCAAATTTCGAATAATTAAGCTTGAAGTTTTGAAAAACCAAGCTTGAACTATTGGCTGAAGGAGCCACTCTGTAGTGGTGAAAGCGTGTGTCAGCCCTTGGCCCACAGAACCAGAAATCACCACAAAGTCATATAGAGTCCAAACAGATGGCTTTTACTGGTCAAATAGGCATACAGTGCAAACGAATAAAATGACAGCTATGAGAGACTCACTAGCTGGGAGATATTATAAGGCAGGAAAGGCGGGAGATTACACGCACAGGCTGAATACAGTTTCCCAGGAGCTGAGTTCCCAGGCCTAGGTATGCGACCTTGGGGGGCAGACAATACAGCGCAGAGACAGAGGCAATAACGAAACCGAGATAGCAGCCTGACATTCTGCTCCCCTCAAGGCCCCCTCCCAGTTCGCAAGGGGGCTGGCCTATCTGGGTAAGCAATGTGAAAGGCGTCGACGAGGTCGGGGGCGGAGACATCCCGTGCGCGCACCCATTCGTCATAGGCAGGGGGGAAATGTTTCCAACGGACTAAATATTGCAGGTTGCCATGGTGAACACGGGAGTCAAGGATCTTGGAGACTTCGAAGTGTTCCTCCCCCCCCACCATGATGGGTTGCACAGGAGGTGGGTCCGGATGCCACTGTGGAGAAGCAACATGGGGTTTGAGGAGGCTAATGTGGAAAACAGGATGCACACGCCTCAAGGATTTGGGGAGAGCCAGTTCCACCGTGACAGGGTTTATGACCCGGGTGATGGGGAAAGGGCCAATGTATTTAGCACTGAGCTTATGGCACGGTTGGGTGGAACGGAGATTTTTGGTGGAAAGGTAAACCAAAGCACCCACTTGCAGATCACCCCCGGGGGAGCGATGTTTGTCAGCTTGCGCTTTGTATTTACGTTTGGCCCGGTCGAGGTTGCTAACGAGCCAGGGCCAAGTGGTATGGAGGGCGTGTGCCCAGGAGGCAATGTCGGGGTTCCCCTCCCCCTCTACATCATCTGTAGGAGTGATAGGACTGAAATCTTGCCCATACACAGCAAAAAATGGGCTAAAACCTGTGGATTGATGCATGGCATTATTGTAGGCATATTCTGCTAAAGGTAACAGTTCCACCCAGTTATCCTGGTGGTAGTTAACATAACAGCGTAAATAACATTCAAGTACAGCATTGACACGTTCAGTTTGACCATCAGTTTGAGGATGGTATGCACTAGACAACCCTTGTTCCACTCCCACCAACTTGAGGAAAGCTTTCCAAAACTTAGAAACGAAACCACTTCCGCGGTCACAGATTATCTTACGCGGAAACGAATGTAAGCGAAAGATATGCGTCACGAAGAGGCGGGCCAGTTTCTGAGCAGAGGGGATCCCTGCGCATGGAATCAAATGTATTTGCTTAGAAAACAAATCAGTAACAACCCACAACACAGTTTTACCCCCACTGAGAGGGAGATCAGTCATGAAGTCCATAGCAATCACTTCCCAAGGTTTGCTGGGCATTTCAAGAGGTTGTAGCAGTCCCGGGGGTTTGCCCTGCGATCGTTTCGCAGCGGCACAAACGGGACAGCTGCGGATGAAGGAGTCAATGTCGGAACGCATTCCCCCCCACCAGAACTGTCTGCGCAATAAGTGAAGGGTTTTCAGAAACCCAAAGTGCCCAGCTGTTTTGGCTCCATGAGCTAAATGTAAAACGTCCTTTCGGAGAGCTTTGGGTACATACAATTTCGAGTCCTTGTACCAGGACTCTCCTTGTTCCAAAACACCAGGAGGTAGGGTATGAGCGGTGCGTTCTAAAAGGCACTGGTCCCGAAGGACAGTTAAAAAGGACTCGGAGATGGGGATTTTGGAGGGGGCCCCCCCGTCGGCCATGGAGATCTTAGAAACAGTTATGGGGCTAGTGCTTACGTGCGGCGGCGCGCAGACTGCAGGCGGCTGGGCGGTCGGAGGGGTAGGAAGGGCGGGAACTCCGGTTTGTTGCGGTGGCGGCTGGGCAGTCGGTTGGGCTGGCGGAGCTTGTACGTTGGGTAAGGTGTGCTGATGCTGGGATCGAGTTTGCACAGCCAGCATAGGTAGAGCCCCACGTTGCATAGGGGTGAACAGAGAGTTGGTGGGTCTTTCGAGTTTTACCGGATATTGTGGTAAACGGGAGAGGGCATCCGCGAGAACGTTCTGCTTCCCAGGGACGTGCTTCAGGGTGAAACGGAACTGCACAAAGAACTCCGCCCACCGTTGTTGTTTCGCCGATAGCTTATGGGACCCCGTGAGGGCAGCTAGATTTTTGTGATCGGTCCAAACCTCAAAGGGGACTTTAGACCCTTCCAAGAATTGTCGCCATAGAGTCAGTGCATGATGAACTGCTGAGGCCTCTTTCTCCCAGATGGGCCAGTTTAATTGAGCGTGCGCAAATTTTTTTGAAAAGTAAGCGCAAGGGTGAAGAAGACCATCCGGTCCTTGCTGGAGGAGAGCCCCTCCCATGGCTACATCGGAAGCATCGACTTGCACAATGAACATTTGATTTGGGTCTGGGTGCTGTAGCACCGGCTCCGAAGTGAAGAGGCGTTTGAGGGCCAGAAAGGCGGCTTGGCATTGCTTAGTCCATAGGATTTTTGCGGAGGGCAGGGCAGCCGAGCTTACTTTTCCCTTAGTTTTCAGTAGGTCCGTAATGGGTAGAGCCACCTGGGCGAAGTTAGGGATGAATCCTCGATAGAAGTTTGCAAATCCCAGAAATTGCTGTACTTGCTTCCGGTTGGTGGGGGGAGTCCAATCGAGGACGGCTTGGACTTTGGCGGGGTCCATGCGAAGACCTTGGTGGGAGATAATGTATCCCAAAAACGTGAGTTTGCTTTGGTGAAAGTCGCACTTAGCTAGTTTTGCGAAAAGTTGATGGTTACGCAGGCGTTGCAGAACTTCCCTGACCAGAGCCACATGCTCGTCCATAGTTTTCGAATAAATGAGAATGTCATCTAAGTAGACCACCACCCCACGATATAGAAGGTCATGTAGGATTTCATTGATGAGTTGCATGAAGACCCCCGGGGCCCCTTTTAATCCGAACGGCATCACAAGGAATTCATACATTCCGAAACAGCTAGAGAAGGCAGTGAGATGCTCATCCCCTTCGCGGATACGGACTCGGTAGTAAGCTTCCACCAAGTCTAATTTAGAGAACACACGGCCTTCCTGTAATTGTCCCAAAATATCCGATATCAATGGGATAGGATAGGCGTTTGTCCCGTCGCGCGCGACCCAACGCGCACGCCGTTTGGCTGACCGACGTCGAGACTCAGGAGAGTCTGAAGACGAGGATTTATATGGGGATAGCTCTCAATGGGCCACAAGCTTCCGGACCAGTAAGCCTCATCTTACTGGTGGCCCAAGTGAGGAGGTTCATCTCTTACGAGCCCAGAATCGGGAGCTCTCCGACCGTGTTGATCAACTCCAGGAAGTAATGGAACTTATGCTTCAAGAGAACAGGCAATTACAACAAACCCTGATAGCTCAGAGACAGCCCATTCCGATACCGGGTCAGGGGGTACCCGTACAGCCACCCGCTAATGTGCCTGCTCCACCCTTGCCTCCTGGAGCTCCTGTTGCTCCTCCGCCCGGACCACCCGTGCAACCGGGTCAACCTGCGCCCGGCCCTTGGAAGCAACTCAAATTGAGGACTACGTATGACGGATCTCTCGAGACTTTGCCTTGTTTCTTGCATCAAGTGGACAGTTATATGCGAGAACAAGGACAACTTTTCCGTTAAGTTGTTGTAAAACTGCATCCACGTAGACGGTGGAGTCCACTTCTTTGATTTTGGTAGGAGCTGTCATAATGTCAGCCCTTGGCCCACAGAACCAGAAATCACCACAAAGTCATATAGAGTCCAAACAGATGGCTTTTACTGGTCAAATAGGCATACAGTGCAAACGAATAAAATGACAGCTATGAGAGACTCACTAGCTGGGAGATATTATAAGGCAGGAAAGGCGGGAGATTACACGCACAGGCTGAATACAGTTTCCCAGGAGCTGAGTTCCCAGGCCTAGGTATGCGACCTTGGGGGGCAGACAATACAGCGCAGAGACAGAGGCAATAACGAAACCGAGATAGCAGCCTGACAGCGTGTTTGTTAAACCGGACAACGTTTATGTCGTAGAGTCCTTCTGGACCGATATTGGTGTTTCCACATGATATTGTTGAATACATTAAGATACCTGCTTAAAGAAGAAACAAGAAAGAATGGCAGGAAATACTTGCAGAGACTTTGTATTCCAATTGGGACCTTGCATTTTGTCTCACCTGTTTTGTTGTATGTAAATATCATGTCTGTGTTCTGCACTACTCACTTTTTGCATTGCTTGTTGTTATGCTAAGTAAATTTTCATGTTAAACACTTGCACTTATTTGAGTTTGATTCGTGTTTCATATCAGTTTAGAGCCTAGTACCGTGACTTTGCTTAACCTCCAGGTGGTAGGTGGAGCTCTCCCGCGATGACATCTGATCTCCCGCCGATAGAGATCAGTTCACCTGGAGAAAAGGGCCGCTTTGGCCACTGGACTCTATGGCATTGAAGCCTCTCCCCTCCCCAAACCCCGCCCTCCTCAGGCTCCGCCCCAAAAACCTCCAGGTGTTTCCCAACCCGGAGCAGGCAACTCTAATTGGGCCTCATCTCTCACTCTTCTGAGCGGTCAAAGCTGAACCGAAAGCTTCCTGGAGAGCCAGAGGGGCGCCGGGCAGAGGCACCCGGATGTGCCCAGGGCCGGGAGAGAGAATCCACACCGACGGGCCGGCCTCCCCCGGGAGCTATGTCTGGGGACCGCCGAGCTCCCTCTGGGGCAGAGGAAGCATTCCCCCCACCAACCCCTTTGCCAAGAAGGCTTACCTCAGCAAGGATGGCCATGGCCCTGACCTGCTGGTATTCCTCATGGCCGTGGAGAACGGCCGCGAGGTGGTCCACCATCTGCTGCCCCTCTCGGGAGGGGAGACTGATGTTGAGGGCTCTGCAAGAGGAAAAGGACCAAGGTGGCCTTGTGAGCCAGGGTGGGCAGCAGGCCATGCAGCCCAGAACATTGTGTGTGTGTGTTGGTGTGCGCGTGTGAGTGAGTGATCTTCCCCACACCCATTGACGGCTTCCATGCTCATGCCCAGAGAGTCGAACTGGACGCGGAAGCCTGTGTCGCCGTCCTCCGCCCGGCCCGCCTCTCTCTCCAGCCCTCCTCTCCCAATGGACGAAGCCCCCTAAGAGACTCAGCCCCAGCACTTCTCCCTTCCCCAGCTCTTACCGAAAGAAGAGAGTCACGCCGCTGTGGAAAGACTCTGCGTTTTCCAGTAGTGGCCAGATGTTGCTGGCCTTGGGCAGGAGCTCCGGCCTGACCTGTCCCAGGAGCTTTCGGAGAGTGCCGGCAGCTGACCTGTGTGCAGAGCCAAGGCCCGGTTAGGCACCCCAGGCCTCTCCCATCTTGCGGAGGGGAGGGAGTAATTGCTAAGTCACATCTGGGGGGATACCCGGAAGTAGCGTAGGGTAGCTCTAGGAACCACCAGAAACAAGGCTGTGGCGATTGCTAGAGCTACCACAAGTCTCTCCTGGGGTCCTCGGAAGTGAGGCAGACAAGGCTAGGTGACCCCCGCTTCCCAGCCCGCAACCCTCCCGCCAATTGCCAGGGGGGCAACCCTGGCAGGACTCACTTGACAAGCTCCTCAGGGGCAGGCTCGGCACTCTCCAGCACGGGGCTCAGGGGGATCTCCTGGACCCCTCGGTGGAGGTGGGACATCCAGAAGACCCAGGCCAGGCAAACAGCCTCCCACTGATCTTCAAGAGCCACACGCAAGCTCAAGAGAGGCTGGTCCATGAGCGCTGGGAGGACGTGGGCAGCCTGGAAAGGACACTGCTGTGAGTTGGGCTCCTCCGCTCATTGGGCAAGGCTCTGGGCAGCTGCCTCTCCAGACCTGGAAGCCATCGCTCCTCAGAGCCTGGGAAGGGGGGGCTGGCTCAGTGGTAGAGCCTCTGCATGGCATGCAGAAGGTCCCAGGTTCAATCCCCGACATCTCCAGTTCAAGGGACTAGGCAAGCGAGGTGATGGGAAAGACCTCTGCCTGAGACCCTGGAGGGCCGCTGCCGGTCTGAGTAGACAATACTGACACTGATGGCCCGAGGGTCTGATTCACTATAAGGCAGCTTCATGTGCTCAAGGGAGGGGGCAGGAGGAGGAGGAGACCGGGAGGGAAAGCACCCTGGGCGAGGGAAGCAACTTTTGGCGCCAGCAGATCTCTGGGGGACCCTGTGCGGTGCTGTGCATGCTGATGGGAGAACGAAGGCCGGTTGTGCAAAGCCACCACCAGGAGGCTCAGAGGCAGACCCCAAAGGAAGCTCACAGCGCTACACAAAGTCTCGGAGCTTCCTCTGGAACAGGGGTGACCTTGCCGCCTAGGAGTGGACCCGACTCATTGGTGAAGGGCCTGGTGGCTGCTGCCTCCTCCTCCTCCTCTCCATCCCTTTGCTGGGCATCCAGGTGCTGTCTTGGGCACTCAGGTGCAGGCAAGACCCCTTCACACACACCCGGGAGGAGGGGGCGGGCTGAGCAGCTGAAACCAGCTGCGGGGGCCTCATCCCCCCAGAGAGAGGTGGCAGACAGAGAGGGGGTGGTAAAGAAACAAGCGGCCATCCCTGTTGGATCCGCTCTGGATCTCAATTGGAGGGGGGGGCTTCACAGCACTCCCCCCCCATATTGGTATGTCATAAAATTGCTGTGTATTTTTAAAAAGCGATAAAATATCGATATAAAACAGTAATGATAGGTTTAGAAGTTTCTCTGAATTTCCAGTAAAGTAAGTCTCTAGCCCCCTCCCCTTGTGCAGACATGTTGTTTTCCTTACGTCTTTGTGACGGAAGGCGGTAGGGGCTTCCCTTTTTAAAAAAAACGAAAGCTGGGGATTCAGAGAACCACAACATGTTAGAAAAAAGGGTGGGTGGGGGGCTCGCCTCTTGAATCGGGCATCGGAGGTGGGGAGGGGTCCTTCCTGCCATACTCACCACCACGCGCAGAGGGGCAGCCTCCTCTGCGGTGAGATGGGGCTTGAGCGGCTGCCCCTGCAAGCAGGCCATCAGATGTTCAAGGACTTCGGCTGCGCTTCTGTCCCGGTCCACCAGCATCCTCCACAAGGTGGCCGCTGAGCTGTGAAGAGAGACAAGGAGGACCTTGGGCAGCTGAGGGGACACGGCAGCAGGACCCTCTGGAGAAGACAGGGGGCATTTTGGGGGGGGCACAGGAGGATCGCTGGGCGGTACCTGTCACACTGGGGTGACCAGCTCAGCAGGGTGTAGGCCACCTCGCTCAATCGATGGTCCTGCAGCTCCTGAAACACGCCAGTGGCATGGGTCCTGGCGTGACGGTTGGTAATGTCGTCCAGGTTCCCATGCATGAACCTGATGATCTCTGGCGCCTGGAGGGAAAGCACAGGGACCGGCGTGAGACGGATGTCTGCCTTCTGGCTCAGGGGATGGTCTGGTCCTGCTGTGCCCTTTGCTGACTACCTTTGACGCTACGGGGAGAGTCTCTGGGGAGTTTGGGGGTCACGCGACGCCAAAGGGGATGCAGCCAATCACCACTGCACAGAACCAGCTTCCGCTCAAAACTGGGACTGGTCCTCAAGGGCTGGCATGCCCCCTCCCTCCCCAGCAGGAGCCCCCAGCTAAGGGAACGCCAAAGGCCACGTTCTTTGGGTGCCGCTCGCACCGTCGGTTCCTCTAAATGGCCTTCTAACTACTAAGTCACTCTGCAAAAAGGGTTGCCAACCTCCAGGTACTGGAAGTAAAACAAACACCTCTGTGCTTATACCGAAGAGGTTTGGGGTATAATTGTAATAAAAATTATTTATCCATTTTGGTATATCAAGAGGGGTTAGCCAGTTCCCAACAGGGTTACAAAGTGTAGGTTGGCACCCCGACCCCTACGCCATGCTGACTACACCACATTCGCAGAAGCGAAAAGCGCCACCATATGAAGAATTCCCTCCATCAGTATGGATGGATAAATAATAAATAAAAATGTACCAGGATGGATAAATAATTTTATTACAATTATACCCCTCAGGGGAACTGTTAACTTTCCTGATATTTGAATCCCTTATTGGAAGTATATGTATATGTAAACCATGAAATTGAGATTTATTATTGGAAGTGGGACTGTTGAAGAACTGAAGAATCGAAACGGCCGTGTCCCCTTCTATTTCTTCTGGTACCAGCATTGGACTTCAATGTTTTATGAACAAACTGTGAATGACTTATAGATATCATACAGGATTGTGTGTATATAATTGAAACCAGAGACATTTTGGATATAGTTCTATTTTGTAGCACTCAATACATTTGCACTTTGTGATATCTCCTTGGCTCTGTGCTCATTTCCAAACCTCCAGGTACTAGCTGGATGTCCTGCTATTACAAATGATGGAGAAAATGGCCGCTTTGGCAATTGGACTCTATGGAAAGGCCCGGGGTCACCCGAAGGGAAAAGTCCCCCAGCGAGCAGCTCACCTTGCCCAAGGCCACGGAGGGGACCCCGTGGAGGGCCCTCTCTACGCAGACTGCGGCTTGGGTGTTGCAGGCGGTGTTCTCTGGAAGCCCGTGGAGGGCGGAGAGGTAGACGTCAGCCAGTTCTTCCGGGCTGAGGACTTCCTTGAAGAACTGCAACGGAAGGGGAGAGAAAAGGGTGGCTGGAGCAGGAAGGTGTCCGGAGGCCTGCAGAGGGCCAGCATAGCAGGATCTCCCAGGCCAGTGGGATCAGGATCCCCTCTCCTCGCCTGGAGATCTCACCAGGCACAGAACCCGCTTTGCAAACAGGGGACCAAGTGGAAGGTGGCAGGGATGCGGGGGACCTGTCATGGATTTTGGCCAACAAGGCCCGGAATCACAGCCCCCTGCCGGATCTCGCCAGGCACTGGTCCTGGTTTGCAAACCACGCTCTCTCCGGATGACCAAGAGCGCTTCCTGGGGTCTGCCACACTTCTGGGGAGGGGGTAGTTACCGTGGCGATGATGCCAGCGTTCTCCAAGGAGTCCTCGCTGTTGCCAACTTCCTCCTCTCGCTCTCGCTCTCTCTCCAGAAATTGAGCCATGATGTCTTGCTCCATTTTGCTGTGACCTGGGAGATGCACAGACCACCCTGAGCCTGGCTGGAAGCCACCAGAAGCTCTGCTCCTGGCAGCACCAAGGAGGGCTTGCGGGCTTCCTCGGCGCACCCCTCCGTCCACAGAAGGGCACTCCGCAGTAAGCCAAGCTCCCAGAGCTCCCTTCTCTCCACAAAGGATCAGGGAAGAGCCTCGTCCTAGAGCCTTGAAACAGAACGGTCTCTGGTCATTTATGCACGGGTACATTCGCTCATGTTCGCCCCCAGTGTGTCTCAGTTGTTCCTTGGAGTTATGCAGGAGTTTTCCCTCCATTAGAGATGACCTCGCTGCCAGCCCTCACAAATCCCGGGACTTCCCTTCCCTCTGTTAACCCAATTCTTCCCTCTCCCCTGAGCTCAGCGCGGGTGAAATCCCCATGCATAGGTCAAGCAAGCTTGGTTTCTCTCACAGCCAATTACAAAGCAGCATGGCCAGAGGCGGGGATTCAAATGCTTCTCGCTTCCTCCTCGGAGCTCTTTCTGAGCAGAAGAAAAAAAAATTAAAACCGAGGCTTGGACTCCCCCCACCCCCAGATTGCTCTGTTTCTTTGTTTTTTCTTCTTCTTAAAATGTTTTTTTAGGCAGCAATTGGGTTTTTTTAGGGGGGGATTTTTCTCTTTACAGTCAGCATTACAAGTAAGCCAATTGCAAAGCAGCATTTAAACTCGATTTGAGCCTGGAGGATGCCGGTGCAGAGATTCCCAACAGGACAGTGTGGGTCCAGCCAACAACGAGCCTCAGGCAAAACTCCTCTGCATAAATGACCTAGGACTACCAGTCAGGGCGACTTCCAGGTTTCGGAGACCCCTGGCCCCCCTGCGCCTCCCTCTTTGCCCCCCCCCAAATTCCCCACAGGCCTCTGCCCACCCGCGAACTCTCCCACAACCTCCAGCCGACACCACTGGGTGCATCTCGAAGTGCCATGTCCACCAGGAAGGCTGATGCCTTTCGTGTGCCCTTCCCCAGCAGTGCCGGGCAGCGGATGCAGCTGGGAGCACAGGGGACCAGCGGGCAGGGGACGGGGCTGAGCCCCAGCCTCGGAGGAGAGGAGTGAGGAGGGAGTCAGTAGCAGTGAGCCCCCTTCCGCCAGAATCCATGGGCCCTGGCCACTGCCCCCCCTCAGGGGATGCTGACGCCGGCCCTGCTACAAGGATGCACAGGAATCAGGATGGCCTCATGCGGCAGTGGGTGAAACCGCAGCGAAGAAGCGTTGGTGAAGGAGGAAGGATTTGTATTCAGGCCCCGAGACTCAGAAGAGGGGGAGCAGCTGGGGAGGAGGA
Source organism: Euleptes europaea (assembly GCF_029931775.1). Classification (NCBI taxonomy): domain Eukaryota; kingdom Metazoa; phylum Chordata; class Lepidosauria; order Squamata; family Sphaerodactylidae; genus Euleptes; species Euleptes europaea. Next base: position 18,127,338 of record NC_079332.1, read on the forward strand.
TTCTCTCACCCTGACACCGGGCAGCCAAGCCATACAGGTGGCCGAGGCCTTTGGCTGCCCAATGTGCCACCATCTTGCTGCTGTCAAAGATGCACAGTGTCAAGCACCCAACGAGCTGTCCCATCACTGGGAAGTCGGACGTGGCCTGAAAGGGAGGGGAGGAAACCATATTACCAACGGGAGGAGGAGGGACACAGGAATGACACCCCCGCGGCGAGGTGCAGCTGGTGCAGCTTCCACCGTGCTGATGTGTACAACCCCCCCTCACCCCACCCTTGGACAACCCCCCTGGCTTCTTACAGGCTGTCTGTGAGTGGAGGGGGGGCTGGATCCTGCAGAGGCCGGGAGACCCACAAACCCCCAATCCCTGTCAGAGAGACCTGGCAGGGCCAGGAAGGGAAGGCAGCTCCACCCTCACCTCTGCCCTCTACCCTTCCCAACAACTACAGCAGAGTTGCTTCTACCCCAGGGTGGTTTTTTGTGGCTGGGGCTGCCCTGGGGGTGGGGGTGGGGAAGGGATTTGACTTCCTTAAGCAAAAGCCCCTCTCCAGAAGAGAGGTTATTGGCCCCAGCATGAGGAAAGACAGGCACCCAGACTGTCCTTGCTCCAGCACCCAGGTCAGGGCTGACACTCATTTTAGGGACAGGGCATTGCTAGGAACAGATCCCCGACCCCCGTATCATGGGCCCACTCCTTATCAAGGGCCTGGAGGGCAGCTGGTAGATCTGATCCCCTTCTCCTACCTCACTAGGTTTGCCAACCTCCAGGTACTAGCTGGAGATCTCCTGCTATTACAACTGATCTCCAGCCAATAGAGATCCGTTCACCTGGAGGAAAGGGCCGCTTTGGCAATTGGCCTCTATGGAATTGAGGTCCCTCCCCTTCCCAAACCCCGCCCTCCTCAGGCTCTGCCCCAAAAACCTCCCGCCGGTGGCGAAGAGGGACCTGGCAACCCTAGACCTCACATCCCTGCCCTTCATTCCAGCGGCGTGACTGTGCGGGTGAAGATGCCACCCTGAGACCAGAGTACGGACAGAGAAGGCGCGTGGGGTGGGGATCCCATCCCGCGTTCGGCCAGCAGCGGACTGCTGGCCCAGAAGCCAGAGTCACGGGCTGAAAGGCACGCAGGGGCATGCAGCGTGCAACTCACTTGGTAGCCACACCGAAATCGCAGGGCGCTGCAGATCCTGGCGAGCACTTCAGTTGCCCTCTTCCTCTGAAGGGTGTTTCGCGGCGTTGTCCACAGGATCAGGACCTGAGAAGGGGAAAACAGGGCTCCGTGATGCAAACACAAAGAGCGCTTCTCCTGACCTGCATGCAAAGGCTCTGAGTGATGAGGAAAGTTCTTTCTCTGCTGGGACCCCTGCCTGGAGCTTTGCTGCTGGCCAGACAAGGCCACGCAGGGCTAGGGAGACCAGTGGGAAAGAGGGTGTTCCTACAGCCCTGGCTACATGGTCGTCTTGCCCCGAGGAACCTGCAGCGCTCGGGTTGAGGCAGGGCTGGACTGTTTGCAAGGTCTTCCCTTCCTCTCTTCACCATGTCTCCACTTCCTTCCCCTCTTCCACTGAGTGGTCACCTTGACTTTTTCTCACAAGGTCAGATCAACGGGTCGGGCTCATTTCAGTTCAGCCTTCCTCGCTTGCCCTCGGCTTGCCTGCTGAGGCGCCAGAAGGCCCTCATTTTCATCCTGCGCTTTTCCCCTGGCTGACGCCTGAGGTTGGCGCAGCGTCTCTCCTCGGGCACGCCTTCTCCAGCTGCCCCTGCTCCAAGCGCGCCCCGACTCACCTGGACGACCTGGACGAGCAGATCCGAGGGGAAAAATCGGAACCTGTCCTCGGTGGCGGGCTTGCAGAGGATCTCCACCTACTCCATGAAGAGCATCTTCTGAGCCATGTCCTGAAGGCCAACCAAGGAAAGCAGGAAATCACCAGGAGAAAAGGGGCCAAAGAGGAGAAGGGAGGGAAATGCGAGAACCGATGAAGCTGCCTCCTCCTATCAAATGTGACCAGGGGGCAATCGAGTCTCTTAACCTGGGGGTGTGGCCTGGGGACCCTGTAAGCCTCTAACAAGTTTTTATATTTTGTATGTGCTGAGTGTTTGGCTTCTTCAAGGAGGGAGCCTTGAAAGGAGGTTTGTCAGGGGAACTATCAGAGTAGCCTTGCAAACCTGATCAGGAGGGCTTTAAACTAAATCCTATGGGGGAGCGAGACCACAACTTAAAGCCTTGTATGCTGACAATATGTGGAGACGAGAACAATAAAGATTTGCAGGGAGTGGCATGAATGCAAGGAAGCATAAACTCAGAGGTAAGTAAAGAAACGAAAACCACGGGGCACAGAAACCACGGATTCCGATGTCTGTACACTAATGCGCAGAGTATGGGAAACAAGCAGGAAGAACTCGAAGCCCTAATAAAAGAAGGGGATTTTGACCTAATAGTCATTTCTGAAACTTGGTGGGATGCATGCCACTCCTGATTGGAATATTAAGATTGAGGGGTACAACTTGTTTTAAAGGGATAGACAGATAAGGAAGGGGGGAGGAGTAGCACTGTGTGTCGAGGTCTTGGGCTGCATCAACAGGAGTATAGTGTCCAGATCACGCAAAGTGATGGTATCGCTTTACCCCGCTCTGGTTAGACCTCAACTAGAGTACTGTGTCCAGTTTTGGGCACCACAATTTAAGAAAGATGTAGACAAGCTGGAATGTGTCCAGAGGAGGGCAACAAAGATGGTGAGGGGTCTGGAGACCAAGTCCTATGAGGAAAGGTTGAAGGAGCTGGGTATGTTTAGCCTGAAGAGAAGAAGACTGAGAGGGGATATGAGAACCATGTTCAAGTACTTGAGGGGCTGTCATATTGAGGATGGTGCCGAGTTGTTTTCTGTTGCCCAAGAAGGTCGGACCAGAACCAACGAGTTGAAATTAAATCAAAAGAGTTTCCGTCTAGACATTAGGAAGAATTTTCTAACAGTTAGAGCGGTTCCTCAGTGGAACAGGCTTCCTCGGGAGGTGGTAAGCGCCCCTTCCCTGGAGGTTTTTAAGAAGAGGTTAGATGGCCATCTGTCAGCAATGCTGATTCTGTGACCCTAGGCAGATGATGAGAGGAAGGGCATCTTGGGCATCTTCTGGTCACTAGGGGTGTGTGTGGGGGAGGTAGTTGTGCAATTCCTGCATTCTGCAGGGGGTTGGACTTGATGACCCTGGGGTCCCTTGCAACTCTATGATTCTATGAGTCCACTCCGGGCTCTCTCGGTCTTGGCCAGAGAAAGACCTCCTTCAGAGACTTGCCAGCGTTTCAGAGGGGGCTCCTGGGAATGAACCGGGGAGCAGTGCTATGCCGCTGGACCAGCGCTTGATTTGGAGCTTCTCTGCCTAGCCAAAGAGCCAGGGGATCGACCTGACACCCTTCCGAACTGTCTGGCAGGATCGGATCACCGCATCTCAAATCCGGCTTTTGGGAAGCTCTCGAGTAGGAGCTGAAGATGAGGTCCAGGAGGTAGATTAACTTGAGGGAAGACCCCCCATCCCAGCACAAGCCTGGAGAGGAAGCCCTGGATGTCTGCCAGAAAACTCCTCCACATCTTGGGGTCCTGAGGTACGTTTCTGAGGGGAACTCAGAAACGTTTCTCTCCCCGATTCCTGGCTCTTTCTTTCAGCAGGCGACCAGCCCTGCTTGGGGAGAGGAGTCTGTGAGACCCACAGTCCAGAAGGCTCCAAGATACCTGGAGAAAGGCCAAGAATGTGCAAACAATGGGAACAATGGAAATCAAGTTGACTTCTTCACAGAGGAGAAAAGAGAATTGGTACAAGATTTTCTTGAGATGGTATTTTTCGCCCAGGGAACTCAAGATGTAGAATATGTCCCAAGCCAAATGTTGGAAATGTTCAGATGCGGAAGGAACTTTCTATCACCAATGGTGGGCTTGTCACAAAAGTCAAAACTTTTGGGGTGCGGTTCATTTGGAACTCCAGGAAATGTTCTGGGAGAAGTATGAATGAGATCCTAAACATATGTTGCTGGGAATGTTTCCCTCACAACTAAATTCGAATTAGAACGAACTTTTTCAATATGCAATTTCCGCTGCCAGAATTGTATTTGCGAGATATTGGAAATCCAACGTAACTCCTGAGTGGATTGACAGACTTTTCGACTTTGTGTCGATGGCTAAGCTAACACAACCGGTGAATCAGAACTCAATTGAAGAGTTCGAGTTCACACAGCAACCTTTTTACATTTACTATTCTAACAATTCATAAACATTTCTAGAAGGTAAAGAGTATTTGTAGTGAGAGCAGATGTTGATGTCTTAAGAGTATGTAATGCTTAAATTTCTTGGAAAAGTTTGCTATTTAAATGTTTTATAACCATGTTAGCATTCTAGAAGGTAGTCAATCAATTAATCCATTGAAATATTTAGAAGTTGAAATGTTTAAGTAACTAGAAAGATTTTAAAGTTGTCTTAGGCTACAGTATATGAATTGAAACTTGGATAAATCTGTTATTTTTTATTTTTTAATTAATAGAGTTTTGCTAAGGCTCAGAAAACACAATTTGTTTTATCTTGCCTTTTCCCCTATCCCTCCTCTTCTTTTCTGTCTCCCTAAGTTTTGTGATTTTTTTTTTTTTAAAGTTTTAAAAAATGTGCATACCTGTTGGGTGTTCTGAAGAAAGGCGCGGACAAAGCTCAGGGCCTCTGTCTTCCTCAACCGATGTCCAACTCCTGCAAAGAAAATGCCTTGTTCAGGTGATGACAAAAGGGTTTCTCATACAGACCCCAAACAGCTATGAATCTTAGCAGCAAGGGAAGAAGGGAAAAAGAAAAAAATGCTCCCGTCCCTGCCGGAAACTACAAAGGGCTCTCCAGATGCAAACAGCCAGGGTCTCTCTCTCACTCCCCACCCCCCGCCACCGCCGTTTGACTTCTCCTGGCCTTCCACCGCTTGAACAGTCAAGGCTTCCACCCAAGAAGTCTGGGGATTGTCGCCTGGGGAGGGGGCCTCGAGAACCCAGCTCCCGGAACCGAACTTCTCAGGGTTTCCTGGGCAGAGGAAAGGGCCATGTGGCCGATTTAATGGCTGAATGGCACATGATGTGGGAGGTCCACAAGGCTCAACGGAAGAGAGAGCAAACCTTGAAAAGCAGCTGGGGAAGACCATTGTGCTACGGAGGGGTCTTTTAACCCACCCCCAGGTTGTTCTCCAGACAGAAATCACACACACACACACAAATGACTGAGTAGTTATAAGCCCCGTTGGAGAAAGGCCGGCTCCTCTATCGGCCCTCTTTTTCTCTGGTGCAGAGGAAAAGAGATAACACTCCCTCTTCCCCTGCTCTTGCCCCGGTGAAAATCGGCCGCCTTTGAAAGGTTCAAGAGATGCAGGGAGTTCTCCCGCGGAGCACGCCCTTTGTACCGAAGGGCAGCATGGCGGGATGTCTTCCGGATTCTGGGAGGGGCAGGCAGTGTGCATGGGGGGTCTTCAAGGCACCGGGCTGTTTGGCCCCTACTTGAGTCAGGAGGTTCCTGCTTCCCTGGCCTGTCCCAAGGAGGAACAATCCAGAACCAGCACCAAGCAAATGCCACCCGGACCCTGGGGCCTTTCCTTCCACACAGAGAGACTCTTTCAGTCAACAGATGACGAGGGGGAGCCGTGTTAGTCTGCCTGTAGCAGCAGAAAAGAGCAAGAGTCCAGTGGCGCCTTAAACAGCAACCAAGGTTCTGGCAGGGTAGGAGCTTTGGCCAGTCACAGCTGAAGAAATGAGTTGGGAAGGGATCCGAAGAAGCGAGCTGTGACTCACGAAAGCTCATAACCCTGCCAGAAATGTGGTTAGTCTTTAAGTTGCTACTGGACTCTGGCTCTTTTCTTTCGGTCCATGTTTTGGCCCTGGCTGCAGAGCCCCTCCTAGCGTGGCATCTGAAGCCGAGCACGGGTCTGCCTCCCTCCATTCTCTGGACTTTGGCACTGGATCTTGATCAGATTTATTTTTTAGATAATATATTGTGAATCACACAATCGGATAGGCATTAAAATTTACGTAAAACCGACTGATAAAAATTCTGTACTTCCCTTGACATCACATCATCCTCAACATTGGATAGAAATATTCCTTAGGGACAATTTCTGCGTTTGAAATGGAACTGCACAAATAATGAGGATTTTGACAGAGAGGCAGAGTAAATGTCTACACAATTTTTTCACAGAAGCTTTCCACAATAATATTGCTAAACAAGCCCTTAAGCAAACAGTGGCCACTTCCAAGCATCAACTGTTGATTTGTTTGCTCATATGGCAGAAAACCAAGTTCAAAATAGGTTTAAGCGATTTTTGCAATTGCAATGCCAAACAGGTGGTGTATGTTATTATATGTAAATACACTCTTTTGTACGTGGGATGAGCTTTGAGATCAACAAAAACTCACATTTTAGAACATAAGTCTAGAATTAGAAATAGAAACATAGTATCTCCGTCGGTGCAGCATTTTATTGAAAACAAATTACTCTGAGAATGATTTTCAATTTTTTGTTGCAGAAAATTCACCATCTTTTGATTATTCTAATATTCAGAAGAAATTACTTCCACAGGAATGTAGATTGATTTACACTTTGAATAGTTTGAACCCAGTATAGATGCCGATTGCACAGTTGGCTGTTGCCACTTTCTTCTTACCACCTTCCCACAAGCCTGGAGGCAGGGGGTGTTTGCAGCCTGGGCTTTGCTCAGCCCCAGGAGGGGGTGGATGGGGCTCACCTTCAACAGAGGCCGAAGAGGCCCATGGAGAAATCACCACTTCCGGGGGCTCCTGATCTTCTGTGGCTGGTCTTCTTGGGCGCCCCGGTTTCTCGGCCCAGGCTTGTATGGGGAAAGGATTGGGGGGCTCTTTTTCATCCGGCATGCCTGGGGAAGGCAGGAAAGGAGGGGTCAGGAAGGGTCAGGAAGACAGAAGATACATGGGTGCTCACTCAGGCAGACTGAAACGCCCCTCCCTGCAGAGCTCAGTTTCATCCACCCACCCACCCCCATCCTCCAAAGAGCTCAGGGTGACGGACGTCATCCTCACTATCCCACTTCAGTCCTCAAAACAGCCCCCTCCAGGTGGCCAGGATGAGATCAAGAGTGATTGCCCCAAAGACACTCTGCACATGTCCTGGAAGAACAGAGATTGGCGCCCAGGTCACCTGCGACGGGTCTGTGCGTTTCAGTGCATATGCTCTTAGAATGGACCCCTTCCTGAGATGGAATATGTTATCTTATTCAGCAAGACACCTCATCCGCAGGACTCAAATGCAACATTTTATTGAAAACAAATCACTCTGAGAATGATTTTCAGTTTTTTGTTGCAGAAAATTCACCATCTCTTGAGTATTCTAATATTCAGAAGAAATTACTTCCACAGGAATGCAAATTGATTGACACTTTGAATACTTTGAACCCAGCTGGTCTCAATTCTGACATTTATCTTTTGTGTTTTACATGAATCAAAGAATCATAGAGTTGGAAGGGACCACCAGGGCCATCAAGTCCAACCCCCTGCACAATGCAGGGAATTCACAACTACCTCCCCCCTCCACACCCCTAGTGACCAGAAGATGGCCAAGATGCCTTCCCTCTCATCATCTGCCTAAGGTCACAGAATAATATTCTTGCAAATTTCACAGTGATATTCACCAGAGAAAGTAGCCTAGGTATGGACTTTGTTAGACCATAGGATTGTTGATATTATACATAGCATCATTTCTGATGTGTAGGTGAAGTGATGGGGTTATATTGTGATAGACATTTGTAAACTAGTAATATTAAGCCTTATTTGAATGCAATACATTTTAAGTGGTTTTTGTTATCCTATACCAGGGGTCGGCAAACTCATTAGTCAAAAGAGCCAAATATCAACAGTACAACGATTGAGATTTCTTTTGAGAGCCAAATTTCTTAAACTTAAACTATATAGGTAGGTACACTGTTTATTAACGTAATAAACTTTAATTAAAGTTTTATGTCTTAATTAAACTATAGGTACACAGAATAAAACTTGATATCATACTTAATAGTGATCTTATTTATTGATAAAAATTAAATTGTCCCTGCCATTTCCCCCTCCCCGTCTGGAGTCCTCATCTGGAGGCCTGGCCTACCGCCATAAAAGCCTATTGGTAGACCTGGCCTCTGGCTGAGTCCCATTGGGAGGCCAGGTCTACCCATTGGCTTTCTTGGCAGTAGACCTGGCCTCCGGAGGTCTATAGAAGCCAATTGGTAGACCTGGCCTCTGAAGGGGGACTTTTTCCCCTCCTCGGAGTCCAGGTCTACTGCCAAGAAAGCCAGTGGATAGACATGGCCTCCCAATGGGACTCAGCCGGAGGCCAGATCTACCAAAGGAAGCCCACCCCTCCCAAGAGCTGATAGGCGGGGGGGGGGCCAGGAACCGCCGAGCTGCCCGCCCAGCAATCGTGCGGCTAAAGGGGAGGGGAGGGAAAGGGGTAAGGGAAAGGGGGAACCGGCCAATCTCCATGGTGTGGGGGGGGAGACAGCGCGCCCGCTCTCTCTCTCTCTCAGGCGCGCCGGCTCCGCAACCCGGCTGCTGCCAAGAGCAGGGGCTCCGAACCAAGTTCGGAGAGCCGCACTCAACGGGCCAAAGAGCCGCATGCGGCTCTAGAGCCGCAGTTTTGAGACCCCTGTCCTATACTGAGTTCTGCAAACTTGATTGAATATAGAGGTGTGATTTTCTAGCAGTACCTGGAGGTTGGCAACCCTAGCTAAGTGGCATAACAAAAGGCCATGATTCAGAACTGAAACACCCCTCCCAAATCAGGCTTGTTTAGGGTACAATAGAGATCCTACATCTACCCAATTCCAGAGCTAGGAATACAAGTAGGCTGCATCAACCCCACCTATTGTTGACAGTAGGCTAATGGCCTGATCATTTATAGGATTGTTCTTGGGCCCTTTAGGACGCAGAGCCAACTGTAAAATGGCTGCCACAGGAGGCAGAGCCAACCCTAACATGTTAGGGAGCAAGGTGATGCATAACTGTAATAGCAAACCTTCATCGTTTCAGGCCGAGCTCTGCTTAGAAGGATGCCTTATAAAATTATATCATTTAAAAGTATTTTCTTGCATACACACACAAGAATGCAGTTGATGCCAAAGCAGCCTTTTGAATATCTGCACAGCCTGCAAAGGCCAGAAACTCAATGACTTTTTAAGATATGGAGACTTAATAAAAAAGGAAGGTCAAATAAAATCCTTTGACGATTTAAAAGAAGAAAATTTTCAAATACTATGGTTGGCATATCACCAAGTAATACATGGGCTAAAATCTGACTATCAAATAATTTGATGAATTTTGAGGAAATAATAACAAAATCACAAGATCACTTATTGTCTAAAATGTACAAAATGGTACTGATGAACAAGTCAAGATATGTATGGTCAAATGGATGCAGAATCTTGGTGAAATGATTCCAATGACTGAGGGGGAGAAACTATGGAAATCTGGAATAAATTTTTCAAAATCTCAGGACGTCTGAGAAAATTGGTATAAAATGTTCTATCGTTGGTACCTCGCACCAAAAGACTTACAAAAAATGTATACATCCAAACAAGCGAACTGCTGGAAATGTTCTGAAATTGAAGGACCCTTTTTTCATCAATGGACGACATGTAAAAAAGCCCAGAGATATTGGAAGCAAATACATGATGAAATCACGACCTTACTTCAGACGAACTACGATTTAAATCCCAAATTTATGCTTTTAGGGATGATCCCTACTCAACTACAAACGATTCAAACAGAACTTTTTCAATATGCAACTACCGCGGCTAGGGTCCGATATGCCAGATATTGGAAGAACAAAGAGATACCCAGTTTGACTGAATGGATTACAAAAATGATGGAATTTGCTACTATGGCGAAGCTTACTGATCAAATACAAGATAGACAACATGAAGAACATTAAAAGAAATGGCAATCTTTTTATAATAAATATGGTTGAAAATGATATTTCAGTTTGATACATAATAAATAAGATATGTGTAGGGATTGGATTAATGTGATGTGATTCAGTTTAGTGATTATGACTCATTATGACCAATAGTATATTTGATTTGAGTACCGGGTTTAACAAAGTGATAGACATGACATATGATTTACAAGATGATGAATAATTATTATGGTAGATAATGATATTTTAGTTTGTTATACAATCAATAAGAAATGTGTAGTTGATTTCATCTTGTGCCACTTAATCGACAATACAATAAACTCTATATCTGATCCTAGGTATAATATGGTATGTTAAGAAAGGGTTGCAAGTTACAAACAAGATGTAATACCTTTTTTCTTTTTTCTTATCCCTTTTCTTCTTCTTTTTGTATCCTAAAAATAAATACAAAATTAATTTAAAAAATGAACATCTGCACAGCCCATCAGATCTCCACTGGCCAATTAAATGCTCTGTTGGACACCCCTCCCCCCACTTGGCCTCACCCACTTTCTAAAAAACACTTGGTGGGTGCCAGAAAAGGTGTTAGCAGGCACCCTGGCACCCGCGGGCGCCACATTGAGGACCCCTGCTGTAGAGTACACACAAACCAAAACTTAGCAGATTGTTAGCAGATTGCAGAATTCCCTTTTTCTCAGTGCGGAATTGTGAGCACCAGTTTGCGTCTGCGTTCAAAGCCCCCTATCTCAACGTCCCAGCAGCCACGCAGGACCAAGAAATTCCATCCCCCAGGCACCAAAAAAACCATCCCGTCATTACCTGGTCAGATGTCTTCCTCTCTTCTTCTTCTTCCGCTTTCCGGCACTCTTCCTCTTTCCTCTGAAAGCACAGCGAGTTTCCATGGTCAGAAAATTTAATTTAAAAACAAAACAAAAACATAAAAGCAGAATATAAACACAAAATATAGAAGAAAAGAAAAAAGGTGGTATCATGACCGCAGAATAAAAAGAAAGAATATAACAGCCAGTATTATGATGAGTAATACGCACTGAAAGAGAAATCGTAACAATTATAAGTGTTACATAATACAATAATGATAATGTAGTAATAATATGCATAGAAGAGCCCCGTGGAACAGAGTGGTCAGCTGCAGTACTGCAGTCCAAGCTCTGCTCACGACCTGAGTTCGATCCCGATGACAGTTGGTTTTAGGTAGCCGGCTTTTTGAGATGTGGGAACCATTATTGCATGTTTCTAAACTGCAGGAATAATTCCTGAATCATTAATTTCAGTGAAGAAAGGGGCCAGCAGATGACTCCAGCCTACCAAAGTAGCTTTCAAAAGGCTTACTGGTATTCATCCAGGCCCAGGGGCCTTACCTGATGGCATTTGCTTAATTAAGGGGCCCACTACCTCGGGGAGAACCGGCTGCCATAGGGCAGTCTGTGGGGGCTCAACCAAAACCCAAGCAGCATCGAATACAGAGGGGTGAAATGGTGTTCCCATGTCACGGGACCGATGCATGATGGAATACTAGTCTCCACCGACAGGTCTGTGACTCATTATTATTAACAGCAGAGATAAGAACCTTCCAATATTTACATAGAGCAAGCCAGCCTCAAGTCGCAGATCTGAGAGAACAAACTTGGTGAAACCAACACATCATAGAGTTGGACGGGACCACCAGGGTCATCTAGTCCAACCCCTGCCCAATGCAGGAAATTAACAACTACCTCCCCCCACATCCGCAGTGACCCCAACCCTCCCCCAGCCATGCAGGATCCCACAATCAAAGCACTCCCCACAGATGGCCATCCAGCCTCTGCTTAAAGACCTCCAAAGACGGGGACTCCACCACCCTCCAAGGCAGCGCATTCCACCGTCGAACAGCCCTCACCGTCAGGAAGTTCTTCCTAATGTTTAGGAGGAATCGCTTTTCTCTTAGTTTAAATTCATTACTCCTAGTCCTCTGGAGCAACAGAGAACAAGCTAGTTCCCTCATCAACATGACGTCCCTTCAAATATTTAAACATGGCTATCATGTCTCCCCTCAACCTTCTCTTCTCCAAACTAAACAAACCCAACTCCCTAAGTCTCTCCCCATAGGGCATGGATTCGAGACCTTTGACCATTCTGGTCGCCCTCCTCTGGACACGCTCCAACTTGTCAACATCCTTCTTAAATTGTGGAGCCCAAAACTGGACACAGTATTCCAAGTGAGGTAGTATTACTTCCCTGGATCGAGACACAATACTCCTATTGATGCAGGCCAGAATAGCCTTGGCCTTCTTAGCCGCCATATCACGCTGTTGACTCCTGTTCAGTTTGTGGTCCACTAAGACTCCCAGATCTCTTTCACCTGTACTGTTGTCAAGCCAACTCTCTCCCATCCTCTACCTGTGCCTTATGTTGTTTCTGCCTAGGTGAAGTACTGTACCTTACATTTCTCCCTATTGAAATCCATTTTATTACTTATGGCCCAGCTCTCCAGTCTATCAAGGTCATTCTGAACTCTGACCCTACCCTCCGGGGTACTGACTACCCAAAGCCCACACAAAGCCTCTGCCCCCACCTTGAAGATGGGGGGTGATACCCCAACCGCAGGAGATGAACCCACCAGCGTCTTCCTCCTTCCAGCTCCTGGGCGGTTGGAGGGTCTCCGAGCCCCGGCAGGGAACCATGGCAACTGGCATCAACACCTGGGCACCTAGAACCCCCCCTTCCCACGGCCGCCTCCAGCAGGTTCTCTGGAAGGAGGGCCAAGGGACCCCTTCCTCCATCAATCCCCCCGCCCCTGGACCTGCCTGGACGCCTCACCCCACGCCCCCCACGCCCCTGTCCCGGCTAAATCTTCACGACTCCTGGCTGGTGGTTCCTTTTCACCTCCGTCGCATGGGTCTTTTTGAATAAACATTTTCTTTCTCTTTTTCTCTTTAAAAAGCAAACCCTCCCATGCCTTCCCATGCCTTCCTCAGGAACCTCCAAAACCTTCTGTCCCGGGACGGGCCTCCCGGCCGGCTCCCGGGCCGCTACCTCCCCGACGCCGAGCCCCCGGGCCCCGGGACACTCACCGGATGGGCGGGGGAGGCGCGCTGAGTCGGCCGAGCCTGGGGGGGAAGTCGGGGGGGGCCTCAACGCCGGTTCCCTTCTCTCCCCAGGCCACCAGCGGGACGAGGCGCAACGGCCCGGGGGAGAAGCGGCCCGGCCAGGAGCAGACAGCCCCGACGCGGCCGGAGCGACGCGGCTCGGCGAGCCCCGCCCCTCTCACCAGCTGATGGTCGGGAGGGCGCGGTCGAGCCGGGGGAGAGCCGCCGCAGCTGCGGGCGTGCTCGTTGGAGCCGCCAGGGGCGGCTACCCAGCGATGAGGTGGGAGGGGGGAGAAACGGGGGCGGGAGCGGGGAAGGGGCGGGGCCCCTCTGGCCTGAAGAGGTTAAGAGGCGAGAGGGGAGCCGAGGCCGAGGAGGAAGCCAGAGACAGGTTGCAGTGAGGCCGAAGGAGGTTTTTGGTCAGCAACCTGGCAACATCCGAGGGGGAAGAAAGGGTAGACGCCCCCTCGGACTGGTCTGAGGCCAGGAAGGCTCCTCCGCCTCCACCCCTCTCCCGGGCAGAGACCCCAGGGAATACTGGGGGCCAGACGCGGCGCGACACCTTCCCATGGCAGGAATGGGAATTCAAACCCGGGTCTTCCAGATACAAGTACAATACTCTGAACCACTGCACCATACAGGTCTTCTGGGAGCAGGAGAGGAACCAGACGTGACAGCCAGGGTGGTGTAGCGATTGGAGTGTCAGTGTAGGATCGAGGAGACCCAGGTTCGAATCCCCACCCTGCCACTCACGCAATCTCAGCCTTGGTGGGAGACAGAAAAGGTGTTAGCAGGCACCCTGGTACCCACGGGCGCCACACTGAGGACCCCTGCTGTAGAGTACACACAAACCTAAACTGAGCAGATTGTTAGCAGATTGCAGAATTCCCTTTTTCTCAGTGCGGAATTGTGAGCACCAGTTTGCGTGTGCGTTCAAAGCCCCCTATCTCAACGTCCCAGCAGCCACGCAGGACCAAGAAATTCCATCCCCCAGGCACCAAAAAACCCATCCCGTCATTACCTGGTCAGATGTCTTCCTCTCTTCTTCTTCTTCCACTTTCCGGTGCTCTTCCTCTTTCCTCTGAAAGCACAGCGAGTTTCCATGGTCAGAAAATTTAATTTTAAAACAAACAAACATAAAACCAAAATATAAACCCAAAATATAGAAGAAAAGAAAAAAGGTGGTATCATGACCGCAGAATAAAAAGAAAGGATATAACAGCCTGCATTATTATGAGTAAAACACACTGAAAGAGAAAGTGTTGCATTATACAATGATGATAATGTAGTAATAATATGCATAGAAGAGCCCCGTGGCGCAGAGAGGTAAGCTGCAGTACTGCAGTCCAAGCTCTGCTCACGACCTGAGTTCGATTCCGACGGCAGTTGGTGTCAGGTAGCCGGCTTTTTGAGATGTGGGAACTATTATTGCATGTTTCTAAACTGCGGGAATAATTCCTGAATCATTAATTTCAGTGAAGAGAGGGGCCAGCAGATGACTCCAGCCTACCAAATTAGCTTTCCAAAGACCTACTGGTATTCAACCAGGCCCAGGGGCCTTACCTGATGGCATCTGCTTAGTTAAGGGGCCCATTACCTCGGGGAGAACCGGCTGCCATAGGGCAGTCTGTGGGGACTCAACCTAAACCCAAGAAGCATCGAGTACAGAGGGGTGACTTCTGGCCCAAGGGGAAATCAATACAGCTGCTGTCTGAGGAACAGACACCCCACCCTCAGGCCCAAAAGGGCAGTCGAAGGCCCAGGAGGAGGAAGAAGAAGTTTTGGTTTTTATATGCCGACTTTCTCTACCACTTAAGGAAGAATCAAACCAGCTTACAATCACCTTCCCTTCCCCTCCCTAGGAGGCTGGTGGGGCTGAGAGAGCTCTAAGAGAGCTGTGAATAGCCCAAGGTCACCCAGCAAACTTCACGTGGAGGAGTGGGGAAACAAACCCTGTTCTCCAGATCAGAGTCCACCGCTCCAGACCACTGCTTTTAACCACTTCACCACGTTGGCTCGCAAGGAGGGGAGTTTGGGGCCCCCGTGGCCAGACCATGAGCCCTACAAAGAGGAGTGTCCCAAGGACACAAATGTTGTCCCCTGGGGAGAGAAAGGGCCCCCCAAAGCAAACACAAAGAGACCCCAGGCCTCTGCCCCCACCTTGAAGATGGGGGATGATACTCCAACCGCAGGAGACAAAACCACCAGGGTCTTCCTCCTTTTAGCTCCTGGGCGGTTTGAGGGTCTCAGAGCCCCGGCAGGGAACCATGGCAACCGGCATCAACACCTGGGCACCTAGAACCTCCCCTCCCATGGCCGCCTCCAGCAGGTTCTCTGGAAGGAGGGCCAAGGGACCCCTTCCTCCATCAATCCCCTGCCAGCTCTGAATGAAATGGGCCCTTCCCGCTCCCCCTGCGAGGTCAGCCTGGTCTGCAGCATTGCTCAAGGGACCTTCTTGAGCTCCAGGCCTTCTAGGAAGCCCCAAGTGCCCCCTTCCAAGGGAGAGGTGCTCTTTCCCTGGCCAGAGGTGAGGCTGGCAGAAGCTCTGAGAGTCGAGGCTGATCTAACCTCCTCGCTCTTCTCAGGGGGGTGGGATCCAGCTCCACCCCTCCCTCAAAGCCTAGGCAGCAGCCCTATTTGTAGGGGAAGGGTGTGACATGCTCCACTGGCCTGTAAGTTGCTCTCGGTATTCTCCTAAAACTGTCTTCCTTTAAGAAGTGCAAACGCCCCCCCCCGCCCCCCCCCATAGTTATTGGGTGCTGCAAAAAGGACCTTCCTTCTCAACGCAAAAGCAGCAACCCAGTCCCTAGACTCAAAGCTGGGCTGCGCAAACTCCACCCTGCCTGCAGTTCCGGCAACAGAACCGGGCACTAGTCCCGCCAACGTCCCGTGGGAACTGGAGAAGGGTGTTGTCCAAATACTCAGAAACGCCACCTATCCAAATTCCTGTCCAGAACAGAACCTGAGGGATTATTTTTGCATTAAAAATCTCTGTGGCTGCAGGTATATATTGGCCACCTTTTGAACAAAAGCACCTTAGGAGTGAATTGACATCAACCCTAGCAGAGTTAGTTACCGAGCAGACGGGAGCTTCCCAATTAAGATTATACCAAAACATGGTTCCCGAGCCTTTACAATACGCCCCCTGCTCTATTTACCCTCCCTTAATGTTGCAAACTTTCCGCCTAGAGCGCAACCTACAGAAAACTTGCTTTTGATTCCTCAAAACCATTTGTCCTCAAAATCATTCAGGAACTAGGAAATGTGAATAAGGAACTGGGACTAGGGAACCAACTTCAGCCTCCTACGGTACAAGAAACCTCTCTGTCGAGAATGGGATAACCCAAGGAGATATCCCCAGGGGATATGCATACTGATCTGAGCGCGAGGCGAGTACAATAGATTTTATCATGATCAGCTTACTTATGAAATGTACCTAGAGTGGAAATGGGCCGACGAGGCCAGGCAAGCTCATCCTGACTTTGGACAGCCCTTCGGGAAACGAGAGAGAGAGAGCACCCACCCTGTCCACAAGAGTCAAGTGGAGTCGATTTATTAATGTTCTGGTCACGGAGCTCAACAATAGCAAACCCTGGACAAGAATTACAATAACTGCCAAGGCTCTTCTGTTCTACCACGCTGTCGCAGGGGAGATGGAGAACCCAAATCGTGCACCATTGTGTTATTGTTGACTAGGGTTGCCAACCTACAGGTTCTAGGGTAAGAAAGACTCACAAAGAACTGTAAAGTTGGCTGGCAATAAAGAACAGCAGTAGGCTCAGCGTTCATGAAGCAAAATAGAACACAATTCAGGTAAATCTCTGAATTACAAAATATATTCAAACAACGCTCAGAAGGAGCCAATACAGCTAAGGATGTACAAGGAGGATACAAGATTACAATATAACAATAAGTACAAAAGGTGAACAAGAGTCAAAAACAGGGAGCTTTTGCCACGTGAAAAGTAGCTTCTTCAGCCAAACAAGCTTGAATTTTCAATATATAATCAGCAACAGCTAATATGCTCCCCGGACGGGCTGCTTCTCTCATGGAGTCTTACAGTAAAGGTATGAGGGAAGCAGCCTATCCGGGGATGCTTCTCTCTGTAAAATCCATAAATGCATTTAATGCCCTTCAAAGACCAGCTTCTGCCCTAGATAGCAGCACCGGCTCATCTGCACACAGCAAAACCGGCATTTCGTGACCAGCCCATATAGGTGCACAAAGTGATCATTTATGGAGGTAGGGGGTCAGGTGGTTGACATCAAGGATCAAAAGCCGAGGGGCTAAGAGACAGCCTTGCTTAATGCCTTTCCTCAGCGAACTGGTGCTGCTGGGTTCTCCTACAGTTTCAAAATCAACCACAGGAGCCTTTTATCTAACGCTGCATCAGCCAGCTTAGCCCAGAGACGGGATCTCGGACCAGAGTCAAAGACAGCCCTAAGATCCATGAATGCCATGTCAAGACGGCCTCCTGGGAAAGAGGAATATCTGTCAGCTGGTTGTAGGGTTGCCAGCCCCCGCTTCACCATCAGGATTTGGGGTGGAGCCTGAGAAGGGCGGGGTTCGGGGAGGGGAAGGACTTCAATGCCATAGAGCCGAAGCGGCCATTTTCTCCAGGTGAACTGATCTCTATTGGCTGAAGATCAGTTGTAATAGCAGGAGATCTCCAGCTAGTACCTGGAGGTTTGCAGAACTCAGTACAGGATAACAAAAAGCACTTACAATATATTGCATTCAAATAATTCTTAATATTATTAGTTTACAAATCCCTATCACAATATAACCCCATCCCTTCACCTATACATCCTGTCTATAATATCAACAATCCTACGGTCTAACGAAATCCATAAACCATCTTCATTTTGTGCCTTAAACTTCCTTGTGTCAAGAGGCAAAGTCAATTCTTCCCATTGACCAGCCGTTCCCACAGCAGAGTTCGGTGAACGCTGAAGCACTAACATCCTTGCAAATTTCACAGTGAGATTCACCAGAGAAAGTAGCCTAGGTATGGCCTTTGTTAGACCATAGGATTGTTGATATTATAGATAGCATCATTTCAGACGTATAGGTGAAGTGATGGGGTTATATTGTGATAGGGATTTGTAAACTAGTAATATTAAGCATTATTTGAATGCAATATATTTTAAGTGGTTTTTGTTATCCTATACTGAGTTCTAAAAACTTGATTGAATATAGAGGTGTGATTTTCTAGCAGTACCTGGAAGTTGGCAACCCTAGCTAAGTGGCATAGCAAAAGGCCATGGTCCAGAACTGAAACACCCCTCCTAAATCAGGCTTGTTTAGAGTACAATAGAGATCCTACATCTACCCAATTCCAGAGCTTGGAATACAAGAAGGCTGCATAAACCTCGCCTATTGTCGACAGTAGGCTAATGGCCCGATCATTTATAGGATTGTTCTTGGGCCCTTTAGGACGCAGAGCCAACTGTAAAATGGCTGTAAAATAGGAGGCAGAGCCAACCCTAACACTAGAGGGAGCAAGGTGATACATAACTGTAATAGCAAACCTTCATCGTTTCAGGCCGAGCTCTGTTTAGAAGGATGTCTTATAGAATTATATCATTTAAAAGTATTTTCTTGCATACACACACATGAATGCAGTTGATGCCAAAGCAGCCTTTTGAATATCTGCACAGCCCATCAGATCTCCACTGGCCAATTAAATGCTCTGATGGACACCCCTCCCCCCACTTGGCCTCGCCCACTTTCTAAAAAACACTTGGTGGGTGCCAGAAAAGGTGTTAGCAGGCACCCTGGTACCTGCGGGCGCCACACTGAGGACCCCACATTGAGGACATAAACCTAAACTGAGCAGATTGTTACCAGATTGCAGAATTCCCTTTTTCTCAGTGCGGAATTGTGAGCACCAGTTTGCGTCTGCGTTCAAAGCCCCCTATCTCAACGTCCCAGCAGCCACGCAGGACCAAGAAATTCCATCCCCCAGGCACCAAAAAAACCATCCCGTCATTACCTGGTCAGATGTCTTCCTCTCTTCTTCTTCGGCGCTCTTCCTCTTTCCTCTGAAAGCACAGCAAGTTTCCATGATCAAAAATTGTAATTTTAAAACAAACAAACATAAAACCAGAATATAAACACAGAATACAGAAGAAAAGAAAAAAGGTGGTATCATGACTGCAGAATGAAAAGAAAGGATATAACAGCCAGTATTATTATGAGTAATACGCACTGAAAGAGAAATCGTAACAATTATAAGTGTTACATAATACAATAATGATAATGTAGTAATAATATGCATAGAAGAGCCCCATGGCGCAGAGTGGTAAGCTGCAGTACTGCAGTCCAAGCTCTGCTCACGACCAGAGTTCAATCCTGACGGCAGTTGGTTTCAGGTAGCCGGCTTTTTGAGATGCGGGAACGATTATTGCATGTTTCTAAACTGCGGGAATAATTCCTGAATCATTAATTTCAGTGAAGAGAGGGGCCAGCAGATGACTCCAGCCTACCAAACTAGCTTTCCAAAGACCTACTGGTATTCAACCAGGCCCAGGGGCCTTACCTGATGGCATCTGCTTAATTAAGGAGCCCACTACCTCGGGGAGAACCGGCTGCCATAGGGCAGTCTGTGGGGGCTCAACCTAAACCCAAGCAGCATCGAGTACAGAGGGGTGAAATGATGTTCCCATGTCACGGGACAGATGCATGATGGAATACTACTCTCCACAGACCGGTCTGTGACTCATTATTATTAACAGCAGAGATAAGACTCTTCCAATTTTTACACAGAGCAAGCCACCCTCAAGTCGCAGATCTGAGAGAACAAACCTGGTGAGAGCAACACATAGAATCATAGAGTTGGCAGGGACCACCAGGGTCATCTAGTCCAACCCCTGCCCAATGCAGGAAATTAACAACTACCTCCCCTCACATCCCCAGTGACCACAACCCTCCCCCCGCCATGCAGGATCCCACAATCAAAGCACTCCCCACAGATGGCCATCCAGCCTCTGCTTAAAGACCTCCAAAGACGGGGACTCCACCACCCTCCGAGGCAGCGCATTCCACCGTCGAACAGCCCTCACCGTCAGGAAGTTCTTCCTAACGTTTAGGTGGAATCGCTTTTCTCTTAGTTTAAATTCATTACTCCGTGTCCTAGTCTCTGAAGCAACAAAGAACAAGCTAGTTCCCTCATCAACCCTTAGTCTTTAAGGTGCTACTGGACGCTCCCCTTTTGTACTTAAACCCAACTCCCTAAGTCTCTCCTCAAAGGGCATGGATTCGAGACCTTTGACCATTCTGGTCGCCCTCCTCTGGACACGCTCCAACTTGTCAACATCCTTCTTAAATTGGGAACCCAAAACTTGACACAGTATTCCAAGTGAAGTCTGACCAATGCAGACTACAGTGGTAGTATTACTTCCCTGGATCGAGACACAATACTCCTATTGATGCAGCCCAGAATAGCCTTGGCCTTCTTAGCCGCCATATCACACTGTTGACTCGTGTTCAGTTTGTGGCCCACTAAGACTCCCAGATCTCTTTCACATGTACTGTTGTCAAGCCAACTCTCTCCCATCCGGTACCTGTGCCTTATGTCGTTTCTGCCTAGGTGAAGTACCTTACACTTGTCCCTATTGAAATCCATTTTATTACTTATTTCCCAGCTCTCCAGTCTATCAAGGTCATTCCAAAATGACAAAGAGCTCCAGAGTTCACTGCGTTGCAGCTGCACCCCCGCCCCCCGCCCCCAAGTCAGATCCTCTTGATCACCCAACTTCAGCCAATCTACCCACAACAGACACCCTGGGAGATTGGTGGGGCTGAGAGAGCTCTAAGAGAGCTGTGACTAGCCCAAGGTCACCCAGCAAACGTCACGTGGAGGAGTGGGGAATCAAACCTTGTTCTCCAGATCAGAGTCCACCGCTCCAGACCACTGCTTTTAACCACTACACCACGCTGGCTCTCAAGGAGGGGGGGTTAAGGGCCCCGTGGCCAGACCGTGAGCCCCACAAAGAGGAATGTCCCCAACCCAAATGTTCTCCCCTGGGGAGAGAAAGGGCCCCCCAAAGCAAACACAAAGCATACGAAAGGGTCCCCAGGCCTCTGCCCTCACCTTTAAGATGGGGGAGATACCCCAACCGCAGGAGATGAAGCCACCAACGTCTTCCTCCTTCCAGCTCCTGGGCAGTTGGAGGGTCTCTGAGCCCCGGCAGGGAACCATGGCAACCGGCATCAACACCTGGGCACCTAGAACCCCTCCTCCAACTGCCGCCTCCAGCAGGTTCTCTGGAAGGAGGGCCAAGGGACCCATTCCTCCATCAATCCCCCCGCCCCTGGACCTGCCTGGCCGCCTCCTCCCATGCCCCCCACGCCCCTGTCCCGATTAAATCTTCACAGCCCACGACTCCTGGCTGGTGGTTCCTTTTCACCTCCGTCGCATGGGTCTTTTTGAATCAATGTTTTTTTTTTCTTTTTCTCATTAAAAAGCAAACCCTCCCATGCCTTCCTCAGGAACCTACAAAACCTTCCCATGGCAGGAATGGGAATTCAAACCCGGGTCTTGCAGATACAAGTACAATGCTCTGAATCACTGCACCATACAGGTCTTCTGGGAGCAGGAGAGGAACCAGACATGACAGCCAGGGTGGTGTAGCGATTGGAGTGTCTGTGTAGGATCGGGGAGACCCAGGTTCGAATCCTCACCCTGCCACAAAAACGTCCCGGGTGACCTTGGGCCTCTCACGCAATCTCAGCCTATGCTACCTCACAGGGTTGTTCTGGGGATGACATGGAGCAGAGGAGAATAATAGAATCCTAGAGTTGGAAGGGACCACCAGGGTCATCTAGTCCAACCCCCTGCGCAATGCAAGGCATTCACAACTACCTCCCCCTGAAGTGCCCCAAATAAAGGTATTTTACCTGTGGCACTAAAGACTGCCCCTGTGTACATGAACAGGTTCAAGTTTCCCCTTTTTGACGTGACACCCATGTAGATAAATGAGTGTCAAGAATCACCCCCTTCCTCTCTTTCCTCTTGCTCTCTATTCACTTAGTTTGCAGAAGCACACAAACAGTCCAAAGTTTGCAACATCCCAAAGCAGTGCCGGCTTTCCTGGGCTTCACTAGTTTGTTATCTTGGTAACGGGAACTTCACGTCTCAGCTAAAGAACTGGCTTAATGCAGAAATTGGTTGTTAAGAATGACAGTATGGAAAAAAAAAACAGCAACCCAGAAAAGTATCCTTATTGTTAGAAGTCTATAAAGCTTGAGCAATTCAAAAAAGCCACGTTTAGCCATTCTTTCTGCACTGTGTCTCTCTGGGGTCTTGGCTGGAGAGATTTGATCCCAGCTTGTATGGTTTCAATTGGTACCATTAAACGGCATAGCTGTAAAACTAACTCCTGATCTCCAGTGCGTTCTCCTTTGCTTTGACCTATCTGGATAGCGTTTTTTTTAGGCCCAACATGGCCAAGATGCCTTCCTCCCTCTCATCCTCTGCCTAGGGTCCCAGAACCAGCATGGCTGACTGTGATGGGTGAGGGGCTGACGGGCCAAGCGTGGGCGCAGCCAGAGAGCTCTGAGGGACAGAGGAAGCGTTCAGAGCTGGGTGGAGAGGATGGCGCGGGAGCTGGCGGATGGTGCCAACGTCCAGGAATGACCACCAGAACCACGAGAGCTGACAGAAATGCAGTTGCTTATTGACAGTGCTAAATACATACTCTGTCCACCATCTCTCCGGACACAGACTCATGGAGTCCAACCCTGATCTACACCATGCCTCCACCAGGCATCAGTGAGCAGTTCAGGCGGAGTCACCCTCCAGGTGCCACACATCCCCTCAGCCTCGGGCCTCCGCGGCTTCTGGCCAGGGTCCCGAGGCCTCCGAGGGGCTTTGCAGGCCAGGGGGACAGTGAGATCCCCTCCATCGAACTCTGCCTGCCACAGCGAATAGGGCAGCCTTGCCTGTCCCCACAGAGGAGGCGAGGAAGAAGCCAGACCAATGTGGTCCTCTGTGAACCTGAGGGGGCTTCTGTGAAAGCCACAGCCCTTGACCCACTGAGGGCCCATCCTCAGGCCCCCAAGGGGCAGGAGTCTCTGAGGGAGAGCTGTGGAGGATCCCAGCCCCTGAGGTGGAGGGGGAGTAGGCAGGGAGAGAGCGGGAAGAGGGATGGGGGACATGGCCCCAAACTCTCCCTGAGGAGAATGAGGAGAGAGAGGAGCCCAGACTCCCTTCGCTCCCGTGAGCTGGGCTGGGGACCGAGGCTGAGGTGAGGCTGAAGAACAGCTCTGAGGGACAGAAGGAAGCTTGAAAACCTCTCAGCCCTTTCTCTGAAGGACTCTGGCCTAGATGAATCTGACTCAGTTTCCCCCCCCAAATCCTGCCTTTTCCTTGATAACCCATTTCTGTGACTTTTGTTCAATAAACTTCCCTGTTTTGTCTCTCTGAGTTAAAAGGCCTCCTATTTCTCTCTGAGGTAAATACTGGTGTGGTGGGACTGGAGGAGAAGGACCATTATCTCCTCACAAATCCACTCAAGCCAGCGCTTTTCCCTCAGCACATACAGGCGGGCTGAGTGAGCGGGATGTTGAGGTGGTTGAAAGGGGGGTGCGTCGTTATACAATCAGCATGGCTGACAGATGGCCATCTAACCTCTTCTGAAAAACCTCTTGATCACCCAACTTCAGCCAGTTTCCCCCCCCCCCCCCGCAAAATCCTGCCTTTTCCTTGAAAACCAATCTCTGTGAGTTCAATAAACTTCCCTGTTTTGTCTCTGTGAGTTAAAAAGCCTCCTATTTCTCTCTGAGGTAAATACCGGTGTGGGACTGGAGGAGAAGGACCATTATCTCCTCCCAAATCCACTCAGGCCAGCGCTTTTCCCTCAGCCCATACAGGCGGGCTGAGTGAGCGGGATGTTGAAGTGGTGGAAAGGGGGGTGCGTCCTTATAAAACCAGCATGGCTGACAGATGGCCATCTAACCTCTTCTGAAAAACCTCCAGGGAAGGGGAGCGTACCAAATACGTCGTGACCAAACAGACAAAGAGCTCAAGAAGAGTTCACTACTTTGCAGCTGCTCGCAGGGCAGCCAATGTACCAAGGGGGAACTGGACACCCAAACACCAAGAAAGGTTACATGTCGATCCCAGAAGTGGTCGGCCATCGCCTGCCTGCCTCCCTCCGCGTGGGCAGAGAGAGTTCGGAGAGAGCCGTGACTGGCCCCGGGTCACCCAGCAGGCTTCAGGGGCAGGAGTGGGGAAGCCGACCGGGTTCTCCATCGCTCTTAACCACTACACCACGCTGTCTCTCCACTGCTTGCTATCAGCGGGGATTTTTTGGGGAGGATTTTGGGGACAATGCAAGCAGGTGCCGACCCACAAAGAGGCAGGCGCCACGGCAGCCCTCTCTTGGGTGCCTGGGGGCTCACCTGGCCAAGAGAGGAGCAGGTCAGCCTGCCTTGCCCCACGCGTGCTTGGCCAAAGTCCGAAGGGAAGCCCAAGAGCGTCCAAAAGCAAAGCCATCAGCCTGTCCCTTGGAGACAAAGCCCCCCTCCCGGCGCCAAAGCTCATACAGGGCAGGAAGCGAGGCCAGAGATCTCGGCCACCCAGATGTCCCACCCTACCATGAAAGGCCTGGCCACTACCTACGCTAGGAGGGAAGCAAAAGGCAAGTCTGCGCATGTTCAGAGATGCTCTCTCATTTGTTACTGAAGGCAGTGCTTTGTTACTGGCGGGAGCTGGAGAGCTCCTCAAATGCCAGCTGATCTCTAGATCAAAGCTTCTTAAACTGTGGGTCGCAACCCCATGTGGGGCCACGTAACTGAATGTGGGGGTCGTGAAAAATTTGGCAATATAAAATAGGTATACAAATCCGACATTAAAAAAGGTAAAGGTCCCCTGTGCAAGCACCGGGTCATTCCTGACCCACGGGATGACGTCGCATCCCGACGTTTGCGAGGCAGACTTTGTTTGACAGGGTGCTTTGCCAGTGCCTTCCCCAGTCCTCTTCCCTTTACCCCCAGCAAGCTGGGTACTCAGTTCACTGACCTCGGAAGGATGCAAGGCTGAGTCCACCTTGAGCCAGTTACCTGAAACCGACTTCCGTCGGGATCGAACTCAGGTCGTGAGCAAAGCTTTTGACTGCAGTACTGCAGCTTACCACTCTGCACCACGGGGCTCTCCAGTCAAACATTCACTGATAATATATATACCTATACTCGGGAGAAAAAAATTTCTCGAGCAAAAAGGGGTCACGAGTGGAAAAAGTTGAAGAAGCCCTGCTCTAGATGACCAAGATCAGTTCCCCTGGAGAAAATGGCTGCTTTGGAGGGTGGACCCTATGGCCCTTCTATATACCCTGCTGAGGTCCTCCCCAAAATCTGCCCTCCTCAGGGTCCGCCCCCAAATCTCCAGGCATTTTCCAACCTGAGCTGGGAACCCTAGCCGAGAGCTTCTTTGGAGGCTCAGTGCAACGCAACAAGGGATGCAGGGAAACAACCAGAGACCTTCCCCCGCCCCCCCGTGGCTGGTGCAAAGGATCAACGGCCAGAAGCCTTTACCTCCACCCTCCATGGCGCCCTGCAGCATGCCCAGCGTTCGCGTCGTCTGGGACAGCAGCCTCCCACCCCACGGCCCCTGAAATGAGCAAGGAAGAGAAGCTCCGGAGCTCGGCTCTGCTGGCTGCGCGGCACGACCCAGGCAGACTTCGGGGGCAAGCCCTCTTCCTTGGCAGCAAGACCCCCGGAGCTCAAGGGCACTTCTTTCCAAGCCAAGAGACACACAAAGGAGCGGGCCGGGAGCACGGGAGCCCCTCCAAAGCCTGCCTCATCCCAGAGGAACCGGCCCCCTGGCCCCAAAGCCGTTTCTGGCTCTCTCCAACACTGGTTCAAGCTTCGGCCTCCAGCAGAAATTTAAGTTGGGAAAATAGCGGTGCTGTTGCTTGGAATTGGCCAAAAGCCACGGCCTTTTGCAACTGAGAGAAGAACCCACGTGTAGGGAGGAGAGTAACTTCTATCGCCCTTGAGGGCTCCAGACTAGACTACTGTAACTCGCTCTACACAGGGCTTCCCTGAAGACTAGGGTTGCCAGGTCCCTCTTTGCCACCGGCAGGAGATTTTTGGGGTGTAGCCTGAGGAGGACAGGTTTGGGGGGGGGACTTCAATGCCATAGAGTTCTTTTCTCCCCAGTGAGACCCCAAGCGGCTTGCATCCTTCTCCTCTCCTCTGTTTTATCCTCACAACAACCCCGTGAGGTGGAGGCTGGCATCCCTAGGAGGCGGGTGGCCACAGCAAGGCCACGTGATACACTGTGTTGCACAGTGGGGATTTGAACCCTAAATCCTAGCTCAACAGTAGCGGCCGCAGCACACACGGGATGCACACTACTGTGCGCATGTGCAGGGGAGCGGCTGGCCAGAGAGGTTGCAATGCCCCCCCTCCCGGCTTTAGAGCATCATGGATTGGGCATTAAGAGGCATGGCTGGGGCTGGGGCTCCATGTGGAACGGTGTTCATGAGTGCGCACAAGACATATGAGTTAAAGATGTTAGCCCGTACAGCCTTAACAGCTGTGGTAGGAGATCTTTAACGTTCTTAAAAATTAACCAGGAAGCCTGTGGCATCTTTTTAACAGACAAAACAAATTGTAAGGAGGGTCCCTTGAAAGTTTTAGAAGGCATGGGACCCCAGGTAGTCTCTGGGTGGGGGGGGGGGTGCGTGGAAGTGCTGTCAAGTTGCAGCCAGCTTAGAATCATACAATCGTAGAGTTGGAAGGGACCACGGGGGTTATCAAGTCCAACCCCCTGCCCAATGCATGAAATTCACAACTACCTCCCCCTGCCCCACCCCCCCAGGGACCAAAAGATGGCCAAGATGCCCTCCCTTTCATCATCTGTCTAAGGTCACAGAATCAGCATTGCTGACAGATGGCCATCTAACCTCTTCTTAAAAACCTCCAGGGAAGGAGAGCTTACCACCTCCTGAGGAAGCCTGCTCCACTGAGGAACCGCTCTAACTTCTGGCAACCCCGTGTGGTTTTCAAAGCAAGAGCTACTCAGAGGTGGTTTGCCATTGCCTTTCTCTGCGTGGCAACCCTGGACTTCCTTGGGGGTCTCCCATCCAACAGGGACGGCCCTGCTCAGCTCCCGAGCTCTGCTGAGCTCAGCTAGCCTGGGCCATCCAGTTCAGGGTCATCTTTGTTTCTGCAAAATGACTGTACGCCTCCAGACCTGATATGCTTTGCCTTCTAGCGGATGTGAATGGCGATTACCTGGACTCACCCACTTCAAGTCCGAGGTCACCTTGACAGGCCTGAGAGCTTTCTCAGAAAGGTTCTTGAAGCAGAGGCCGGCTTTGTGCTGATGCCTTGGATCAGACCCTTGGCGTTTCTGTGCTCAGCCAGGATGTCCACTCTCTTGGCAGGAGGGATCGACTCGGGAACGGCCAGGATGTCTCTCATCACCAGAGCCCTCGTTGATCTCAACCCATTCTGTAAGCATGGCTTTCTATATACCGAAAGGTCAGGTCTATAGATGTGACGAACACCCCATTTTTCCATTGACCAGCGGTCCAATCTGACGTCTCTTTCTTGGAACCCCTCTTGGCGTGTACAGAAAGTCCCAGTTATTCATATATTTTTTTTAAATTAGGAAAGGGATTTCTACATTTCACATTCTCACCCAAGGCTGGAGGCAGTTTAATTGTTTATAACCGTAGTTGCTTGAATCAGTGAGGTGGTCAGAAAAAGAAACATATAGAGACCTAGAGCTGGAAGGGACTTCAGGGGTCACCCAGTCCAACCCCCTGCACGATGCAGGAAATTCACAACTGCCTCCCCCCCAAAAAAAAAAACTCAGTGACCCCTGCTCTATGCCCAGAGGAAGGCAAAAACCCTCCAGGATCCCTGCCCAATCTGGCCTGGAGGAAAATTCCTTCCTGACCCCAAAGTGGTGATCCTCATGAAGAATAGTCACACATAGTATTTTTTTAGCAAAATCTTTTATGTCTTCCCTGCAACTCAAAACAGCTCAAGAAAGTATTTTATTAATTTCAATAATGTGTGTGTGTGTGTTTTAAACGGAATCTGAATCGATTACATCTTAAGACTTCCCCCCGCTGTTTGCGGGGTATACCAGGAGAGGCGGTCCCACAAGTAGAATGATCCCAGGCCGCTTAGGGCTTTAAACCTGAAACCTGATCTGGTGCTCAATCTGGAGCCAGTGCAGCTAGCGGAGCGCTGGTTGAGTATGTGCTCTTCAAGGGGTCCCTGGGAGGACCTGCACCACTGCGTTCCAGACCAGTTGAGGTTTTCGGAGCAGTCTTAAGTAGGGTCGCCAATTGCCACCCTGCCTCACACACTTTCACCCACTCGGTTGACCACCGACCCAGAGCACCCTTTCTTGTAGAAAACCCCATGCCATCCTCTAGGTCAGGGCTTCTTAAATTTTTCCCACTAGCGACCTCTTTTCACACAGCTCTGGGTATATAGGTATATAAAATAGGTGTACAAATCAAACATTTACTGATAATAAACCATGAAAAAACCTTTTACTGTTGCCTCATTGACTGGAGCCATGTTACCGAAGAAGGTCTATGCCAGACCTTAACCAGTGTGATTTCTAGCCCCAGGTGAGTCAGCCTGCAGGTAGCCTTATTCATAGAATCATAGAGTTGGAAGGGGCCACCAGGGTCATCAAGTCCAACCCCTTGCACAACGCAGAAAATTCACAACTACCTCCCCCCCGCCACACCCCTACTCCATGCTCAGAAGATGGCCAAGATGCCCTCCCTCTCATCATCTGCCTAAGGTCATAGAATCAGCATTGCTGACAGATGGCCATCTAGCCTCTGCATAAAAACCTCCAGGGAAGGAGCGCTCACCACCTCCCGAGGAAGCCTGTTCCACTGAGGAACCGCTCTAAGTGTTAGAAAATCCTTCCTAATGTCTAGATGGAAACTCCTTGGGTCTAATTTCAACCTGTGGGTTCTGGTCCCACCTTGTGGGGCAACAGAAAACAACTTGGCACCCTCCTCTATGTGACAGCCCTGTGTAACCTGGGAGAAGGGTAAATGTTTATATACCGCCTGTAAGCATAAAGGTAGAGCTAGAGGAAAATTGGCGGCTTTTGGAACACTATGTAAGAGAATTAATTTTTGACCACTCACAGGCCTCATTCATGCTGGTAGGTGATTTAAATGCACGCTTAGGTCCTAATCACCAAATACAAGATGACCTTCAGTGCTTCTGATGAGGGTCAAGAAGACCCACACCACCCCAGGGTCTTTAAAGATCAGTACGCAAATTTCACTGGGGCTTGCTTCTTTAAATTTGCTTATAGATTGGGGTTATATATTTTGAAAGGCTCAAAGATC
The DNA here is from genome assembly GCF_029931775.1 of Euleptes europaea. NCBI lineage: Eukaryota > Metazoa > Chordata > Lepidosauria > Squamata > Sphaerodactylidae > Euleptes > Euleptes europaea. Next base: position 18,156,706 of record NC_079332.1, read on the forward strand.
ACTGCACTTAGATTCCCATTCAAAGGATAGGAATTCTAAGGGTCTCCATCCTCTTCCAGGGAATAGAGCAGTCTCACAAGAAGACTGTGAATATTATATGTTGAAATATCCAGATCTTGATACCTTAGAGAACTTCTGTCCACGCAGGGATCAGAGTCTCAATGTTTTACATCTCAGGCCTCTGAGATGGAGAGATGCTATGTCTGTGCAGCTGCAGTCTGCCCAGCAATAACACTCTGAAGTACTGGCTATTCTGTCTTATATACTCTTCAGATCTATGTTATCAAATCATCTGCAGTATGTGTTGTTGCCCCTTCTACATCTGATAATGTAGATAATCTGATTATTCTTCATGCATCAGCATTTCTAAGGTGTGCTGTGCACCCCTCACCCTCTGAGTCAGCATATTTTGAGGGAAATTGTATTGCACATTGAGGTGTGAGTTGCAACCACACCATTGTCCTTGCACAGATATGTAACCATATCTCTATTAGAAAAGTTTTTCCAATACTACTCTGGGAATTTCCCTACTTGGTGTACATTTCCCTCTTGAGCAGGTGTACTTTTTTATCTATTCCTCTGGCAATATTCCCAGAGTACTGTGGAAGCTTTTCTTCCATCAAGACAGGAAGACCTTAACACTAATACAATTCTGTATTCTCCTAAGGCAAGTTTCTTCTCAACACATGTCATACTTAATCTTTTAAGGTTTCTTATAGGGTTCTAAGGGATTTTTATAGATTTTCAAAGGCAAAACTATCAAAGGCCGTCACACAGCGCACTCGCCCAATAGCCATGGGAGTGGGGGACCATTGGGAGCAACTTCATTTTACTATTGCTCTAGGCATTCGATACCCCGTTGTGCTGGTGGCCAACTGGTTGCATGGACACAGTCCTACCATAGATCGGACCGCCAGAACCATCGCGTTCACTCAACCCCAGTGCGAACGCCATCGCAGAGAGGTGGCAGTCAAAGCAAGTGCATTGACAATGGGGGTGATGTGCCCTCCCACCTCCCAGTTGCCTAGAGAATATGCAGCCTTTGCAGACGTGTCAGATGAGAGGGAGAGTGATGTCCTTCCCCCCATTGCAAGACGGATTGTGCCATTGAACTGGTGGGGGAGGGCAAACTGCCAAAGGGAAAGACTGACCCAATGAGTCTGAAAGAGAAGTCAGTACTCCGGGACTTTCTGGACAAGAATTTGGCCTGTGGTTTCATTCGGCCCTCCATAGCTCCTTGTTCCGCGCCAGCCTTTTTTGTGCGGAAAAAGACGGGTCACCTGCGCTTACGCAGAGACTTCCGTAGACGTAATGCGGCCACCCAAACTAATGCCTACCCCATCCCTCTAATTCCAGGTTTGCTCTGTTATACACACCCGGCCCCTTGCTCCCCCCACCCCCAGCCTGACCTCCCTCACAGGGCTATTGTGAGCAAAGCAGAGGCAAGGGAAACCCAGCTGCTTTCCCCGCCCCTGACCTCCCTCACAGGGCTATTGTGAGCATTACAGAGGCAAGGGAAACCCGGCTGCCCCCCATGACCTCCCTCACAGGGCTATTGTGAGCATAACAGAGGCTAGGGAAACACAGCTGTTCCCCCCCACAGTTCCAGGGTTGCTACGCAGAGGTAGGCGACAGCAAAGCACCTTTGCCGTGAAAACACTTCACAGGGTCGCCGAAAGTGAGCTGGGACTTAATGGCACTTTCTTCCCAGGATAGAACACTAGAACCATCCGATGTGGAAAATGCCCACTGACCCTTAAGGACCGCACCGTTTTTCTTAGACCTCACCGAGAGTACTGTGCTCAGTTTGGGGCACCACAATTTAAGAAGGCTGTAGATAAGCTGGAACGTGACCACAGGAGGGCAACAAAATGGTGGGGGGTCTGGAGAAGAAATCATAGAAGCATAGAGTTGGAAGGGACCACCAGGGTCATCTAGTCCAACCCCCTGCACAATGCATGACATTCACAACTACTTCCCCACCACATCCCCAGTGACAAGGTGATGGCCAAGATGCCCTCCCTCTCATCATCTGCCTAAGGTCACAGAATCAGCATTGCTGACAAATGGCCATCTAACCTCTCCTTAAAAACCTCCAGGGAAGGAGAGCTTACCACCTCCCGAGGAAGCCTGTTCCACTGAGGAACTGCTCTAATTGTTAGAAAATTATTCCTAATGTCAAGACAGAGAATTTTCTGATTTATCAGTTCTTGTAGGTTATCCGGGCTGTGTGACCGTGGTCTTGGTATTTTCTTTCCTGATGTTTCACCAGCAGCTGTGGCAGGCATCTTCAGAGGAGTAACACTGAAGGAGTAACAGCCTTTCAAGGACTTGAAGCTGGTTTTCATATCCCCTCTCAGTCTTCTCCTCTTCAGGCTAAACATACCCAGCTCCTTCAACCTTTCCTCATAGGACTTGGTCTCTAGACCCCTCGCCATCTTTGCTGCCCTCCTCTGGACACGTTCCAGCTTGTCTACATCTACATCTAAATGCTATGAGGAAAGGTTGAAGGAGCTGGGTATGTTTAGCCTGAAGAGAAGACTTAGAGGGGATATGATAACCATCTTCAAGGACTTGAAGGGCTGTCATATAGAGGATGGTGCCAAGTTGTTTTCTGTTGCCCCAGAAGGTCGGACCAGAACCAAAGGGTTGAAATTAAATCCAAAGAGTTTCTGTCAAGACATTAGGAAGAACTTTCTAACTGTTAGAGCGGTTCCTCAGTGGAACAGGCTTCCTTGGGAGGTGGTAAGCTCGCTTCCCTGGAGGTTTTGAAGCAGAGGCTAGATGGCCATCTGTAAGCAATGCTGATTCTGTGACCTTAGGCAGTTCATGAGAGGGAGGGCATCTTGGCCCACTTCTGGCCATGGAGTAGGGGTCACTGGCCGGGCAGGTACATCACTGTTCTGTCAGCAGCCCTTCCGAGCAGATGCTGAGCTCCGCCTGGCCAAGAGAGAGGGTGTCTGCCAGGATGGAGCGTCCAGCAAGAGCTCTTCTCTGCTTCTTCCCCAGAGCGGTCTGGGTTCTAAAGGGGGAAGGGTCTGCCTGTTGGGGAGGGGATGCAGCGGTTGAAATGCAGGAATGAGGAGGCTGACGCTCTAGAAAGCTTGGTGCATAAAGTGAAACGTTTATTTTGGCAGGTTCTCATTTCAAACATTGTCCCCAAACATACCCCAACAAAACATGCACAGAGATGTATATTGGAGGAGCCATTTGCACAGAAGAGGGCAATCGTATGCACACAGAAAAAAAACCCATTCCCTTTTCCTTTACAAGATGCCAGACAGATAATGAATTAATTAATAGATCGATTAATTAATTCAAGGTGCCCTGGGGTGCTGCTCTTTCTCAGCTGGGAGGGACGCAGAATTGTGGCAGGGAAACCTCTGGTAGCCCCAAAGGGGCTGCCAAGGATGCCCAAGGATTTCTTGGGTGGGGCTTGCATGCAAAAAGCCCGCGTCCCTCCCCCTCCATGGGAACTGGCCATTTGGCGCCCCCCCCCCCCAGCTCTGGGCGATCCCTCTTGAGAGACGAGACCCAGACTGCTACTGCCAACATGGAAGACTATTGCCCAGGCATGATTGTTGCCCGCTGCCTTAGACCCCTTTTCAGAGCGGAGTAGGCAAAAACCCCGTCCAGCGTAGCGTCAATCTGCCGGAGGGGGGGAAATTCCTACTCGGCCCCCAAACGGGCGACCAGCTTACACCCACTCTGAAATAAAGGGTGGGCGTGTGTCTCCCTTGCCGATTGAAGGTGTCCCCCCCCCCCCCCATGGTATACCTAGGAGGCATCCTCAGTGCTGTTTGGCTCCTGCTTCCGCCAACTCTGGCCAACCGCCCTCCGTGGCATCCTCTAAACCCCCCGCCCCATTGACCGATCTCTTTCTGTCTTCATCTCATGTACAACTTTCAGTCCCCCAAAGATCGTCTCCCCTTTCCTTCTCTCCCACTCACTGAGCTTCCAACTGTCTAGAAGGCAGGCTGGTCTGGAAAAAAATCCCTCAGTTTATATGGAAGCTGCGTAGTTGTAGGGCTTCTGTGCTTTTAAGACGTATTCTATATGTGATGGACTAAATGTCATCGTCCTCTGAGAAAAATATCTATGTATCAGCTTTCCACGATGACTGTTGGTTTTGGGTTCTCCTTACAGGTACATCGTTCGGTTCATTGCATTTTGGCACTGGTGCCTCTGTTCTTGGGTTCTGGTCTCTGTTGGAAAGTTCATGCTCGCATCGCTCTGGGATACTGTGGTCAGGATGAGGGAAGGAGAGGACCAGAGGGTTGTCCGTCCAAATGCCTGCCCCCGAGGTGAGAAAGTCTGGTGACTCCACAGGGGTCACTCCGGCCCGACACGGACTGGGCTCTCTGGAACATGCTTCAATGTGGTGGGACGTGGCGGCCAGCTGCTCTGGGGGTCTCCAGCTGTTCTGCTGCATCTGTGAGGCTTCCTGGAAGAGCCCCACGGCCTCTCTGCAGAGACGGGAAAGTGAGGGTTGGGGGTGGATGTTCCAAGGCAGGAAGGAGGGGGGGAGGGGGGGAGGAGAGAGAGAGAGAGAGAGAGAGAGAGAGAGAGAGAGAGAGAGAGAGAGAGAGAGAAATGGCTCCCAGAGTTGAACATAGACAGGTGAAGGGAAGCGTCCCCCCAGCATCCAGCCTCCCTCAGTGCTATCCACTGTCCCCCAGGACTCTATGGCTCAGACCCCCCTGAGGCTACAGTACTGCTCTGGACTCCTGCCTTGGCAAGGGAGGGGGCCCCACTGGCCTCACCAGGGAAGCCACAAAGCCGGTGTAGCAAGTCCAACATGGAAGATGCTGCCGAGTCCAACGGAGGAAAGAAGAGGCCAGAGAGGGAACAGGGGAGCAGGTTCTCTGAAACAGGTTCCCATGGCTCCCTCTTTGCAAAGGTGCAACACAGACAGGCCGGCCCCTGGACAAATGTCCAGGATGTCCCCTTCCCAAACTACATCCTACCCCACACAGAGACACCACAGGCCTCACGAGATTCCCTCTTTGCTGCTAACAGGGCTCCTACCTTAAGAAGCCCCATCCCCTGGCCGGTCGGCTTTCTTCTGGCGCATAGTCACAGTGGGAAGCCCTCTCCACCATGCGCCAGAGATCACTTGGCCCATTCCTGGTCGGGGGGGGGGGGTTCAGGAGTGGGGGATGTGCCCCTCCTTCACTCACCTCCAGGTGTTCAGGATTCTGCGGCTGCAGGGAATTGGGAAGGCCGCCTCCCTTCAGGCCTTTCGCCCCTTCCTCAGAAGTCCAAGGGTGGTCCGGGGCATGGCTGTCCTCTTCAGCAGGCGATCCCTGTCAGGAAAGGAGAGGAAGGGCTGGGGTTTCCTCTTTGTCAATGCACCACATCAGTCTCCTCTCTCGCTTCGAGAAATGCAGGATGACCAACGGGGGTTTCTTCATTTCATCCTCTAACCATCTCTGGGGTCCCTGTCGGGACCCTAGTCTTTCGGGAGGCACCAAACACCCATTTCAATTGCTGTCACTCTTCATCCTGGAAAACCACTTCCAGCTCTTTGCAGAAGGGAAGAGGCATAAAAACGAAATAAAGACGTCAACAGGCACACGCAACGTGTACCTTGATGATGTCCGCTTCCCCCGCCTGACAACCGGGGTCCTGACCCACACCGACCGATGCCAAAGCAACCCCCCTTCCCCCCATCTTTAAGGCGCTCGAAGCTTCAAGGCGGCTGTTGTGCCTCCGTCTCCCACAGAGCTCTTGGTGAAAGGGGTTGGCCAAGACCTCCTTGGCTCGAGGATTTCAAGCCAGGCCTCTTGAACACGAGCCCATCCCTCTGTGGGAAGGGGCCGTCCCTCCCTCGGCCCCGGGCAGGAAAGACGGGGGGGGGGGGAGATCCCTCGGAAGCCCCTGTGTCTCAGCTGAGGCCTGCCAAGCAGTGCTGGTGGGAACCCAGGAAGGCAGGAGAGGATCTCTCTTGCCCGGAGGGGGTGCGACCCCTCAGCACCGAGAGAAAAACCCTCGGCAAGCAGCGTGTTGAAAGGGTGGTCCATCCCCCCTACCCTCGAGGCACTGGGCATGCTGAGCGCCAGAGGGCAGTGTTGCCTAAGCACTTGGCTGAGCCTGGCACCCAGTCACCTGGCTGGGGGGGGACTTTGGCTCCTGTGGCTTGCTGTTCTTCCCCCTCCGCTTGGCCTTTCCTTCTAGCCCAAAGGTGGGGAACGTCAGGCCCGTGGGCCGTTGAAGGCCCATGAAATCATTTGGTCTGGCCCTTTGTGGGTCCTGGCAGATCTCTAACTCAGAAGGATCTAAGACTGGTGATCCGCCCCCTCCTGCAGGCAGTAATAGCCTCTGTTCAAGGCGGATGTGAGTTTGTTTTGCCAAGAAAAGGAACCTTTCCCCCCCTTGCAGAAGAATCGTTAGCTATGGAGCGTCTAGGACCGCCCATGAAACTGTGTTGACCATTTCCCACCTGGGCCATGGAGAAACATATTCCTCTACTACAAGAAGGCTGGGGGTGGAAGTGGTGACACTAGAGGGGTTAAAGGGGGCAGGGCGAGAATGCACGGGGGGGGGGTGTTGCAAGTTCTCAGCCAGTGTGTCCTCATTTCATCCCTGCAGGCGGAGGTAGCAGGAGCCGGCTGTAGAATCCGGCCCCAACCATGAAGAGCAGGACCAACTCTGGCATGCAGCTGTATGGCTATGCCCGGCTGGTTCAACAGACCATCCTGTGCCTCCAGGTGGGCGAGTGCACCACTGGTTGGATGCCTGCCTGCTTGTCCACGCGGGGTGGTGGTGCCATCTGGGGCAGTTGCCTGCTTGGGGCTTGGTCGGCTAATTTTTAAGGTGATAATTTTGTGTGGCCTGCAAATGATGTTATAAATATCCAAATGGCCCTTGGAGAGGAAAAGGTTCCCCACCCCTGTTCTGGCCACTCTCCTCGCAGATGTCATCCGAGGAACCAGACAGCCACTTGGCCAAGAGAGGTTTCCTTGTCTGCTGGCTAGCCCTGCAAGACCCAGCAGGGAAAGGGAGGGGCGAGGGAGGAAGGGAAGGAGACCCTTTGGCCCTGGGGGGTACCTGGTCATCGATGGAGCTGGTGAGATCCTCGGCCGGCCACGGAGGTGCCTGCCGGCCCGTCTCGTTGCTCTCCTCTGGCAGCTGGTCCCAGACACCCGCATCTGACTGACACAAAGAAGGAAAAAAGCCAGGAAGGGCCCCAATCCCCACAACACAGAGAACAGAAATCTCCCTGGGAGTAAAAAGGGTGGGACGAGTCTCTTGGGCATCTCCCTGAGATAAGGGCTTCAAGCCACCCAGCACCTTCGGTGCGAGACTCTTGGCTCCCGCTCAAGCGTTCCTCAACAGCCTCCCCCATTCTGTTCCTCCAGCCTGCTGCTCCTTCCTTTGGAGGGGGGGGGGCTCTCCTGGGGGCTCCAACAACTCTTTGGGGTGGCTGCATCAGGAGTCTGGGTGGGGTGGGGGAAGAGAGGACTAGGATCTCTTTCTCAAGGGGGGAAGGTCTGTCATTCTGCGGAGGGGAGGGAGCGGTTTCACAGGGTGACCTGCTTGCAAGGAGATGCAAAAAAAAACCCAAGGACAAAAACAAAAGCAACATCAAGAAGAGGAGGAGGAGGAGGAGGAGGAAGAAAAAGGAGAGGAAAAAGGTGACAACTATGGGCTAAAATAATCACAGAAACGATTTACAAAGAAGTATTTACAGAAGCACCCTGAGGGGTCCTGCCCCAAGCCTTCTGAGGGCGGAGTTTACATCTCCTACTTGGGTTGCCAGGCCCCCACCAGAGGCGGGGTAAACCCCGCCCCGGGGACCCTCCCCCAGCCGTCAATCAGCTGGCCAGCGGGTGGACTTACCGGGAGCAAAAGGACGCCTACGCCGGTGTCGCTTGCAACACGGTGACCTCAGTTCCATCTGGCCTAGGCCTCTCTTTGGTCCCGGTAAGTCCCCCCGCACCCACCCCCCGGTTGGAAGGGGGACCTGGCAAGTCTATAGGTCTACTCCATTCTTTTCACTTATTAGAGCTTTCTTTTCCTATCCCTTTCCTCCCTCCCTCCCTCTCACCCTGGAGACCTGGAAACCCTGGCTTTCCTTACTAGACTTCCTTCTTTTTCTTTCCCTTCCCTCCCTCCCTCTCCCTCCCTCCCTCCCTCCCTCCCTCCCTCCCTCCCTGGAGACCTAGAAACCCTGGCTTAACTTCTTTCATGCCTCAGCAAGTCGATGCGTTCCTGGCAATAACTTTCCTCCAGACGATGCAGCGAGGTAAAAGTTTATTTCAGAAGAACAGCGATTTCAGCAGGTCAAAAGGCTTAAGGCTAGCATACAGTTATGGGGGAATATTGAAACATATATAGGGTGGATACAATGGGGTTGATTGGATTATTGGAAACAAAGACACAATACCGAAGCTAACTACCGGTGAAGACTTGAGCAAAAGTATTCAGAGTTAAACGCATGCGTTCAGTGGCTGATCCCCCCGGGCTCCCAGTATTGTTCTGCGGGACCCGGTATCAGATCGGCCATTACCGGGGCGGGTCTCCATTGAGCTGCAGATCTTGGGCAGGAACCAGGTGCAAACGGGGAGGGACGGAGTGCAAAAGGACTCCATTTTGACCATGGGGGAAACCATCTTGTTTCTATCCGGGGCCGGCGGAGAGCCTATCTGGCATCTTGCCTCCCCAAAGACCCCCTTCTCCGATTCCCAGGTTTGTCGGGACAACTCTGGTGAAATTCAGCGACGAGGAAGGGGGCATTTACATGTACCGCGGAAACCCATTCGTCATGGCTGGAGTTTAGGTGTTTCCAGTGGACAAGTACTGCAGCTGACCCCTTTGCAGTCTGGAATCCAGCACCTTAGAAATTTCAAAGTGTTGTTCTCCCTGAACCATAATAGGGGTTGCAGCCGGGGGATCAGGATGCCAATCGCGGGCAGGGAGAAAGGGCTTTAAAAGGCTTACGTGGAATACCGGGTGTACCCCCTGCAAAGTCTTAGGAAGGTCTAGTTCAGCAGTGACCTCATTAATGACCCAAGATATTGTAAATGGACCCACATATTTTCGGCACAATTTCTTACATGGGCGCAACGACCTTAAATTCTTTGTGGAGAGGTAGACCTTCTCTCCGACCTTCAGGTCCCATTGGGGCGCCCTGTGTTTGTCTGCCTGCGCCTTGTATCTTTCCTTAGCTTGCTCTAATTGCTTCACTAACCAGGGCCAAGTATTCCGTACGGTATTAGCCCATGCGGAGACTTCCGGGGGGTCCCCCTCCCGGCGGGAGAGGAACAGTTCCAAAGGATCGAACTCCACCCCATAAACTGCTTCGAACGGACTCAAGCCAGTTGCGGAGTGTACAGAGTTGTTGTAGGCATACTCTGCCAACGGTAGCAGGTCAACCCAATTGTCCTGGTGGTAGTTAGAAAAGCAACGGAAGTAGCATTCGATCACGGCGTTAACCATTTCGGTCTGCCCATCCGTCTGCGGGTGATAGGCAGAGGATAGACCCTGATCCACCCCAACCAGCCCCAGGAATGCCTTCCAAAATTTAGAAATGAAGACTGAGCCCCTGTCGCTCACGATCTTCCGCGGAAATCCGTGTAGACGGAAGACCTGCTGCACGAACAGACGGGCCAATTTGTGGGCGGAGGGCATTCCTTCGCAAGGTATGAGGTGAACCTGTTTTGAAAATAGGTCAGTGATCACCCACAGTACAGACTTCCTCTGGCTAGGAGGGAGGCTAGTGATAAAATCCATGCCGATTACTCGCCAGGGTGCCTCCGGAGTTTCTAGGGGTTTCAACAATCCGGGGGGTTTTCCCATCAGGCGTTTATTGGTGGCGCACACAGGGCAGGACCTAATAAACCCGTCGATGTCCTGGTGCATCCCTGGCCACCAGAAGCGGCGTCGCACTAGGTGCGGGGTCTTAACAAAACCAAAATGCCCCCCTGCCTTGGAGCTGTGGCTCCACTCCAGTACCTCTCAGCGCAGTTTCTGGGGAGCATAGGTTTTTCCCTCCGGGGTGCTGTTCTCCCCCTGCCCCAGGAACTTTCCCCCTCGTTCCTCCTGAAGAGCGTCCTTCCACCTAGCGTGAGTTGCCTTGGGAAGATCCCCTGGGATCGCTAGGGGGTGGGGGATAGAGGCCGCCTCCCCATGTGGGAGGTCCGGGGCAGCCGATGGGGCCGCCGCACTGGTTTGGGCTCGAGTCAGAACCCCTGCGCTTGCCCCTTCCGGGTCTAAGCCACGGTTTTCCGGGGTGAAAAGGGAACCTACCGGCTGGTCGACTCTACAATCGTACTGCAGCATGCGGGAGAGTCCATCCGCTAGACTATTCTCTTTTCCGGGGACATGCTTAATAGTGAAGCGGAACTTTGAAAAGAAGTCCGCCCACCTAAGCTGCTTGGCAGAAAGCTTCCTCTGCCCCAAAATGGCTTCCAGGTTGCGGTGGTCCGTCCAGACCTTGAATGGTTCCATTGCCCCCTCCAGGAATTGACGCCAGTCCGTGAGGGCGTGCTTAATCGCCATGGCCTCCTTCTCTCCGATCAGCCGGTTAAGCTCAGGCCCGGAGAATTTTTCTGAAAAGTACGCACAGGGTTGATGTTCTGAAAAGCCGCTTTACTTCGGAGCCCGTTCTGGCCCACCCGGACTGTGCTCGCCCGTTTACCCTCCAGGTCGATGCTTCTGACAAAGCCATGGGGGGAGCGCTCCTCCAGAGAAATGAGCAAGGGGAACTCAAACCCTGTCTGTACTTTTCAAAAAAATTCTCCGGGCCCGAGCTTAACTGGCCGATCGGAGAGAAGGAGGCCATGGCGATTAAGCACGCCCTCACAGACTGGCGTCAATTCCTGGAGGGGGCAGCGGAACCATTCGAGGTCTGGACGGACCACCGCAACCTGGAAGCCATTCTGGGGCAGAGGAAGCTTTCTGCCAAGCAGCTTAGGTGGGCGGACTTCTTTTCAAAGTTCCGCTTCACTATTAAGCATGTCCCCGGAAAAGAGAATAGTCTGGCGGACGGACTCTCCTGCATGCCACAGTACGATTGTAGAGTCGAGCGGCCGGTAGGTTCCCTTTTCGCCCCGGAACACCTTGGCTTGGACCCGGAAGGGGCAATCGCAGGGGTTCTGACCCGAGCCCAAACATGTGCGGTGGCCCCACCGGCTGCCCCGGATCTCCCACACGGGGAGGCGGCCTCTATCCCCCACCCCCTAGCGATCCCAGGGGATCTTCCCAAGGCCACTCATGCTAGGTGGGAGGACGCTCTTCAGGAGGAACGAGGGGAAAAGCTCCTGGGGCAGGGGGAGAACGGCACTCCGGAGGGAAAAACTTATGTTCCCCAGAAACTGCGCCGAGAGGTACTGGAGTGGAGCCACAGCTCCAAGGCAGGGGGGCATTTTGGTTTTGTTAAGACCCTGCACCTAGTGCGACGCCGCTTCTGGTGGCCAGGGATGTGCCAGGACATCGACGGGTTTATTAGGTCCTGCCCTGCGTGCGCCACCAATAAACGCCTGATGGGAAAACCCCCCGGATTGTTGAAACCCCTAGAAACTCCGGAGGGACCCTGGCGAGTAATCGGCATGGATTTTATCACTGTGGGTGATCACTGACCTATTTTCAAAACAGGTTCACCTCATACCTTGCGAAGGAATGCCCTCCGCCCACAAATTGGCCCGTCTGTGCGTGCAGCAGGTCTTCCGTCTATACGGATTTCCACGGAAGATCGTGAGCGACAGGGGCTCAGTCTTCATTTCTAAATTTTGGAAGGCATTCCTGGGGCTGGTTGGGGTGGATCAGGGTCTATCCTCTGCCTATCACCCGCAGACGGATGGGCAGACCGAAATGGTTAACGCCGTGATCGAATGCTACTTCCGTTGCTTTTCTAACTACCACCAGGACAATTGGGTTGACCTGCTACCGTTGGCAGAGTATGCCTACAACAACTTTGTACACTCCGCAACCGGCTTGAGTCCGTTCGAAGCAGTTTATGGGGTGGAGTTCGATCCTTTGGAACTGTTCCTCTCCCGCCGGGAGGGGGACCCCCCGGAAGTCTCCGCATGGGCTAATACCGTACGGAATACTTGGCCCTGGTTAGTGAAGCAATTAGACCAAGCTAAGGAAAGATACAAGGCGCAGGCAGACAAACACAGGGCGCCCCAATGGGACCTGAAGGTCGGAGAGAAGGTCTACCTCTCCACAAAGAATTTAAGGTCGTTGCACCCATGTAAGAAATTGTGCCGAAAATATGTGGGTCTGTTTCCAATATCTTGGGTCATTAATGAAGTCACTGCTGAACTAGACCTTCCTAAGACTTTGCAGGGGGTACACCCGGTATTCCACGTAAGCCTTTTAAAGCCCTTTCTCCCTGCCCGCGATTGGCATCCTGATCCCCCGGCTGCAACCCCTATTATGGTTCAGGGAGAACAACACTTTGAAATTTCTAAGGTGCTGGATTCCAGACTGCAAAGGGGTCAGCTGCAGTACTTGTCCACTGGAAACACCTAAACTCTAGCCATGACGAATGGGTTTCCGTGGTACATGTAAGTGCCCCCTTCCTCGTCGCTGAATTTCACCAGAGTTGTCCCGACAAACCTGGGAATCGGAGAAGGGGGTCTTTGGGGAGGCAAGATGCCAGATAGGCTCTCTGCCGGCCCCGGATAGAAACAAGATGGTTTCCCCCATGGTCAAAATGGAGTCCTTTTGCACTCCGTCCCTCCCCATTTGCACCTGGTCTCCTGCCCAAGATCTGCAGCTCAATGGAGACCCGCCCCGGTAATGGCCGATCTGATACCGGGTCCCGCAGAACAATACTGGGAGCCCGGGGGGATCAGCCACTTAACGCATGCGTTTAACTCCGAATACTTTTGCTCAAGTCTTCACCGGTAGTTAGCTTCGGTATTGTGTCTTTGTTTCCAATAATCCAATCAACCCCATTGTATCCACCCTATATATGTTTCAATATTCCCCCATACCTGTATGCTAGCCTTAAGCCTTTTGACCTGCTGAAATCGCTGTTCTTCTGAAATAAACTTTTACCTCGCTGCATCGTCTGGAGGAAAGTTATTGCCAGGAACGCATCGACTTGCTGAGGCCTGACACCTGGGGACCTGGCAGCCCTGGCTTCCCTTCCCAGCCTTCCTTCTTTTCTTTCCCTTCCCTTCCTCCCTCCCTGCCTGGAGACCTGGGAAACCTGGCTTTCCTTCCTAGCCCTCCTTCTTTTCTTACCCTTTCATACCTCCCTCCCTCCCTAGAGACCTGGCAACCCTGGCTTTCCTTCCTAGACTCCCTTCTTTTATTTCCCTTCCCTCCCTCCCTCCCTCCCTGGAGACCTGGCAACCCTGGATTTCCTTCCAAACCTTCCCTCTTTTCCTTTCCCTCCCTTCCCTCCCTCCCTCCCTCCCTGGAGTTTTTTTTTTTTTTTTTTTTTGGCTTTTATGATTTTTTTTTTTTTACTGGGATAATTTTCTATTAACAACAAATAACTTAATGAACTAATAGAGTCTAAAAGAGGTTTTTTTTTTTTGGCTTTTATGATTTTTTTTTTAAACTGGGATAATTTACAAAATATTTACAGATCCCCCATACTTTCCTGCTCATGGATCTTCTGAGCGCTGCCTCCCCAATCCTCGTTCTGATGGTTTACCTGTCCCTGGGCAGAGAGTGGCTTCAGACATCTAGAGGTGAGAAAGATGGAGAGGGATCTGTAGCTGGATTTGAATTACAACCTCTCCACCGGGCAGCTAATCTCCGCTCCCCGAGCATCACTGGAGACGCCTTGAGGAGATGTCGTGGAGCATGCGTGGGCGTTCCACTGCCGGTGAGCATGTGAAGAAAGCAATGTGGAGAATCATTGCTACGTGGAAGCATCTCAGCCTGTTGCACTCAGCGATGTGCGCTGCGATCCAGAGAACAGGGCTGCTTTGACAGCAAGGGTTCCCCGCCTTTCAGCCACCCAACTGGGGTGGGTTTTTTCACGTTTCCACATGACGTGGTCCTCTGGGAATAGACCTTTCACAACCCGTTCCTCCCTCCAAAACAACAACGAGAACCCCAACAAAGATTGTTTCCTGAGCATCCCTGTTCAAGTGTGGATGGCTGCACGGGGGGCCGTCCCCTGCAGAAGAGAATGGCCAGTGCTGGAAACAGCAGGGAGGGGCTCCCGGGAGGAGGACTTTTGGAAAGGGGGTCAAGGGAGGTCTTCATCCCTATCTCAAGTTGGTTTTATTTTTTGTTTTCTTCAAGAACAGAAGAGAATCACCCTCGGCTCAGCCTGCCTTTCAGGAAGGGAGGGTGGGGTCATTGGAGGTGTCCACAAATACCCAGAGGTCTTTTCAAAAGTTGAGCTTGAAGGATGTTTTGTTACTCCAGTGTTATAACAGGGTGGGCGGAGAATCTGAATGGTCACACAGGGCTGGTGTGTGTGTGTGTGTGTGTGTGTGTGGCCTCTATGTGAAAAGGAGAGAAATAGTGGGGAGAAAAAGGATTGCCCTGGGCTACCTGAAATCTCTGTCCAAGGGCAGAGAATTGGATCTAGCAGCTGAAGTTCTAATTTTGCAAGGACAAGAACCCATTTGTCACGGCGATCAGCTACCAGCATTAGAACTGGGGGGGGGGGTGTCAAGAGCAAGCCAGGGGAATGGTATGCGGTAGGGCGCTTGTGCTGCTCCCAGGTGCTGTTGTGCTGTTCTGTTCAAGGCCAATCTGTGCCCCGTGTTTAGTCTTCATAAATTCCCATACTGTGGGAATTGCCAAGTGCTCCTTCCTGCCTCTGGGAGGGGGGTTGTCTAGGTTACCAGTTATCTCCTGTTGCTTTTCAATATATGCTCTGCACCTTGCCTTTGCCCCTTTCTAGTGTCCTTTTGAATATGGCTTCTGAAACCTGTCGATTCTAACCAAATAAAACTGCTTTCGTAGACTTGCCGTCTGCTGGAATCTGTTTATGGTTTTGCCGCAGGGCTAGAGCTTACAGGGCATAAGTCCCTCAACCCTGCTTTTTGTGAGGGGAAGGAGTCTGTAGGTTTCAGAAGCAGAAGAGTGTCCCTTTCCTCCTCCTTACTTTTCAAGGCACCCCCAGTCTTCTGGCTCCCTCCATGACTTTTCCTTTCTCATTTCCCCAGCTTTCCTGTCTCTTTCTTCTGTCCTTTATTTTCCCTTCCTCCCAGCCTGCCTGTCTCTACCCCTTTTCAGATGCTACAGTCAAGGAGTGCCACGCGGAGCTCTTCCTGATACGCTCAGTCACCATGTTGTCTGAAAGGGGAAGGCACAGATTTTCAGGTTCGGCACATGCAACCCAGAACCCTAAAAAACCACCTCGAGAGGTCTTTTGTATGCGCCAAATCCATGCAGTGGCCTTTTCAGGCATCATTTCAGCCATCTGCCTCTCGGGAGGATCGAGGGCAGTGCTTCATCTCAGCCATGGAAGGTGGGGGGCTGGAAGGCGGGGAGAGGTGCAGCCTGTCGGAAGTGAAGGACTTTGCGCTCTCTCTTAACCTCAGACTCCAGAGGGGGACCAGACTAGTGAGTCAGAGAGAGAGAGGGGACAAGACGCTGGGGCATCCTTTTCTCTACTGCCCTTTGATATGGAGATGGCTACTCTTCGGGAAACTTCCTTCCTTCCTTCCTTCCTTCCTGTTTCTTTCCCCACCTCCTCACACTCACTGGCACCTCTTCTCCATCTTGCCACCATGAGGGAAGGACGCATGTCCTGGATCTCCCTCCATCCCAGTTAGTTAGAACAGATAGGCAACTATACTTTATCCTACCCAGAAATGGATTTCCTACAATAAATGAAGTATATTAGTTAAGTAGACAAAAGGCTCCTAGCAATTTTGTTCCTGGCACACACACAGGTTTGGATGGGCTTCTCTGCGCACAACAGCCTTTGTGCACTCTGCTAATTTAACAGGGATTTGGGATTCACAAAGCCCTCACAATCCAACACAGCCTCCGCTCTCGGTACCCCCCAGGCCCCAGCCAAGGCTTACCTTCTGCAGGTGAGCAGCAGCCCCTCAACCTCCGCCTCAGCCTTTCCCAGAGGCTCCAGCAGGGGGAGACCCCTTCATTCATAGCCTCCAGGACGTCCACAGTATGGAGGGCCAGGGTGCCGATGGATGGATCCTTATCCCGCCTCATGTCTCGCAGGGCTAAGAAGGAAGGAAAGGAAGGAAGGGTCAAAAGCCACGCAGCTGAAGAGGACACACCAGGAGGGTCCCATTCATGGGGTGGAAGGGGGCCTGGGGGGGTCTGATCCCTCATGCCAGGCGGGAGCTTTTCTCCGAGCTCACTTCCAGGATTGGGGATGGGAAGAAAGCGGGCAGGGAAGAGGGACGCTGCCGCTCCCTTTGCCCACACGCCTCGCCTGATGCAAAGAGCCCTCCCTTGGAAATACTAACTGGAGAATCGCCTGGCTAAACCAACATGGCCGCTGGCGTTATCCCCTTCTCTGAGGAGAAGAGAGGGGGAGAAAGCAGGTCTGCGGACCATTGATCTCCTGGCAGGGTGGGCTAGTGGCTAGAGCACCAAGCTCGGACAGGAGCGACTTGGGTGGAGTCTCCGTTCAGCCCGGAGCTGGACGGACAGTCCTTGGCCCAATGTCCTACCTCACAGGGCTACTGTCAGGATACACTATCCTGAGATCTTTCCAAGACAGAAGGGTCCCAGGGTGACGGATAGACAGACAGGTATCTCCAGATGCTCCAGCCAAAAGAAGAGCCAAACTCACCCTGGTAGATGATGGTCATCTTTCTTCTATCTTTGGTCTCCTGCCCTACCAAGCCTACGAAGAGAAAAGGATGTTCTTAAGAGTCGGACGTCAGGGGGAGAGTCCACTTGGTCGTGGTCCTGGGACGCCAGGGGCCACATGGCCACACAGAGACTCCCACCTCACACCCATATCACGGGGATGACAGGGAAGGCTCTTCAAGAAATGTGGCCACCCTAAGCCTCAGGACATCTCAGCTTGAGGGTGAAGAACCATTCGCGTTTTTCTTCCTTTCCATTTTCAGAGAGAGAAAAGGGAGAGCCAGCTGGAAAAGGAAAGAGCAGACGTACCCAGGATCCTGACCGCCGCCTCTCGGATGTTCGCTTGAGGGCTCCTCAGGTGCTCCAGGATCTGCTGCAGGAAGCGGCACTTCGGGACCTTCCTGAACCGCTTTACCTAGGAGACGAGCCAAAGAAGGACCGGGCCGTTAGCGCTGGCGCGAGGAGAGTCTCCTCTCCTTCCTTGGGGAAAGGAACCCGATTCTAACCCAGGCCCAAACTCTCTTTTGATGACAACTGCGCGCGGGGGTGGTGGTGGTGAACCACCCTTGGATCTGTGCTTGCTGTCCCGCATCAGGATCCACTGGGGATGCGTGTCTTACGCCCTCTGCTCAAACAGAGGGCTTTGGAATAACTCCAACATCTGGCTCACCCAGATCGATGGGGCCAAAGAAGAAGACTTGGTTTGGGTATGCCGACTTTCTCTACCACTCAAGGGAGAACCAAACCGGCTTACAATCACCCCTTCTCCTCCCCTTAACAGACACCCTGTGAGGGAGGAGGTGGGGCTGAGAGAGTGTGACTAGCCCAAGGTCACCCAGCTGGCTTCACGTGGAGGAGTGGGGAAACCAACCCGGTTCACCAGATTAGCCTCCGCCGCTCATGTGGAGGAGTGGGGAATCGAACCCGGTTCTCCAGATCAGACTCCTCCACTCCAAGCCACCGCTCTTAACCACTACACCACGCTGGCTTTAACACAAAGGTGTGAAATCAACCCTCTCTTGACCAGGCGACCTTCGGGGCTCTGCAAAAAGCCCCTGGCCTCCCCGGCCGGAGGAAGAGGGGTCCGGAAAGGCAGAGCGGGGCGACTTACGATGACAAGCCAGACGGCCCAGGAGTCCCGCTTTGGGATCAGCCAGCGCAGCTTCTCGTGCCCCAGGAGGACAGCCACAGTTCTCAGGGTGTCCCAACAAGCCTGCCAAGGAGGAGGGGGAGGGGAGGGTCAAGCGTCGTACGGCTCCATCTTCCCCCTCCGGACAGACAGACGGACAGAGAGGGGGGCTCCAGGGAGAGCTCTCCACCTGTGGGCCTGCAACGGCCTCTGCCTCCCCCAGGTGTGCCCAGGTGCCTACCTCGATGACGTCGATGTTCTCATCGTGCAGGTGCAGCAGGAGAGGCACCAGGCTGCTGAGGGCCAGGTCTTTCACGGCCCTTTCTGTAGCTCCTCTTCTCAGCATTGTCGCAAAGGTGTCAAATCCAAAGGCGCGGGCCTGGGGGGACTCCTGTGGGGGAACAAGGCACCCAAACGGGCCTGGCTGTGCTGCTCTGGCACCCACTTGGCACCTCCTAGCTCCTCCCCCCAGCCAGCAGGGGCCGACCCTGGCAGAGCGGGACTTACTGCGTGAAAGAGGGGGACCAGCTGGCCAGCCGCGGCCACTGCCAGAGAGGGGTCGGTGGTCTGGGCCAAGCAGTGGTGCAGCTGGCCAAAGAGCCTCTGGGCCTGTTGTTCGTCCGGGTCCTGCAAGGTCTTGGCCGCCTCTGGCAGTAGAGGCAGCAGCTTCCACACCTGAGGGAGACAAAACACTCCTTGAAGCTGCCCACCTGGCTCTGTGGAGGGGCCCCACAAGGCCACAAGGGTGGGGCAGCTTCCGAAGAAGTGAAGCAAGAAGCTCTCCCGGCACCAGCCCCAGGGCCAAGACCAGAATATGCGCAACAGCATGGCCATGCTCTTGTCGAGCCTCTCGTCTTTCTGGGGTGGGGAGGCTTGAGCAGTCGAAGCGCCTGCTGGATGAGCCCAAGACTGGAGGTGCGACCTCCGGCACAAGGAGTAAGCTGTGCTGGAAGAAACGGACTGTGCCATGTCGCTTACTGCTAGCACTGGCCTTGGAGCTACCGGGGAGGGCAGAGGAGAGTTGGTCTAGGGGTAGATCGGATGCTCCCTTCTTCCTTTTGTCCATGCCTGCAGCTGTCCCTTTGTTACCCAGAGTGCTACTCTTAGGCTGCTTATGCTTGGTAATGAGCAGCGTGTTCCAGGCTGAAGTGCCCCACATATTGCTTTGAGTTCTTCACGCTGAACCGTCATTCCAGAAGCCACTGCAAAGCCGGTGCATACCTGCTTCACATTTCAGGGCCAGGATACAGCCCTGCTTAACCCTTTTATTGATATTGATTTTCGGGGATAGTTTGTTGATGTTCATGCTCATTAACGTATCCCATAGAAGTTTTCTTGGGATGGAATCAAATGCTCCCTTAAGGTCCAGGAAGGCTGAGTATAATCCCTAGCGTACTTGTTAACTAGATGTGCCAGTACAATGCAGTGGAATAAAGTGGATTTCCCCTGGCAGAAGCCCACTTTTTCAGGGCCTAGAGTCTTATGTTCTGCCATCCAAGCTAAGAGTTTATTCAATAGATGTTTGGCGTTGAGTTTCCCTACAATCGAGAGGAGACTAGTCTCTCTCTCTCTCTCTCTCTCTCACTCACCTGCCGAGGCTTGTCCGCCAGGTGGTGCAAGCCGTCAAGGGCCAGCGAGTGGATGGCAGCGTTAGGTGATGACAACTGCCCCATCAGAAGATGGAAGGTGTCCTCTGGTATGGTGGAATCAGAGGTTTGTAGGAGCTGAAAGGAACAGGAGGAGAGATCAGCCTCGGAACACCCCGGAGAACCTGAGACAAGGTCTCCTCCAACCTCCCCCCCCCCCAACTAAGCCTCTTCTCTGGCTCACCCTAGAGTGGGACCTCTGCGGAGGACCCCCACCCTCCAAGCAGGAAGTAACCCCCCCCACCACTAGTAGGCTGCCTGGAGGCCAGCAAAGACTTCCGGGAGGAACCAGAGCTCAGGGACTCTGGGCAAGAGACCCCGGGCTCAATTCCCCACTTCTCCTGATTCCCCTGGGGGCACTCGGATGGGAAGGATTGGGCCTAGGGTTGCCAACCTCCAGGTGGTTACACGGTCAAGGCATCACCAATACTGTAAGGTAAGTTAAGCAAAGTCACAGTACAAGTCTCTAAATTGATATGAAACACGAATCAAACTTAAATAAGTGCAAGCGTTTTACATGAAAATTTACTTAGCATAACAACAACCAACACAAAAGGTGAATAGTGCAGAACACAGACATGATAGTTCAAACTTGGTTTTCAGCCAATAGTTCAAGCTTGGTTTCTCAAAACTTCAAGCTTCAATATTCAAAGTTTGGTTCGTCAAAGATAAATGCATGAGAAGCTATGAAGGAATGAACAGCCGCAGAGGTGCTCTAAGATCCTCATGAACTTATTTTTGACAAACCAAATTTCGAATAATTAAGCTTGAAGTTTTGAAAAACCAAGCTTGGACTATTGGCTGAAGGAGCCACTCTGTAGTGGTGAACGCGTGTTTGTTAAACCGGACAACGTTTATGTCGTAGAGTCCTTCTGGACCGATATTGGTGTTTCCACATGGTACTGTTGAATACATTCAGATACCTGCTTAAAGAAGAAACAAGAAAGAATGGCAGGAAATACTTGCAGAGACTTTGTATTCCAATTGGGACCTTGCATTTTGTCTCACCTGTTTTGTTGTATGTCAATATCATGTCTGTGTTCTGCACTACTCACCTTTTGATTTGGTTGTTGTTATGCTAAGTAAATTTTCATGTTAAACATTTGCACTTATTTAAGTTTGATTCGTGTTTCATATCAGTTTAGAGCCTAGTACTGTGACTTTGCTTAACCTGCAGGTGGTAGGTGGAGATCTCCCGCGATGACGTCTGATTTCCAGCCGATAGAGATCAGTTCACCTGGAGAAAAGGGCCGCTTTGGCCACTGGACTCTATGGCATTGAAGCCTCTCCCCTCCCCAAACCCCGCCCTCCTCAGGCTCCGCCCCAAAAACCTCCAGGTGTTTCCCAACCCGGAGCAGGCAACTCTAATTGGGCCTCATCTCTCGCGCTTCTGAGCGGTCAAAGCTGAAGCCGAAAGCTTCCTGGAGAGCCAGAGGGGAGCCGGGCAGAGACACCCGGATGTACCCAGGGCCGGGAGAGAGAATGCGCACTGACGGGCCGGCCTCCCCCGGGAGCTATGTCTGGGGCAGAGGAAGCATTCCCCCCACCAACCCCTTTGCCAAGAAGGCTTACCTCAGCAAGGATGGCCATGGCGGTGACCTGCTGGTATTCCTCATGGCCGTGGAGAACGGCCGCGAGATGGTCCACCACCTGCTGCCCCTCTCGGGAGGGGAGACTGATGTTGAGGGCTCTGCAAAAGGAAAAGGACCAAGGTGGCCTTGTGAGCCAGGGTGGGCAGCAGGCCATGCAGCCCAGAACATTGTGTGTGTGTGTTGGTGTGCGCGTGTGAGTGAGTGATCTTCCCCACACCCATTGACGGCTTCCATGCTCATGCCCAGAGAGTCGAACTGGACGCGGAAGCCTGTGTCGCCGTCCTCCGCCCGGCCCGCCTCTCTCTCCAGCCCTCCTCTCCCAACGGAGGAAGCCCCCTAAGAGACTCAGCCCCAGCACTTCTCCCTTCCCCGCTCTTACCGAAAGAAGAGAGTCACGCCGCTGTTGAAAGACTCTGCGTTTTCCAGGAGTGGCCAGATGTTGCTGGCCTTGGGCAGGAGCTCCGGCCTGACCTGTCCCAGGAGCTTTCGGAGAGTGCCGGCAGCTGATCTGTGTGCAGAGCCAAGGCCCGGTTAGGCACCCCAGGCCTCTCCCACCTTGCGGAGGGGAGGGAGTAATTGCTAAGTCACATCTGGGGGGATACCCGGAAGTAGTGTAGGGTAGCTCTAGGAACCACCAGAAACAAGGCTGGGGCGATTGCTAGAGCTACCACATGTCTCTCCTGGGGTCCTCGGAAGTGAGGCAGACAAGGCTAGGTGACCCCCGCTTCCCAGCCCGCAACCCTCCCGCCAATTGCCAGGGGGGCAACCCTGGAAGGACTCACTTGACAAGCTCCTCAGGGGCAGGCTCGGCACTCTCCAGCACGGGGCTCGGGGGGATCTCCTGGACCCCTCGGTGGAGGTGGGACATCCAGAAGACCCAGGCCAGGCAAACAGCCTCCCACTGATCTTCAAGAGCCACACGCAAGCTCAAGAGAGGCTGGTCCATGAGCGCTGGGAGGACGTGGGCAGCCTGGAAAGGACACTGCTGTGAGTTGGGCTCCTCCGCTCATTGGGCAAGGCTCTGGGCAGCTGCCTCTCCAGACCTGGAAGCCATCGCTCCTCAGAGCCTGGGAAGGGGGGGGCTGGCTCAGTGGTAGAGCCTCTGCATGGCATGCAGAAGGTCCCAGGTTCAATCCCCGACATCTCCAGTTCAAGGGACTAGGCAAGCGAGGTGATGGGAAAAACCCTTTCCATGAGACCCTGGAGGGCCGCTGCCGGTCTGAGTAGACAATACTGACACTGATGGCCCGAGGGTCTGATTCACTATAAGGCAGCTTCATGTGCTCAAGGGAGGGGGCAGGAGGAGGAGGAGACCGGGAGGGAAAGCACCCTGGGCGAGGGAAGCACCTTTTGGCGCCAGCAGATCTCTGGGGGACCCTGTGCGGTGCTGTGCATGCTGATGGGAGAACGAAGGCGGGTTGTGCAAAGCCACCACCAGGAGGCTCAGAGGCAGACCCCAAAGGAAGCTCACAGCGCTACACAAAAGACTCGGAGCTTCCTCTGGTACGGGGGTAACGTTGTCGCCTAGGAGTGGACCCGACTCATTGGTGAAGGGCCTGGTGGCTGCTGCCTCCTCCTCCTCCTTCTCCTCTCCATCCCTTTGCTGGGCATCCAGGTGCTGTCTTGGGCACTCAGGTGCAGGCAAGACCCCTTCACACACACCCGGGAGGAGGGGGCGGGCTGAGCAGCTGAAACCAGCTGCGGGGGCCTCATCCCCCCAGACAGAGGTGGCAGACAGAGAGGGGGTGGCAAAGAAACAAGCGGCCATCCCTGTTGGATCCGCTCTGGATCTCAATTGGAGGGGGGGGGCTTCACAGCACTCCCCCCCCCCATATTGGTATGTCATAAAATTGCTGTGTATTTTTAAAAAGCGATAAAATATCGATATAAAACAGTAATGATAGGTTTAGAAGTTTCTCTGAATTTCCAGTAAAGTAAGTCTCTAGCCCCCTCCCCTTGTGCAGACATGTTGTTTTCCTTACGTCTTTGTGACGGAAGGCGGTAGGGGCTTCCCTTTTTAAAAAAAACGAAAGCTGGGGATTCAGAGAACCACAACATGTTAGAAAAAAGGGTGGGTGGGGGGCTCGCCTCTTGAATCGGGCATCGGAGGTGGGGAGGGGTCCTTCCTGCCATACTCACCGCCACACGCAGAGGGGCAGCCTCCTCTGCGGTGAGATGGGGCTTGAGCGGCTGCCCCTGCAAGCAGGCCATCAGATGTTCAAGGACTTCGGCTGCGCTTCTGTCCCGGTCCACCAGCATCCTCCACAAGGTGGCCGCTGAGCTGTGAAGAGAGACAAGGAGGACCTTGGGCAGCTGAGGGGACACGGCAGCAGGACCCTCTGGAGAAGACGGGGGGCATTTGGGGGGGGGCACAGGAGGATCGCTGGGCGGTACCTGTCACACTGGGGTGACCAGCTCAGCAGGGTGTAGGCCACCTCGCTCAATCGGTGGTCCTGCAGCTCCTGAAGGACGCCAGTGGCATGGGTCCTGGCATGACGGTTGGTGATGTCGTCCAGGTTCCCATGCATGAACCTGATGATCTCTGGCGCCTGGAGGGAAAGCACAGGGACTGGGGTGAGACGGATGTCTGCCTTCTGGCTCAGGGGACGGTCTGGTCCTGCTGTGCCCTTTGCTGACTACCTTTGACGCTACGGGGGGAGTCTCTGGGGAGTTTGGGGGTCACGCGACACCAAAGGGGATGCAGCCAATCAGCACTGCACAGAACCAGCTTCCGCTCAAAACTGGGACTGGTCCTCAAGGGCTGGCATGCCCCCTCCCTCCCCAGCAGGAGCCCCCAGCTAAGGGAACGCCAAAGGCCACGTTCTTTGGGGGCCGCTCGCACCATCGGTTCCTCTAAACGGCCTTCGAACTACTGCAAGGCACTCTGCGAAAAGGGTTGCCAACCTCCAGGTATTGGAAGTAAAACAAACACCTCTGTGCTTATACCGAAGAGGTTTGGGGTATAATTGTAATAAAAATTATTTATCCATCCTGGTATATCAAGAGGAGTTAGCCAGTTCCCAACAGGGTTACAAAGTGTAGGTTGGCACCCCGACCCCTACGCCATGCTGACTACACCACATTCGCAGAAGCGAAAAAGCGCCACCATACGAAGAATTCCCTCCATCAGTATGGATGGATAAATAATAAATAAAAATATACCAGGATGGATAAATAATTTTATTACAATTATACCCCTCAGGGGAACTGTTAACTTTCCTGATATTTGAATCCCTTGTTGGAAGTACATGTATATGTAAACCATGAAATTGAGATTTATTATTGGAAGTGGGACTGTTGAAGAGCTGAAGAATCGAAACGGCCGTGTCCCCTTCTATTTCTTCTGGTACCAGCATTGGACTTCAATGGTTTATGAACAAACTATGAATGACTTATAGATATCATACAGGATTGTGTGTATATAATTGAAACCAGAGACATTTTGGAAATAGTTCTATTTTGTAGCACTCAATACATTTGCACTTTGTGATATCTCCTTGGCTCTGTGCTCATTTCCAAACCTCCAGGTACTAGCTGGATGTCCTGCTATTACAAATGATGGAGAAAATGGCCGCTTTGGCAATTGGACTCTATGGAAAGGCCCGGGGTCACCCGAAGGGGAAAAGTCCCCCAGCGAGCAGCTCACCTTCTCCAAGGCCACGGAGGGGACCCCGTGGAGGGCCCTCTCTACGCAGACTGCGGCTTCGGTGTTGCAGGCGGTGTTCTCTGGAAGCCCGTGGAGGGCGGAGAGGTAGACGTCAGCCAGTTCTTCCGGGCTGAGGACTTTCTTGAAGAACTGCAGCGGAAGGGGAGAGAAAAGGGTGGCTGGAGCAGGAAGCTCCCCGGAGGCCTGCAGAGGGCCGGCATAGCAGGATCTCCCAGGCCAGTGGGATCAGGATCCCCTCTCCTCGCCTGGAGATCTCGCCAGGCACAGAACCCGCTTTGCAAACAGGGGACCAAGTGGAAGGTGGCAGGGATGCGGGGGACCAGTCCTGGATTTTGGCCAACAAGGCCCAGAATCACAGCCCCTGCCGGATCTCGCCAGGCACTGGTCCTGGTTTGCAAACCACGCTCTCTCCGGACGACCGAGAGCGCTTCCTGGGGTCTGCCACACTTCTGGGGAGGGGGTAGTTACCGTGGCGATGATGCCAGCGTTCTCCAAGGAGTCCTCGCTGTTGCCAACTTCCTCCTCTCGCTCTCGCTCTCTCTTCAGAAATTGAGCCATGATGTCTTGCTCCGTCTTGCTGTGACCTGGGAGATGCACAGACCATCCTGAGCCTGGCTAGAAGCCACCGGAAGCTCTGCTCCTGGCAGCGCCAAGGAGGGCTTGCGGGCTTCCCCGGCGCACCCCTCCGTCCACAGAAGGGCACTCCGCAGTAAGCCAAGCTCCCAGAGCTCCCTTCTCTCCACAAAGGATCAGGGAAGAGCCTCATCCAAGAGCCTTGAAACAGAACGGTCTCTGGTCATTTATGCACGGGTACGTTTGCTCATGTTCGCCCCCGGTCTGTCTCAGTTGTTCCTTGGAGTTGCGCAGGAGTTTTCCCTCCATTAGAGATGACCTCGCTGCCAGCCCTCACAAATCCCGGGACTTCCCGTCCCTCTGTTAACCCGATTCTTCCCTCTCCCCTGAGCTCAGCCCGGGTGAAATCCCCATGCATAGGTCAAGCAAGCTTGGTTTCTTTCACAGCCAATTACAAAGCAGCATGTCCAGAGGCGGGGATTCAAATGCTTCCCGCTTCCTCCTCGGAGCTCTTTCTGAGCAGAAGAAAGAATTTTTAAAACCGAGGCTTGGACTCTCCCCACCCCCAGATTGCTCTGTTTCTTTGTTTTTTCTTCTTCTTAAAATGTTTTTTTAGGCAGCAATTGGGTTTTTTTTGGGGGGGGGGACTTTTCTCTCACAGTCAGCATTACAAGTCAACCAATTGCAAAGAAGCATTTAAAGAGACTGAACTCGATTTGAGCCTGGAGGATGCCGGTGCAGAGATTCCCAACAGGACAGTGTGGGTCCAGCCAACAACGATCCTCAGGCAATACTCCTCTGCATAAATGACCTAGGACTACCAGTCAGGGCGACTTCCAGGTTTCGGAGACCCCTGGCCCCCCTGCGCCTCCCTCTTTGCCCCCCCCCCCCAAATTCCCCACAGGCCTCTGCCCACCCGCGAACTCTCCCACAACCTCCAGCCGACACCACTGGGTGCATCTCGAAGTGACACGTCCACCAGGAAGGCTGATGCCTTTCGTGTGCCCTTCCCCAGCAGTGCCGAGCAGCGGATGCAGCTGGGAGCACAGGGGACCAGCGGGCAGGGGACGGGGCTGAGCCCCAGCCTCGGAGGAGAGGAGTGAGGAGGGAGTCAGTAGCAGTGAGCCCCCTTCCGCCAGAATCCATGGGCCCTGGCCACTGCCCCCCCTCAGGGGATGCTGACGCCGGCCCTGCTACACGGATGCACAGGAATCAGGATGGCCTCATGCGGCAGTGGGTGAAACCGCAGCGAAGAAGCGTTGGTGAAAGAGGAAGGATTTTTATTCAGGCCCCGAGACTCAGAAGAGGGGGAGCAGCTGGGCAGGAGGATTCTCTCACCCTGACACCGGGCAGCCAAGCCGTACAGGTGGCCGAGGCCTTTGGCTGCCCAATGTGCCACCATCTTGCTGCTGTCAAAGATGCACAGTGTCAAGCACCCAACGAGCTGTCCCATCACTGGGAAGTCGGACGTGGCCTGAAAGGGAGGGGAGGAAACCAGATTACCAACGGGAGGAGGAGGGACACAGGAATGACACCCCCGCGGTGAGGTGCAGCTGGTGCAGCTTCCACCGTGCTGATGTGTACAACCCCCCCTCACCCCACCCTTGGACAACCCCCCTGGCTTCTTACAGGCTGTCTGTGAGTGGAGGGGGGGCTGGATCCTGCAGAGGCCGGGAGACCCACAAACCCCCAATCCCTGTCAGAGAGACCTGGCCGGGCCAGGAAGGGAAGGCAGCTTCACCCTCACCTCTGCCCTCTACCCTTCCCGACAACTACAGCAGAGTTGCTTCTACCCCAGGGTGGCTTTTTGTGGCTGGGGCTGCTCTGGGGTTGGGGGTGGGGAAGGGATTTGACTTCCTTAAGCAAAAGCCCCTCCCCAGAAGATAGGTTATTGGCCCCAGCATGAGGAAAGACTGTCCTTGCTCCAGCACCCAGGTCAGGGCTGACACTCATTTTAGGGACAGGGCATTGCTAGGAACAGATCCCCGACCCCCGTATCATGGGCCTGGAGGGCAGCTGGTAGATCTGATCCCCTTCTCCTACCTCACTAGGCTTGCCAACCTCCAGGTACTAGCTGGAGATATCCTACTATTACAACTGATCTCCAGCCAATAGAGATCCGTTCACCTGGAGGAAAGGGCCGCTTTGGCAATTGGCCTCTATGGAATTGAGGTCCCTCCCCTTCCCAAACCCCGCCCTCCTCAGGCTCTGCCCCAAAAACCTCCCGCCGGTGGCGAAGAGGGACCTGGCAACCCTAGACCTCACATCCCTGCCCTTCATTCCAGCGGCGTGACTGTGCGGGTGAAGATGCCACCCTGAGACCAGAGTACGGACAGAGAAGGCGCGTGGGGTGGGGATCCCATCCCGCGTTCGGCCAGCAGCGGACTGCTGGCCCAGAAGCCAGAGTCACGGGCTGAAAGACACGCAGGGGCATGCGGCGTGCAACTCACTTGGTAGCCACACCGAAATCTCAGGGCGCTGCAGATCCTGGCGAGCACTTCAGTTGCCCTCTTCCTCTGAAGGGTGTTTCGCGGCGTTGTCCACAGGATCAGGACCTGAGAAGGGGAAAACAGGGCTCCGTGATGCAAACACAAAGAGCGCTTCTCCTGACCTGCATGCAAAGGCTCTGAGTGATGAGGAAAGTTCTTTCTCTGCTGGGACCCCTGCCTGGAGCTTTGCTGCTGGCCAGACAAGGCCACGCAGGGCTAGGGAGACCGGTGGGTTGGGGGGAAAGAGGGTGTTCGACAGCCCTGGCTACATGGTCGTCTTGCCCCGAGGAACCTGCAGCGCTCGGGTTGAGGCAGGGCTGGACTGTTTGCAAGGTCTTCCCTTCCTCTCTTCACCATGTCTCCACTTCCTTCCCCTCTTCCACTGAGTGGTCACCTTGACTTTTTCTCACAAGGTCAGATCAACGGATCGGGCTCATTTCAGTTCAGCCTTCCTCGCTTGCTCTCGGCTTGCCTGCTGAGGCGCCAGAAGGCCCTCGTTTTCATCCCGCGCCTTTCCCCTGGCTGACGCCTGAGGTTGGCGCAGCGTCTCTCCTCGGGCACGCCTTCTCCAGCTGCCCCTGCTCCAAGTGCGCCCCGACTCACCTGGACGACCTGGATGAGCAGATCCGAGGGGAAAAACCGGAACCTGTCCTCGGTGGCGGGCTGGCAGAGGACCTCCACCTGCTCCATGAAGAGCATCTTCTGAGCCATGTCCTGAAGGCCAACCAAGGAAAGCAGGAAATCACCAGGAGAAAAGGGGCCAAAGAGGAGAAGGGAGGGAAATGCGAGAACCCATGAAGCTGCCTCCTCCTATCAAATGTGACCAGGGGGCAATCGGGTCTCTTAACCTGGGGGTGTGGCCTGGGGACCCTGTAAGCCTCTGACAAGTTTTTATATTTTGTATGTGCTGAGTGTTTGGCTTCTTCAAGGAGGGAGCCTTGAGAGGAGGGTTGTCAGGGGAGCTATCAGAGTAGCCTTGCAAACCTGATCAGGAGGGCTTTAAACTAAATCCTATGGGGGAGCGAGACCACAACTTAAAGCCTTGTATGCTGACAATATGTGGAGACGAGAACAATAAAGATTTGCAGGGAGTGGCATGTATGCAAGGAAGCATAAACTCACAGGTAAGTAAAGAAACGAAAACCACGGGGCACAGAAACCACGGATTCCGATGTCTGTACACTAATGCGCAGAGTATGGGAAACAAACAGGAAGAACTCGAAGCCCTAATACAAGAAGGGGATTTTGACCTAACGGTCATTTCTGAAACTTGGTGGGATGCATGCCACTCCTGATTGGAATATTAAGATTGAGGGGTACAACTTGTTTAAAAGGGACCGACAGATAAGGAAGTGGGGAGGAGTAGCACTGTGTGTCGAGGTCTTGGGCTGCATCAACAGGAGTATAGTGTCCAGATCACGCAAAGTGATGGTATCGCTTTACTCCGCTCTGGTTAGACCTCAACTAGAGTACTGTGTCCAGTTTTGGGCACCACAATTTAAAAAAGATGTAGACAAGCTGGAATGTGTCCAGAGGAGGGCAACAAAGATGGTGAGGGATCTGGAGACCAAGTCCTATGAGGAAAGGTTGAAGGAGCTGGGTATGTTTAGCCTGAAGAGAAGAAGACTGAGAGGGGATATGATAACCATGTTCAAGTACTTGAGGGGCTGTCATATTGAGGATGGTGCCGAGTTGTTTTCTGTTGCCCAAGAAGGTTGGACCAGAACCAACGAGTTGAAATTAAATCAAAAGAGTTTCCGTCTAGACATTAGGAAGAATTTTCTAACAGTTAGAGCGGTTCCGCAGAAGAACAGGCTTCCTCGGGAGGTGGTAAGCGCCCCTTCCCTGGAGGTTTTTAAGAAGAGGTTAGATGGCCATCTGTCAGCAATGCTGATTCTGTGACCTTAGGCAGATGATGAGAGGAAGGGCATGTTGGGCATCTTCTGGTCACTAGGGGTGTGGGGGGGGGAGGTAGTTGTGCAATTCCTGCATTCTGCAGGGGGTTGGACTTGATGACCCTGGTGGTCCCTTCCAACTCTATGATTCTATGAGTCCACTCCGGGCTCTCTTGGTCTTGGCCAGAGAAAGACCTCCTTCAGAGACTTGCCAGTGTTTCAGAGGGGGCTCCTGAGAATGAACTGGGGAGCAGTGCTATGCCGCTGGACCAGGGCCTGACTTGGAGCTTCTCTGCCTCGCCAAAGAGCCAGGGGATCAACCTGACACCCTTCCGAACTGTCTGGCAGGATCGGATCACCGCATCTCAAATCCGGCTTTTGGGAAGCTCTCAAGTAGGAGCTGAAGATGAGGTCCAGGAGGTAGATTAACTTGAGGGAAGACCACCCATCCCAGCACAAGCCTGGAGAGGAAGCCCTGGATGTCTGCCAGAAAACTCCCCCACATCTTGGGGTCCTGAGGGAGCTCCTCCCCGTTTCTCTCCCCGATTCCTGGCTCCTTCTTTCAGCAGGCAACCAGCCCTGCTTGGGGAGAGGAGTCTGTGAGACTCACAGTCCAGAAGGTTCCAAGATACCTGGAGAAAGGCCAAGAATGTGCAAACAATGGGAACAATGGAAATCAAGTTGACTTCTTCACAGAGGATAAAAGAGAATTGGTACAAGATTTTCTTTAGATGGTATTTATCGCCCAGGGAACTCAAGATGTATAATATGTCCCAAGCCAAATGTTGGAAATGTTCAGATGCGGAAGGAACTTTCTATCACCATTGGTGGGCTTGTCACAAAAGTCAAAACTTTTGGGGTGCGGTTCATTTGGAACTCCATAAAATGTTCCGGGAGAAGTATGAATGAGATCCTAAACATATGTTGCTGGGAATGTTTCCCTCACAACTAAATTCGAATTAGAACGAACTTCTTCAATATGCAATTTCCGCTGCCAGAATTGTATTTGCGAGATATTGGAAATCCAACGTAACTCCTGAGTGGATTGACAAACCTTTTGACTTTGTGTCGATGGCTAAGCTAACACAACTGGTGAATCAGAAGTCAATTGAAGAGTTCGAGTTCACACAGCAACCTTTTTACGTTTACTATTCTAACAATTCATAAACATTTCTAGAAGGTAGAGAGTATTTGTAGTGAGAGCAGATGTTGATGTCTTAAGAGTATGTAATGCTTAAATTTCTTGGGAAAGTTTGCTATTTAAATGTTTTATAACCATGTTAGCATTCTAGAAGGTAGTCAATCAATTAATCCATTGAAATATTTAGAAGTTGAAATGTTTAAGTAACTAGAAAGATTTTAAAGTTGTCTTAGGCTACAGTATATGAATTGAAACTTGGATAAATCTGTTATTTTTTATTTTTTTATTAATATAGTTTTGCTAAGGCTCAGAAAACACAATTTGTTTTATCTTGCATTTTCCCCTATCCCTCCTCTTCTTTTCTGCATCCCTAAGTTTTGTGATTTTTTTTAAAAAAAAAGTTTAAAAAAAGAATGTGCATACCTGTTGGGTGTTCAGAAGAAAGGCGCGGACAAAGCTCAGGGCCTCTGTCTTCCTCACCCGATGTCCAACTCCTGCAAAGGAAATGCCTTGTTCAGGTGATGACAAAAGGGTTTCTCATATAGACCCCAAACAGCTATGAATCTTAGTAGCAAGGGAAGAAGGGAAAAAGAAAAAAATGCTCCCGTCCCTGCCGGAAACTCCAAAGGGCTCTCCAGATGCAAACAGCCAGGGTCTCTCTCTCTCACTCCCCCCCCCCCCGCCGCCGTTTGGCTTCTCCTGTCTATTCCACCCCTTGAACAGTCAAGGCTTCCACCCAAGAAGTCTGGGGATTGTCGCCTGGGGAGGGGGCCTCAAGAACCCAGCTCCCGGAACCGAACTTCTCAGGGTTTCCTGGGCAGAGGAAAGGGCCATGTGGTCGATTGAATGGCTGAATGGCACATGATGTGGGAGGTCCACGAGGCTCAACGGAAGAGAAAGCGAACCTTGAAAAGCAGCTGGGGAAGACCATTGTGCTACGGAGGGGTCTTTTAGCCCACCCCCAGGTTGCTTTCCAGACAGAAATCACACACACACACACAAATGACTGAGTTGTTATAAGCCCCGTTGGAGAAAGGCCGGCTCCTCTATCGGCCCTCTTTTTCTCTGGAGTAGACCAAAGAGCAGTACATGAAATTCAGTTTCTCTTGAGGAACTGGTGCAGAGGAAAAGAGATAACACCCCCTCTTCCCCCGCTCTTGCCCCAGTGCAAATCGGCCGCCTTTGAAAGGTTCAAGAGATGCAGGGAGTTCTCCCGCGGAGCACGCCCTTTGTCCCGAAGGGCGGCATGGCGGGATGTCTTCTGGACTCTGGGAGGGGCAGGCAGTGTGCATGGGGGGTCTTCACGGCACCGGGCTGTTTGGCCCCTGCTTGAGTCAGGAGGTTCCTGGTTCCCTGGCCTGTCCCAAGGAGGAACAATCCAGAACCAGCACCAAGCAAATGCCACCAGGACCCTGGGGCCTTTCCTTCCACACAGAGAGACTCTTTCAGTCAACAGATCACAAGGGGGAGCCGTGTTAATCTGCCTGTAGCAGCAGAAAAGAGCAAGAGTCCAGTGGCGCCTTAAACAGCAACCAAGGTTCTGGCAGGGTAGGAGCTTTTGCCAGTCACAGCTGAAGAAATGAGTTGGGAAGGGATCCGAAGAAGCGAGCTGTGACTCACGAAAGCTCATAACCCTGCCAGAAATGTGGTTAGTCTTTAAGTTGCTACTGGACTCTGGCTCTTTTCCTTCGGTCAATGTTTTGGCCCTGGCTGCAGAGCCCCTCCTAGCGTGGCATCTGAAGCCGAGAACGGGTCTGCCTCCTTCCATTCTCTGGACTTTGGCACTGGATCTTGATCAGATTTATTTTTTAGATAATATATCATGAATCACACAATCGGATAGGCATTAACATTTCCATAAAACCGACTGATAAAAATTCTGTACTTCCCTTTACATCACATCATCCTCAACATTGGATTAGAAATATTCCTTAGGGACAATTTCTGCGTTTGAAATGGAACTCCACAAATAATGAGGATTTTGACAGAGAGGCAGAGTAAATGTCTACACAATTTTTTCGCAGAAACTTTCCACAATAATATTGCTAAACAAGCTCTTAAGCAAACAGTGGCCACTTCCAAGCATCAACTGTTGATTTGTTTGCTCTTTACATCATAACCATTTGTCTTTTGGCATTAGCACTATAATCAGAAAACGTTGGCACATTGCTGCTTCTTTAACCAGGATGTGAAAATAAACAGTTGGTTGGATATAAGAGGACAGCTTCATTGAAGGATAGATTAGTACATGCTGACATGAAAAAACCTACCTCTGAGATTTCTTTTACGAGAGGTTTCTTAAAAGGTCCTATCTGCCCCTTGCCACGTGAGGTCAGAGATTTCATATGGCAGAAAACCACGTTCAAAATAGGTTTAAGGGATTTTTGCAATTGCAATGCCAAACAGGTGGTGTATGTTATTATATGTAAATACACTCTTTTGTACGTGGGACGAGCTTTGAGATCAATAAAAACTCACATTTTAGAAGATAAGTCTAGAATTAGAAATAGAAACATAGTATCTCCGTCGGTGCAGCATTTTATTGAAAACAAATCACTCTGAGAATGATTTTCAATTTTTTGTTGCAGAAAATTCACCATCTTTTGATTATTCTAATATTCAGAAGAAATTACTTCCACAGGAATGTAGATTGATTTACACTTTGAATAGTTTGAACCCAGTATAGATGCCGATTGCACAGTTGGCTGTTGCCACTTTCTTCTTACCACTTTCCCACAAGCCTGGAGGCAGGGGGTGTTTGCAGCCTGGGCTTTGCTCAGCCCCAGGAGAGGGTGGATAGGGTGGGGGGCTCACCTTCAACAGAGGCCGAAGAGGCCCATGAAGAAGTCACCACTTCCGGGGGCTCCTGATCTTCTGCGGCTGGTCTTCTTGGCCGCCCCGGTTTCTCGGCCCAGGCATGTATGGGGAAAGGATTGGGGGGCTCTTTTTCATCCGGCATGCCTGGGAAAGGCAGGAAAGGAGGGGTCAGGAAGGGTCAGGAAGACAGAAGATACATGGGTGCTCACTCAGGCAGATTGAAACGCCCCTCCCTGCAGAGCTCAGTTTCATCCACCCACCCACCCACCCACCCCCATCCTCCAAATAGCTCAGGGTGACGGACGTCATCCTCACTGTCCCACTTCAGTCCTCAAAACAGCCCCCTCCAGGTGGCCAGGATGAGATCAAGAGTGATTGCCCCAAAGACACTCTGCACATGTCCTGGGAGAACAGAGATTGGCGCCCAGGTCACCTGCGACGGGTCTGTGCGTTTCAGTGCATATGCTCTTAGAATGGACCCCTTCCTGAGATGGAATATGTTATCTTATTCAGCACAACACCTAATCCGCAGGACTCAAATGCAACATTTTATTGAAAACAAATCACTCTGAGAATGATTTTCAGTTTTTTGTTGCAGAAAATTCACCATCTCTTGATTATTCTAATATTCAGAAGAAATTACTTCCACAGGAATGCAAATTGATTGACACTTTGAATACTTTGAACCCAGCTGGTCTCAATTCTGACATTTATCTTTTGTGTTTTACATGAATCATAGAATCATAGAGTTGGAAGGGACCACCAGGGCCATCAAGTCCAACCCCCTGCACAATGCAGGAAATTCACAACTACCTCCCCCCTCCACACCCCTAGTGACCAGAAGATGGCCAAGATGCCTTCCCTCTCATCATCTGCCTAAGGTCACAGAATAATATTCTTGCAAATTTCACAGTGAGATTCACCAGAGAAAGTAGCCTAGGTATGGACTTTGTTAGACCATAGGATTGTTGATATTACAGATAGCATCATTTCTGATGTATAGGTGAAGTGATGGGGTTATATTGTGATAGACATTTGTAAACTAGTAATTAAGCCTTATTTAGTAAATAAGCCTTATTTGGATGCAATACATTTTAAGTGGTTTTTGTTATCCTATACTGAGTTCTACAAACTTGACTGAATATAGAGGTGTGATTTTCTAGCAGTACCTGGAGGTTGGCAACCCTAGCTAAGTGGCATAGCAAAAGGCCATGATCCAGAACTGAAACACCCCTCCCAAATCAGGCTTGTTTAGGGTACAATAGAGATCCTACATCTACCCAATTCCAGAGCTAGGAATACAAGTAGGCTGCATCAACCCCACCTATTGTTGACAGTAGGCTAATGGCCCGATCATTTATAGGATTGTTCTTGGGCCCTTTAGGACGCAGAGCCAACTGTAAAATGGCTGCCACAGGAGGCAGAGCCAACCCTAACATGTTAGGGAGCAAGATGATGCATAACTGTAATAGCAAACCTTCATCGTTTCAGGCCGAGCTCTGCTTAGAAGGATGCCTTATAAAATTATATCATTTAAAAGTATTTTCTTGCATACACACACAAGAATGCAGTTGATGCCAAAGCAGCCTTTTGAATATCTGCACAGCCTGCAAAGGCCGGAAACTCAATGACTTTTAAAGATAGGGAGACTTAATAAAAAAGGAAGATCAAATAAAATCCTTTCACGATTTAAGAGAAGAAAATTTTCAAATATCATGGTTGGCATATCACCAAGTAATACATGGGCTAAAAGCTATCAAATAATTTGATGAATTTTGAGGAAATAATAACAAAATCACAAGATCACTTATTGTGTAAAATGTACAAAATGGTACTGGTTACAGAGACCGCTGAGGAACAAGTCAAGACATGTATGGTCAAATGGATGCAGAATCTTGGTGAAATGATTCCAATGACTGAGGGGGAGAAACTATGGAAATCTGGAATAAATTTTTCAAAATCTCAGGACGTCTGAGAAAATTGGTATAAAATGTTCTATCGTTGGTACCTCGCACCAAAAGATGTACAAAAAATGTATACATGCAAACAAGCGAACTGCTGGAAATGTTCTGAAATTGAAGGAACCTTTTTTCATCAATGGTGGACATGTAAAAAAGCCCAGAGATATTGGAAGCAAATACATGATGAAATCACGACCTTACTTCAGACGAACTATGATTTAAATCCCAAATTTATGCTTTTAGGGATGATCCCTACTCAACTACAAACTATTCAAGCAGAACTTTTTCAATATGCAACTACCGCGGCTAGGGTCCTATATGCCAGATATTGGAAGAACAAAGAGATACCCAGTTTGACTGAATGGATTACAAAAATGATGGAATTTGCTACTATGGCGAAGCTTACTGATCAAATACAAGATAGACAACATGAAGAACATCAACAGAAATGGCAATCTTTTTATAATAAATATGGTTGAAAATGATATTTCAGTTTGATACATAATAAATAAGATATGTGTAGGGATTGGATTAATGTGATGTGATTCAATTTAGTGATTATGACTTATTATGACAGATAGTATATTTCATTTCAATACCGGGTTTAACAAAGTGATAGACATGACATATGATTTACAAGATGATGAATAATTATTATGGTAGATAATGATATTTTAGTTTGTTATACAATCAATAAGAAATGTGTAGTTGATTTAATCTTGTGACACTTAATCTACAATACAATAAACTCTATATCTGATCCTAGGTATAATATGGTATGTTAAGAAAGGGTTGCAAGTTACAAACAAGATGTAATACCTTTTTTCTTTTTTCTTATCCCTTGTCTTCTTCTTTTTGTATCCTAAAATTAAATACAAAATTAATTTAAAAAATGAACATCTGCACAGCCCATCAGATCTCCACTGGCCAATTAAATGCTCTGATGGACACCCCCCCACACTTGGCCTCACCCACTTTCTAAAAAACACTTGGTGGGTGTCAGAAAAGGTGTTAGCAGTCACCCTGGTACCCACAGGCGCCACATTGAGGACCCCTGCTGTAGAGTACACACAAACCTAAACTGAGCAGATTGTTAGCAGATTGCAGAATTCCCTTTTTCTCAATGTGGAATTGTGATCACCAGTTTGCGTGTGCGTTCAAAGCCCCTATCTCAACGACCCAGCAGCCATGCAGGACCAAGAAATTCCATCCCCCAGGCACCAAAAAAACCATCCCGTCATTACCTGGTCAGATGTCTTCCTCTCTTCTTCTTCCGCTTTCCTGCGCTCTTCCTCTTTCCTCTGAAAGCACAGCGAGTTTCCATGGTCAGAAAATTTAATTTAAAAAACAAACCAAAACATGAAAGCAGAATATAAACACAAAATATAGACGAAAAGAAAAAAGGTGGTATCATGACCGCAGAATAAAAAGAATTTAACAGCCAGTATTATTATGAGTAATACGCACTGAAAGAGAAATCGTAATTTTAATTAATTTAATTATAAGTGTTACATAATACAATAATGATAATGTAGTAATAATATGCATTAAAGAGCCCTGTGGCACAGAGTGGTAAGCTGCAGTACTGCAGTCCAAGCTCTGCTCACGACCAGAGTTCGATCCCGATGACAGTTAGTTTTAGGTAGCCGGCTTTTTGAGATGTGGGAACCATTATTGCATGTTTCTAAACTGCAGGAATAATTCCTGAATCAATAATTTCAGTGAAGAAAGGGGCCAGCAGATGACTCCAGCCTACCAAATTAGCTTTCAAAAGGCTTACTGGTATTCATCCAGGCCCAGGGGCCTTACCTGATGGCATTTGCTTAATTAAGGGGCCCACTACCTTGGGGAGAACCGTCTGCCATAGGGCAGTCTGTGGGGGCTTAACCAAAACCCAAGCAGCATTGAATACAGAGGGGTGAAATGGTGTTCCCATGTCACATGCATGATGGAATACTAGTCTCCACCGACAGGTCTGTGACTCATTATTATTAACAGCAGAGATAAGAACCTTCCAATATTTACATAGAGCAAGCCAGCCTAAAGTCGCAGATCTGAGAGAACAAACTTGGTGAAACCAACACATCATAGAGTTGGAATCATAGAGTTGGACGGGACCACCAGGGTCATCTAGTCCAACCCCCTGCCCAATGCAGGAAATTAACAACTACCTCCCCCCCGCACATCCCCAGTGACCCCAACCCTCCCCCCGCCATGCAGGATCAAAGCACTCCTGACAGATGGCCATCCAGCCTCTGCTTAAAGACCTCCAAAGACGGGGACTCCACCACCCTCCGAGGCAGCGCATTCCACCATCGAACAGCCCTCACCGTCAGAAAGTTCTTCCTAATGTTTAGGTGAAATCGCTTTTCTCTTAGTTTAAATCCATTACTCTTTGTCCTAGTCTCTGGAGCAACAGAGAACAAGCTAGTTCCCTCGTCAACATGACGTCCCTTCAAATATTTAAACATGGCTATCATGTCTCCCCTCAACCTTCTCTTCTCCAGACTAAACAAACCCAACTCCCTAAGTCTCTCCCCATAGGGCATGGATTCGAGACCTTTGACCATGCTGGTCGCCCTCCTCTGGACACGCTCCAACTTGTCAACATACTTCTTAAATTGTGGAGCCCAAAACTGGACACGGTATTCCAAGTGAGGTCTGACCAATGCAGACTACAGTGGTAGTATTACTTCCCTGGATCTAGACACAATACTCCTATTGATGCAGCCCAGAATAGCATTGGCCTTCTTAGCCGCCATATCACACTGTTGACTCGTGTTCAGTTTGTGGTCCACTAAGACTCCCAGATCTCTTTCACATGTACTGTGCCAACTCTCTCCCATCCTCTACCTGTGCCTTTTGTCGTTTCTGCCTAGGTGAAGTATTGTACCTTACATTTCTCCCTATTGAAATCCATTTTATTACTTATGGCCCAGCTCTCCAGTCTATCAAGGTCATTCTGAACTCTGACCCTACCCTCCGGGGTACTGACTACCCAAAGCCCACACAAAGCCTCTGCCCCCACCTTGAAGATGGGGGAGATACCCCAACCGCAGGAGACGAAGCCACCAGCGTCACCCTCCTTCCAGCTCCTGGGCAGTTGGAGGATCTCGGAGCCCCGGCAGGGAACCATGGCAACCGGCATCAACACCTGGGCACCTAGAACCCTCCCTCCAACTGCCGCCTCCAGCAGGTTCTCTGGAAGGGGGGCCAAGGGACCCCTTCCTCCATCAATCCCCCTGCCCCTGGACCTGCCTGGCCGCCTCCCCCCACGCCCCCCCCCCGGCTAAATGTTCACGACTCCTGGCTGGTGGTTCCTTTTCACCTCCGTCGCATGGGTCTTTTTGAATAAACCTTTTTTTTATTTTTTCTGTTTTAACAGCAAACCCTCCCATGCCTTCCTCAGGACCCTCCAAAACCTTCTCATGGCAGGAATGGGAATTCGAACCCGGGTCTTCCAGATACAAGTACAATGCTCTGAACCACTGCACCATACAGGTCTTCTGGGAGCAGGAGAGGAACCAGTCGTGACAGACAGGGTGGTGTAGTGATTGGAGTGTCAGTGTAGGATCGGGGAGACCCAGGTTCGAATCCCCACCCTGCCACAAAAACGTGCCGGGTGACCTTGGGCCGCTCACGCAATCTGAGCCTATCCTACCTCACAGGGTTGTTCTGGGGATGACATGGAGCAGAGGAGAATCATAGAATCATAGAGTTGGAAGGGACCACCAGGGTCCTCTCGTCCAACCCCCTGTGTAATGCAAGGCATTCACAACTACCTCCCCCTGAAGTGCCCCAAATAAAGATATTTATTTGGGGCACTTCAGATATTGGGGTGGAGCCTGAGAAGGGCAGGGTTTGGGGAGGAGAAAAGACTTCAATGCCATAGAGCCGAAGCAGCCATTTTCTCCAGGTGAACTGATCTCTATCGGCTGAAGATCAGTTGTAATAGCAGGAGATCTCCAGCTAGTAGCTGGAGGTTTGCAGAACTCAGTACAGGATAACAAAAAGCACTTACGATATATTGCATTCAAATAATTCTTAATATTACTAGTTTACAAATCCCTATCACAATATAACCCCATCCCTTTACCTATACATCCTGTCTATAAAATCAATAATCCTATGGTCTAACGAAATCCATAAACCATGGCAACCCTGGCATAGAAAAAGGCCATGATCCAGAACTGAAACACCCCTCCCAAATCAGGCTTGTTTAGGGTACAATAGAGATCCTACATC
Source organism: Euleptes europaea (assembly GCF_029931775.1). NCBI lineage: Eukaryota > Metazoa > Chordata > Lepidosauria > Squamata > Sphaerodactylidae > Euleptes > Euleptes europaea. Next base: position 18,196,574 of record NC_079332.1, read on the forward strand.
TACCCCATTCCAGAGCTTGGAATACAAGAAGGCTGCATCAACCCCACCTATTGTTGACAGTAGGCTAATGGCCCGATCATTTATCCATAAATGAAATCCATAAACCATCTTCATTTTGTGCTTTAAACTTCTTTGTAGGCAAGAGGCAAAGTCAATTCTTCCCGTTGACCAGCCGTTCTCACGGCAGAGTTCGCTGAACACTGAAGCTCTAATATTCTTGCAAATTTCACAGTGATATTCACCAGAGAAAGTAGCCTAGGTATGGACTTTGTTAGACCATAGGATTGTTGATATTATAGATAGCATCATTTCGGAAGTATAGATGAAGTGATGGGTGTGATTTTCTAGCAGTACCTGGAGGTTGGCAACCCTAGCATAGCAAAAGGCCATGATCCAGAACTGAAACACCCCTCCCAAATCAGGCTTGTTTAGGGTACAATAGAGATCCTACATCTACCCAATTCCAGAGCTTGGAATACAAGAAGGCTGCATCAACCCCACCTATTGTTGACAGTAGGCTAATGGCCCGATCATTTATAGGATTGTTCTTGGGCCCTTTAGGACGCAGAGCCAACTGTAAAATGGCTGCCACAGGAGGAAGAGCCAACCCTAACATGTTAGGGAGCAAGGTGATGCATAACTGTAATAGCAAACCTTCATCGTTTCAGGCCGAGCTCTGCTTAGAAGGATGCCTTATAAAATTATATCATTTAAAAGTATTTTCTTGCATACACATGAAAGAATGCAGTTGATGCCAAAGCAGCCTTTTGAATATTTGCACAGCCCATCAGATCTCCACTGGCCAATTAAATGCTCTGATGGACAACCCCCCCCCAGGCCTCGCCCACTTCTAAAAAACACTCAGTGGACGCCAGAAAAGGTGTTTGCAGGCACCCTGGTACACGTGGGCGCCACATTGAGGACCCCTGCTGTAGAGTACACACAAAACTAAACTGAGCAGATTGTTAGCAGATTGCAGAATTCCCTTTTTCTCAATGCGGAATTGTGAGCACCAGTTTGCGTGTGCGTTCAAAGCCCCCTATCTCAACGTCCCAGCAGCCACGCAGGACCAAAAAAATTGCATCCCCAAGGCACCAAAAAAACCATCCCGTCATTACCTGGTCAGATGTCTTCCTCTCTTCTTCTTCCGCTTTCCGGCGCTCTTCCTCTTTCCTCTGAAAGCACAGCAAGTTCCCATGGTCAGAAAATGTAATTTTTTAAAAAAATAAACATAAAAGCAGAATATAAACACAAAATATAGAAGAAAAGAAAAAAGGTGGTATCATGACCCCAGAATAAAAAGAAAGGATATAGCAAGACCAGTATTATTATGAGTAATACACACTGAAAGAGAAATCGTTACAATTATAATTATTGCATAATACAATAATGATAATGTAGTAATAATATGCATAGAAGAGCCTGGTGGCGCAGAGTGGTAAGCTGCAGTACTGCAGTCCAAGATCTGCTCACGACCTGAGTTCGATCCCGACGGCAGTTGGTTTCAGGTAGCCGGCTTTTTGAGATGAGGGAACTATTATTGCATGTTTCTAAACTGCGGGAATAATTCCTGAATCATTAATTTCAGTGAAGAGAGGGGCCAGCAGATGACTCCAGCATACCAAACTAGCTTTCAAAAGACCTACTGGTATTCAACCAGGCCCAGGGGCCTTACCTGATGGCATTTGCTTAATTAAGGGGCCCATTACCTCGGGGAAAACCGGCTGCCATAGGGCAGTCTGTGGGGGCTCAACCAAAACCCAAGCAGCATCAAGTACAGAGGGGTGAAATGATGTTCCCATGTCACGGGACCGATGCATGATGGAATACTACTCTCCACAGACCGGTCTGTGACTCATTATTATTAACAGCAGAGATAAGACCCTTCCCATTTTTACACAGAGCAAGCCACCCTCAAGTCGCAGATCTGAGAGAACAAACCTGGTGAAGCCAACACATAGAATCATAGAGTTGGCAGGGACCACCAGGGTCATCTAGTCCAACCCCCTGCCCAATGCAGGAAATTAACAACTACCTCCCCACACATCCCCAGTGACCCCAACCCTCCCCCCACCATGCAGGATCCCACAATCAAAGCACTCCCCACAGATGGCCATCCAGCCTCTGCTTAAAGACCTCCAAAGACGGGGACTCCACCACCCTCCGAGGCAGCGCATTCCACCATCAAAGAGCCCTCACCGTCAGGAAGTTCTTCCTAACGTTTAGGTGGAATCGCTTTTCTCTTAGTTTAAATTCATTACTCCGTGTCCTAGTCTCTGAAGCAACAAAGAACAAGCTAGTTCCCTCATCAACCCTACCAGAAAATATTTTTGTTAGTCTTTAAGGTGCTACTGGATTCTTGCCCTTTTCTACATAAACCCAACTCCCTAAGTCTCTCCTCAAAGGGCATGGATTCGAGACCTTTGACCATTCTGGTCGCCCTCCTCTGGACACGCTCCAACTTGTCAACATCCTTCTTAAATTGGGAACCAAAAACTTGACACAGTATTCCAAGTGAAGTCTGACCAATGCAGACTACAGTGGTAGTATTACTTCCCTTGATCGAGACACAATACTCCTATTGATGCAGCCCAGAATAGCATTGGCCTTCTTAGGCCATATCACACTGTTGACTCCTGTTCAGTTTGTGGTCCACTAAGACTCCCAGATCTCTTTCACATGTACTGTTGTCAAGCCAACTCTCTCCCATCCTGTACCTGTGCCTTATGTCGTTTCTGCCTAGGTGAAGTACCTTACACTTGTCCCTATTGAAATCCATTTTATTACTTATTTCCCAGCTCTCCAGTCTATCAAGGTCATTCCAAAATGACAAAGAGCTCCAGAGTTCACTGCTTTGCAGCTGCACCCCCGCCCCCCGCCCCCAAGTCAGATCCTCTTGATCACCCAACTTCAGCCAATCTACCCACAACAGACACCCTGGGAGATTGGTGGGGCTGAGAGAGCTCTAAGAGAGCTGTGACTAGCCCAAGGTCACCCAGCAAACTTCACGTGGAGGAGTGGGGAATCAAACCTTGTTCTCCAGATCAGAGTCCACCGCTCCAGACCACTGCTTTTAACCACTACACCACGCTGGCTCTCAAGGAGGGCGGGTTGGGGGCCCCATGGCCAGACTGTGAGCCCCGCAAAGAGGAATGTCCCCAACCCAAATGTTGTCCCCTGGAGAGAGAAAGGGCCCCCCAAAGCAAATACAAAGCATACGAAAGGGTCCCCAGGCCTCTGCCCTCACCTTGAAGATGGGGGGAGATGCCCCAACCGCAGGAGACGAAGCCACCAGCGTCTTCCTCCTTCCAGCTCCTGGGCGGTTGGAGGGTCTCGGAGCCCCGGCAGGGAACCATGGCAACCGGCATCAGCACCTGGGCACCTAGAACCCTCCCTCCAACTGCCGCCACCAGCAGGTTCTCTGGAAGGAGGGCCAAGGGACCCCTTCCTCCATCAATCACCCCGCCCCTGGACCTGCCTGGCCACCTCCCCCCACGCCCCCCATGCCCCTGTCCCGGCTAAATCTTCACAGCCCACAACTCCTGGCTGGTTGTTCCTTTTCACCTCCGTCGCATGGGCCTTTTTGAATCAATGTGTTTTTTTTAATTTTTCTCTTTTAAAAGCAAACCCTCCCATGCCTTCCCATGCCTTCCTCAGGAACCTCCAAAACCTTTCCATGGCAGGAATGGGAATTCGAACCCGGGTCTTCCAGATTCAAGTGCAATGCTCTGAACCACTGCACCATACAGGTCTTCTGGGAGCAGGAGAGGAACCAGACGTGACAGCCAGGGTGGTGTAGTAATTGGAGTGTCTGTGTAGGATCGGGGAGACCCAGGTTCGAATCCCCACCCTGCCACAAAAACGTGCCGGGTGACTTTGGGCCGCTCACAAAATCTCAGCCTGTCCTACCTCACAGGGTTGTTCTGAGGATGACATGGAGCAGAGGAGAATCATAGAATCATAGAGTTGGAAGGGACCACCAGGGTCATCTAGTCCAACCCCCTGCGCAATGCATGGCATTCACAACTACCTCCCCCTGAAGTGCCCCAAATTTTACCTGTGGCACTAAAGACAGTACATGAACAGGTTCAGGTTTCCCCTTTGAGACGTTATACCCATGTAGGTAAGTGCGTGTCAACAATCACCCCCCTTCCTCTTTTTCCTCTTGCTCTCTATTCACTTAGTTTGCAGAAGCACACACACAGTCCTAAGTTTGCAGCATCCCAAAACAGTGCCGGCTTTCCTGGGCTTCGCTAGATTGTTATCTTGGTAACGGGAACTTCACCTCTCAGCTAAAGAACTGGCTTAATGCAGAAATTGTTTGTTAAGAATGACAGTATGGAAACAAAACAAAAAAACAACCCAGAAAAGTATCCTTATTGTTAGAAGTCTATAAAGCTGGAGCAATTCTAAACAGCCATGTTTAGCCATTCTTTCTGCGGTGTGACTCTCTGGGGTCTCGGCTGGAGAGATTTGATCCCAGCTTGTATGGTTTCAATTGGTACCATTAAACGGCATAGCAGTAAAACTAACTCCTGATCTCCAGTGCGTTCTCCTTTGCTCTGACCTATCTGGATAGCGTTTTTTTTAGGCCCAACATGGCCAAGATGCCTTCCTCCCTCTCATCCTCTGCCTAGGGTCCCAGAACCAGCATGGCTGACTGTGATGGATGAGGGGCTGACGGGCCAAGCGTGGGAGCAGCCAGAGAGCTCTGAGGGACAGAGGAAGCGTTCAGAGCTGGGTGGAGAGGATGGCGCGGGAGCTGGCGGATGGTGCCAACGTCCAGGAATGAGCACCAGAACCACGAGAGCTGATAGAAATGCAGTTGCTTATTGACAGTGCTAAATACACACTCTGTCCACCATCTCTCCCGACTCATGGAGTCCAACCCTGATCTACACAATGCCTCCACCAGGCATCAGTGAGCAGTTCAGGCTGAGTCACCCTGCAGGTGCCACACATCCCCTCAGCCTCTGGCCTCCGCGGCTTCTGGCCAGGGCCCCCAGGCCTCCGAGGGGCTTTGCAGGCCAGGACACCAGCCCAGGTGGACAGTGAGATCCCCTCCATCTAACTCTGCCTGCCACAGCGAATAGGGCAGCCTTGCCTGTTCCCACAGAGGAGGCGAGGAAGAAGCCAGACCAATGTGGTCCTCTGTGAACCTGAGGGGGGTCTGTGAAAGCCAAAGCCATTGAAACACACACACACACACACACGGCCTGTGGGGTGAGAGGCTGAGGGTCCATCCTCAGGCCACCAAGGGGCATTCGTCTCTGAGGCAGCAGGCAGGTGTGGAGGGAGGATCCCAGCCCCTGAGGCGGAGGAAGAGAAGTCAGGGAGAGAGCAGGAAGAGGGATGGGGGACATGGCCCCAAACTCTCCCTGAGGAGAATGAGGAGAGAGAGGAGCCCAGACTCCCTTCGCTCCCGTGAGCTGGGCTGGGTCTGAGAGGCTGAGGAGAGGCTGAAGAACAGCTCTGAGGGACACAACTCAGCCTGAAACGAGGAACTGTGAAGAAAACCTCTCAGCCCTTTCTCTGAAGGACTCTGGCCTAGATGAATCTGACTCAGTTTCCCCCCCAAATCCTGCCTTTTCCTTGAAAACCAATCTCTGTGACTTCTGTCCAATAAACTTCCCTGTTTTGTCGCTTAGAGTTAAAAAGCCTCCTATTTTTCTCTGAGGTAAATACTGGTGTGGTGGGACTGGAGGAAAAGGAAAATGATCTCCTCACAAATCCACTCAGGCCAACGCTTTTCCCTCAGCACATACAGGCGGGCTGAGTGAGCGGGATGTTGAGGTGGCTGAAAGGGGGGTGCGTCGTTATACAATCAGCATGGCTGACAGATGGCCATCTAACCTCTTCTGAAAAACCTCTTGATCACCCAACTTCAGCCAGTCTGCCAGCAGGGCAGCCAATCTATCAAGGGTGAAATATGTTGGAATATCTGTCGTGGAGATATTCCTGTGTTTAGCAGAGTGCCTTAAGCTTAGCAGCAGCAGAAGCTACACGTGCGTGTGTGTGTGAAAATAAGAAGGAGCTGTCGTTTGCTCTAATCAAACGAAAGTAGATTTATTGTGGAAATACACCTTGGATAGGAAAGGTATCCTGATCTATCTTGCTAAGTCTCTAGGTATAAAAGGGGATCTGCCTTCCACTCCATCTTGGGGTGGGAAAGCCTGGACGTGCGGAGCGCCCGGCTCCTAGATCTTGCTTGGATGATGGGCAAAAGGGAAGAGAAAGAAGGGAAGTTGCCCTGACCATACATCCTTTAAACATCAAAGGGGCAGGAAATGAGGGCAAGGTGTCCCTAGAGATGACCTCCCCCTGTCCTGTCTATCTATCTGACTGTGCGGTCAGTTCCCCCTCTCAATGTGCAGGCAAGTGACACCATCCTTGAAGGGCAGATTTTCCAACAAAATGGACACTCAAACAACCAAGAAAGGTTACATATCGATCCCTTTAGGTCAGGGGTGGGGAACCTTTTTTCCGCCAAGGGCCATTTGGATATTTATAACATCATTCGCAGGCAGCACATACTGGGCATCTAAGAGAACGGATAACTCTTTGAGCTCCTTCCTGGTTCAACCTGACATCATTTTGCCTCCAAGAAACCTGGTCCAAAGACCCACTGTCTGTAGACAGATTTACAATAAATAACCTTTCAGCCATTCCAGGGAAAGGCAAAGGAAGGGCCAAGAGAGGCTCCTTATAGCAACCAGACTGCAGGGAACGGTCATCCCTCTGACAACATGCCAACTCTGGGCACAGGCCGGCACAGTCCAACTAAGGAGACAAACCCTCTTGAGGATAAATGTCTATTGACCTACCTAGGGCACTAGACTAGGGACACGTGAAACCTGGTCCAGGTTTGACCTCTACTTAGCTTCCTGACTCCCGTGTTCCTTAAATGTATCAGTTTTGGTTGCAGGAGATGCTAGATGCTGGACTCGGGCCCTCAGGTGAAGTCGGATGGACTCATTTCAGAAAGACTCTCCAAATGTGCTCCCTCCCAGAATCTTTAAGTGTAGCAAATTAAATGTGGAAAGGCTACCACCTATTACATCTTCCATCAAAGTGAGACCTCTCCGTCCAGAATGGGACAACCCAAGGAGATGTCCCCGGGGAATATGCATACTGGTCTGAGCGCGAGGCGAGTACAATAGATTTTATCACGGTCTTATAACTCATGAAATGTATCTAGAGTGGAAATGGGCCGACCAACTGGTATTGAAGGGACAGCTCGAGGGACTGGTTTCAAGGGCTCAGGACTCAAACCCGCAGCAGAGGCTCCAACTGGGCGTTGGCTCTGTGGTCCTTCTGGCCCAAGGGGAAGTCAATACAGCTGCTGTCTGAGGAACAGACACCCCACCCTCAGGTCCAAAAGGGCAGTCAAAGGCCCAGGAGGAGGAAGAAGAAGTTTTGGTTTTTATATGCCGACTTTCTCTACCACTTAAGGAAGAATCAAACCGGCTTACAATCAGCTTCCCTTCCCCTCCCTGGGAGGTGGGTGGGGCTGAGAGAGCTCTAAGAGAGCTGTGAATAGCCCAAGGTCACCCAGCTGGCTTCACGTGGGATAACCCAAGGAGATATCCCCGGGGGATATGCATACTGGTCTGAGCGTGAGGCGAGTACAATAGATTTTATCATGATCACCTTACTTATGAAATGTACCTAGAGTGGAAATGGGCCGACGAGGCCAGGCAAGCTCATCCTGACTTTGGACAGCCCTTCGGGAAACGAGAGAGAGAGCACCCACCCTGTCCACAAGAGTCAAGTGGAGTCGATTTATTAATGTTCTGGTCACGGAGCTCAACAATAGCAAACCGTGCACAAGAATTACCATAACTGCCAAGGCTCTTCTGTCTACCACGCTGTCGCAGGGGAGTTGGAGAACCCAAATCGTGCACCATTGTGTTATTGTTGACTAGGGTTGCCAACTTACAGGTTCTAGGGTAAGAAAGACTCACAAAGAACTGTAAAGTTGGCTGGCAATAAAGAACAGCAGTAGGCTCAGCGTTCATGAAGCAAAATAGAACACAATTCAGGTAAATCTCTGAATTACAAAATATATTCAAACAACGCTCATAAGGAGCCAATACAGCTAAGGATGTACAAGGAGGATACAAGATTACAATATAACAATAAGTACAAAAGGTGAACAAGCGTCAAAAACAGGGAGCTTTCGCCACGTGAAAAGTAGCTTCTTCAGCCAAACAAGCTTGAATTTTCAATATATAATCAGCAACAGCTAATATGCTCCCCGGACGGGCTGCTTCTCTCATGGAGTCTTACAGTAAAGGTATGAGGGAAGCAGCCCGTCCGGGGTTGCTTCTCTCCGTAAAATCCATAAATGCATTTAATGCCCTTCAAAGACCAGCTTCTGCCCTAGATATCAGCACCGGGTCACCTGCACACAGCACAACTGGCATTTTGTGACCAGCCCATATAGGTGCACGAAGTGATCATTTATGGAGGTAGGGGGTCAGGTGGTTGACATCAAGGATAAAAAGCCGACGGGCTATGAAAGAGCCTTGCTTAATGCCTTTCCTCAGCGAACTGGTGCTGCTGGGTTCTCCTACAGTTTCAAAATCAACCACAGGAGCCTTTTATCTAACGCTGCATCAGCCAGCTTAGCCCAGAGACGGGATCTCGGACCAGAGTCAAAGGCAGCCCTAAGATCCATGAATGCCACGTCAAGACGGCCTCCTGGGAAAGAGGAATATCTGTCAGCTAGTTGTAGGGTTGCCAGCCCCCGCTTCACCATCAGTGGGAGGTTTTGGGGTGGAGCCTGAGAAGGGCAGGGTTTGGGGAGGGGAAAAGACTTCAATGCCATAGAGCCGAAGCGGCCATTTTCTCCAGGTGAACTGATCTCTATCGGCTGAAGATCAGTTGTAATAGCAGGAGATCTCCAGCTAGTAGCTGGAGGTTTGCAGAACTCAGTACAGGATAACAAAAAGCACTTACGATATATTGCATTCAAATAATTCTTAATATTACTAGTTTACACATCTCTATCACAATATAACCCCATCCCTTCACCTATACATCCTGTCTATAAAATCAACAATCCTATGGTCTAACGAAATCCATAAACCATCTTCATTTTGTGCCTTAAACTTCCTTGTAGGCAAGAGGCAAAGTCAATTCTTCCCGTTGACCAACCGTTCTTACAGCATAGTTCTCTGAAAGCTGAAGCACTAATATTCTTGCAAATTTCACAGTGATATTCGCCAGAGAAAGTAGCCTAGGTATGGACTTTGTTAGACCATAGGATTGTTGATATTATAGACAGCATCATTTCTGATGTATAGGTGAAGAGATGGGGTTATATTGTGATAGGGATTTGTAAACTAGTAATATTAAGCATTATTTGAATGCAATCTATTTTAAGTGGTTTTTGTTATCCTATACTGAGTTCTACAAAGTTGATTGAATATAGAGGTGTGATTTTCTAGCAGTACCTGGAGGTTGGCAACCCTGGCATAGCAAAAGGCCATGATCCAGAACTGAAACACCCCTCCCAAATCAGGCTTGTTTAGGGTACAATAGAGATCCTACATCTACCCCATTCCAGAGCTTGGAATACAAGAAGGCTGCATCAACCCCACCTATTGTTGACAGTAGGCTAATGGCCCGATCATTTATCCATAAATGAAATCCATAAACCATCTTCATTTTGTGCTTTAAACTTCTTTGTAGGCAAGAGGCAAAGTCAATTCTTCCCATTGACCA